>NW_028145732.1:140000-297500 GCF_977016875.1 Pavona decussata
AACTACTGACACTAATTACAAACAGGTTATAAAACAATATAATACATTTTACATTTACATTCTATAACTCAACTCTTCAGGTGATTATAGAAATTTTCAGTAAGAATACAATATTCATAAATCAAATGAAAATATTTAAAAATACAAATCTGTGGATATGCCTTGAAAACTGGAAAAATACTTATTGCCCCAGAAGTTTTTTTCCTGGCATTTCCTTGGAGTTCCAAGAAATTTTAAATCACGATAGAGGCTCTTCCACAATTTGTTCCCATGATACGTGAATGATCAGTGTTTAGAAGGGTAATGGTTGAATATTTTATTTCCTTTGCAGTTCAGGGAATGTTTTTCAGTTTGGGGACATGGTGAACCAAGCTCAATCACCAACAAATACTTCGCCATCAAGGCAATTATCATCATCTGGCCAGAGTGAGTAATTAATTCACTTGAACAAGAATTGTCTTTGTTTTTTTTAAGCATGTGTAAACTAATACCTGGCTGTTTTTTCATCTGTTAAATTAAAGCGAATCATTTTATAGTCTAACTTCTGTAGACATGAAGGTCTTAAAATTAATCTGTGAACTTTGAAATAAATTGGATCAGAAACTAATGGCTCAGTTTCAATTTTGATTCCACTTAACATTCATAGGGACATTGCTAAGTTGAAACTGATTTTAATTCTCTAAATCTGTGCAGGATTTTTGTCACATATTGATCAACCGGTGAAAGGACCTTGATTTTCGTATGTCTCAGTGGCTCTATTCCTTGGTATCCAATATGAGTGTAAAGCCCTGGATAAAATTTGACTTCCACCAAGATAGATATTTCTTGTCATGATGATGATGATGATGATGATGGGGAGGAGGAGGAGGAGGATCATCATCATCATCATCGTTGTCGCCGTCGTCGTCGTCGTCGTCGTCGTCGTCATCATCATCATCATCATCGTCATCGTCTCCTCTGTGGTTAGTCATGCTTGTGACCATCTAATGTTTGTCTCCTAATTTATTTGTTTGTTGTTTTGGATGGCAGTTGACAATGAGAATGGTTTGGAGTATGACGTAGAGCCAAACCCATCAAGTCCCACAGCCAGGTCATTGCCAAGATCAGCATCAGGAACCACTGTATCCTCCCAAGGAACTCAGGGTGGAAAATCTAAAAAGCCCTTCTTCAAAAAGGTTTGTTTTTCAGTTTGCTGTTATTTATTACAATCGGCATTAAAGCAATAAATGAGTAAATTACAGCAAGGGTAAATTCCACTTGAGAGGGTGACCCTTCTTAGCAATTTAGAGGCCAGGGTGATTTCTCTGGATGAAGGGCCAGTTCCACATGTTCACTTAAGAGAGCTGACCTCATTAAGGGGCTTTTCAGGGATAATGGAACAAGCAGCTCAGAAACAAACATTTCAAATGTGACAAATAGCATGGTTAAGAATCCCAGCTGGCGATTTACGAATGTGGCCGAGGAGTTGAACTTGGGTCTACCAAGAAATAACTCCAGCTTGCGGTCAGGGTGAATGTTGAACCTGTGACTTCCTGATTACAAGCCTGGACGACACCCTGACTGCTCAGCCAGGACGCCTCCTATCAAAGCAATAATTGAAATTGTACACAATGCCCCCATTTTGCCTCTGACATAATTGTGTTTGATCTATTTAGCAACAAGAGCAGTTCTCTCCATACGATGTTGTACCATCAATGAGGCCTATTGTATTGCTTGGACCTTCTCTCAAGGGTTACGAGGTATGAGATCATGAGTTTGATTCAAATGTTAAGTTCTAAAATGTGTTTCTGACTTGTCTGAACTTGTAATATCCTACTACTGTTTGCCCCAGTAATGACCTTACCAGCGATTCAAACTGGGACTGTTTATTTATTTATTTATTTATTTATTTAGCTTCGCCTAACTAAAATACAAACAGAATGGAAACAAACAATAGAAACAAAACAAAAATACCAAAGATATATTAATTAGGCAGGGAGACCACTGTTTTGGTCATTTACAGATTTATTGGAGACTGACATGTCTCTTGGATTCCTAATTTTCAATTTCTTGCGAAAAGCCAGAAGGCAAGTGGAAAAAAAATGATAGCAACTGAAATTGACGTGAAGGTTTCCAATGTGGCTACTATTCCAGGATAACAAAAAAGAGTTTCCTATATTCTTATTGGCAACTGAAATTTTATACCCCGTTTCAAAATACATGTAGGTCATAAAAAAAATTGGAAAAAGCTAATAATCTTTGAGCCGTGGTTACGGTTAGTGGATTTCTTTCCTCTGTTCTTCAGGTCACTGACATGATGCAGAAGGCTTTGTATGACTACATGAAACACAAGTTTTCTGGAAGGTGAGACATGTAAATTACAATAATTATTTATTTATCACTCTTCTGCTTGATATATGGAGTTATGATGCTCTTGGGTGTTTGTCTAGTAATAATTACTACAGTAGACAAACACCCAAGAGCTTCATACCTCCATATTTCAATCCTGGCAAAATGAAGGGGTGCGGGGAATAAGCCCCCAAGTGACTTTCTTGATGCAAGGTCAAATTCTCCTTTTGTTTCACAAGCGAATACAAGGAAATTTTTAAGAAGATTCTAGCAATTTATCAGAAGTCGCTTAGGGCTTTTTTCCAGGCACCCCTTCAAATGGGAACTTCAACAGTTATTGTAAATTGAAGTTCCCACTTTGCCAGGATTTAAATTCCCTTTAATTCCCAATATTTTTAGTGTTAATTCTCTATACTGACTGCCATACATTCTTTTTAATGTTAGTTCTTAGATGTTGTTACATCAGACGATATCCAGTAGTTGATGATTTTCTTTATTCTCGTTAACTGTTTTCCTGATAATGTATTGACATTGTAATGCAAAATTACATATTGATCACTCTTGGGAGTCAAAGGGTTTATTTTGTATACAGTGAAATGTATTAAATGAGTCCCACGCAATTCTCCATTTAATTACTCCTAACTTTACAGAAAAGTGGTGGCCAAGGCATCCTTTACAAATTTTTGTACCTCTTCATTTATAAATTTGTATTTATCTCCGCAGGATAACAATATCTCGTGTAAATGCAGACATTACCTTGGCCAAAAGATCAAATCTTTCTAACCCCAGCAAGAGAACATTAATTGAAAGGTCAAATAGCAAGTCTTCTGGACTTGGTATGTATGCCTTGCTGTTAAATCATTTTGATTAAAATACATCCTTGGGCAACATGTTCTTCCTAAGATGCTATGTAGAAAATACACTCATCCCCTCTATAGAAGGGATTGGAAATTCCAGGGGGATGAGGGTGGGGTCTCAAAGGCTTGAAAATATAAACAAGAAAAGTAAGAAGCTGAATTGGAATATCCAGAGGGGCAGGGCAGTGCTCAACCTTAGCGTTAGTCCACTAGTCCAGGACTAGTACAAAATTAATGGGGTTTGGGCTACTAAAATTTGAGGTTTACTAGCCATTGGGTTAATCCCATAAGTTCTGTTGATCACAAAAGAGGAAGCAAAAAGATAGTGGGTTTTATTGACAGTAACCGTGATTATTATTCACACATGATTCAGGGCTTGGCTAATGAAGTTTACGTCTCACTAGCCTAAGGACTAGTTAGTGAAAAAGTTAAGGTCAAACACTGATAGGGAGGGGGAGGTCTCAGAGAAAATCCCTTCCAAAATTGATCAGACCTTTGTCTAGTATAAGGCTTACACTGTACCTTTATCTGTTGATAATCATTTTCTTTCCAGCTGAAGTACAGCTTGAGATTGAGCGCATATTTGAGTTGGCTCGAGGACTGAACTTGGTTGTGTTAGACTGCGAAAGTGTCAATCACCCTACGCAGCTTTACAAGACCTCTTTAGCTCCACTGCTTGTTTACATCAAAATCAATTCACTCAAGGTAAATACTCACACCCCTGTGAAATGTGCTGTCCTTGCCAATATATAGGTGAGCTAGGGAATGAGTGTCTTGATGGTTAGCAGGATATCACATGAAATTCAGGCACAGAAATGCAATGGAAAGTAAGAATTTCCACCACATTAAATTATTGATCTCCACTGGTTAACTACCCAGCGGGACTTACTTTCAAAATTGGTCTTACCTCCTACAAGGCACAAGTTTATAATTAACCTTTGTGCCATTTACATTTTCAAAGTGTTACAAGTGTATAATTATACCTACTCATGTTTCCCCTGCTGTTTTGCGTACAAGTTATAATATTATTACTCAGTTTATCATAGAATCTCAAAACATTCGGCCAAAGGGCCCTTCTGTGTTTCTGCACCAGTTATGGAATTTTAGAAATTTAGGAAATCAGGTTTAGTCCTTCCGTTGATTCTTTTAAGTGAACTCTGCATTTGCTTTAGGTTTTGCTGTTTGATATGTAACATTGTTTTATTTTTGATGAATTATTTTGTAATTTGTTTATTTCTTTTTTATTAAGTTGCAAGCCCTACTGTAGAGTGCTATGAACTTCTGGGATTCTAGTACTGTGTAAATTTATTCATTTAGTATATACCACACAAGTGAATAGTGCCTTTTGCGCACGCTGATTGGCTAGCTTGGAGGTGATTAGTCAAGTACTATTCACCTAAGAGCAACGGAAGAGAAACAAGATGGCTTCCCGTTTCGCCACGGTCACTAAAAAGGAATTTATTTAGATAAACAAGGCAGCTGTTACAAAAAATACAAAAATGGCAACAAAGTTTAGTTTGACAGTATTAAATGGTAAGTTATTTAATCTTTCCAACCTCATGTTCTAAGGCGAAAAATGCAACTGCAATGCCTTGTTTACGAAAACTGCTGAGCACTATAATTACAATGTAGACAATGAAACATCTGTTTTGGAGCATGCTTTCAAAATCAAGACGAATTTTACACAACAATTAAAGAAATGACACCTTAGCAACTAATTAAGTGTCACTAAAAGTTTTTAATTGTTTGCAAGAAAGCAAGACAGAACTTTCTACAACAAGAAATCGCTTACCGCGCGGCGCGCAAGATTTAAAAATTTCCCACCATTTGTCAGAATACTGTCAAAAATAAAGGAATTTTGACCCGCTAGTTATTCAGCTTGGGTGGTATATACTAAAGCAATTATTCACCTCAATGTCGTTGAAAGTGGTGGATATTTACCTCTACTTCGGTGAATAATTGTTAATTATTCCTTTGTTCACTCCTTCTGTCATTCAAGTTACATTTACTTGATGTAATGCTTACCTGAATGCATACAATAACAGGGAGAAGGGAAAGGTTAGAAAATCTACAAAGATTTCCCAACAAGCAACACAGTTATTATTGTTAGATCTGTGAAGATCAGGTTATAAACTTTCAAAATTGCTGAGGGCCATCCAGAAGGGAACATGCATTGGCTTGAGATTGCCATTAATGATATTGTAACAGTATGGTGTTGTTTAATAGGTTTTACAAAGACTCATAAAAACCCGTGGCAAATCCCAGTCCAGGCACCTCAATGTCCAGTTGGTGGCTGCAGAAAAATTAGCTCAATGTGGTGATGTAAGTATTACTTGAAGTATTTTTTAAATAAAAGAAAAATCCTTGCAGTTAGTACGGAACTTGAACAGTTGCGAAAAGAAAGCCTGAAAAAAATCCAGGCTTGAACGGGATTCGAACCCTTGACCTCTGTGATGCAGTGCTCTACCAACTGAGCTATCAAGCCAACTGGGAGCTGGTCATATTGTGAGTTCGTAATATACCTGTGAAGGATGAATAAATGATTATGAATATATGAAACATATATTCATAATATAGAAGAAATTGTTTAACATTGCTTGAATCAAGATAATTTGAATATTGCAATCCAACGTTGGGCAGGAAGAAAAATGTTGTCCCAAGAGTCGATTCATCCAACACTTTGTTATATAGAAATGTTAAACTCTTTATCCAGATTAAAAGCTGTCAATCAATTTCTTTGCAAGTCACGTTGTGACAAATGTTGTTTTCATTTGTTTTTACACAAAGGAATCGTATGATCTTGTCCTGGATGAGGCACAGCTTGATGACGCATGTGATCATTTAGGAGAATTTCTTGAAAGTTACTGGAGAGCAACACATCCACCAAACCAACCAGGCAGTCGGCTGCCAACTGTCCAGGCATCAAGCCAACAGTTTCATACTGTGGACTCAAACGAAAGGCCAAGTGTTTACCTGTGACCTCCGTATTGCGCAGCGCCTTTCAATGAAACTCTATTCTGCCCAAGTGCAATTGGACAGAATTTATCCAAGGTGCATAACATCTCTCAATTTGATCAGTGCTGGGCTTGTTCGTGACCAGTGGGGAAATAACCTAGAGAATACAGACATTACACAGTACAAACCCACCACATGGAATGACAGTATTGCAGTGTACAGTGAATGTTTATTGCAACAAAGGGGTTTTCTGTTGCCTGAACCTCACAGCAATCCCTTGTTCAATTCAGATGTGCAGCATATTGTGTTTTGGCAAGGCAAAGTATTATACGCTGCTTGGGACTTTGTTTGGACCAAACAAATGGAATGGAAAGCCATGCTTCACAGTGCTGCTGAGTAATGTAAATCATTTATTAATAGTTTATGAACTGTGCGCTGGTTGGCGGGATGACTTGGGTCATGCAATGGATTGGAAATCCAAATGGAGGAAAAATGCTTTTTTAATGATTCTTATCCAAAAGTATATTCAGTAATAAAAGAAATTAAATTGGTTGCATTAAGGCTGGAATGAAAAAGAAAAAAAATAAAACAAAAAGAAAAGCAGTAAGCCTGAAGTAATACAAAGTGTCAGACATTTCTGTTCTAGATGGGCGTCAGTTTTCTTGCCTTTGTCCAGCTGTATAACTGAAGGCCTTTCACCAACCAATTTTCTTTCTATTGGCAAATTGGTAAAGGGGCTATGTCGGAGATATTTTGTTCTTCTTTTTTGACAAAATGCCTCTGCTAACAAATAATACCCATTGAAACCACCAGGGAAAGGTATCAAATTCTTGAAGAGGGGACAAACAAACTAGAAACAATTTTTAACAAGAAATCCAAGATACTGGGGAGAAAGTGGAAAATTGGTCAGTTTTTTTTCCATCCATGGCCACAGATGTCTGGTGAGGCTGTTGTCGTTAGGTTTCATTGAGGCAAATATGTTGCGGGTTTCACAGTCATACTAAACTTCATGATTCCGACATAGTCCTTTTAATAAATGGTTAAACCCCTTGCCGGGGAAGGTGTTGTACAGTGTTGTAGACCAATACCAGTCAGATTATTTAGTAACAAAGAAAACAACTATGGCTTAGAGCCAATTTATTATTAGCTATTTTATATTATTGTTTTAAGAAAGCAATGTGGTATCTTACTTACAATGAATGAGATTTGCACTTGTTTGTTTGTAACATACTAGTCTATTCACTAACACATCTTTGGATTTTTTTATAAGTGCAGCATGTAGCAACAGTAGCGAGTAGTTGTTAAAGAGCTTGAACAAATGATTAGTCGGAGCCTTTCACTCTCCAAACCTTTTAGATGTCCTGAGGGGATTCTAGCTGTAGTATCTGTGTATAAATGCCAGGTACTGTGTGTTCCTCTTTGTTTGTTAAGTCTTAACAATATTATCAACATTCGAATTCTCCACACTTGTCTCCATACATTTGTTATGGTGGAAGTTAGGAGAATAAGTTTGACTGTTAAGGCGATTATCTTTGGTGATCATCGTGTTTCTTTTCGTGACCTGGTTGTTTGATGGTGTCATAACAGTGCAAGGAGAAATTAGTTTCTGGTCAGTTTGGTGGTGAGTTGGGTGGCTAGCAGTTCGTTAGCGGAAGGTTTTCTGCACATGTTTCATCCTGGTGGTGGAACCAGTACAGTATATTTTGAGCACATTTTTAATACCAGTTAATTTAGTTGGCCTTTGGTAACTGGTGTGAGAAATTTCACTCCAGTAAATGGAAGAATGTGTGCGGGGCCGGTGATATTTTTGATCTTGCAGTTGTAATTATGCTAGTCAGTATAAAGGTTAAGATTATGAACTGTTGTAAGCAAGCTGTAGGGAAAATGGTTACATGTGCACTGGATGCTTGTCTATGCATAGCAGGTCTATTTAAGTTCAGGCTAGTAGATGAAAGTTATTTTTAAAGAAATTGCTACATGCCAAGGAAAGTGTGGCATTGTACAGAGCCATTGCAGATAGAAATGGAATTTTTAGACTTTGAAGAGTGAATGAAACAATTGAAAGGCTTGGTGGGAAAGAGTAAAATTTCAGAGTTTATCAGTTTTTACTGTGCAGTGTTTAATTCAGTTTTTGCATGGAATCGCATCATTTTCGGCTCATAGACTTGTTTTGGATGTACCTATTTATTATACCTAGGATCTGTTTTTGCGATTGAATCCTCTGTTGCAAAGAGATTACCTGCAATATCAAATCACAGGAAGCATGTTTCTCAAACTATCAGGCAAATTACGGTCGATTACTAAGCAAATTCTTTGAAATTCAGTTTTGTTGTAAAAAAGCAAAAACAAAAAACGAAACAAATACACAAGTGATGTTAGGCCTACGAGAAGAGTCTTCTATACCAACAAAGTTGTTCGTAGCTAAGTCTGAAACACTGACGCTCCTTTGCAACTGAGCCCTATAGTTATAAACTTAGCCATACCCTTAACCTTTAGAGTTAGTTTACTTATCAGTTTGTGGCACTTTGCCACAGCTATCTTGTTTTAATTTTAAATAGTATCTGCATATTTAAAGTTGTTTTCAATTGCAGGGCTTCAGGCAAAAATTTCTTGAGGTCAGAAATACGTTTTTTTTTTAAGCATTTTGCAGGAAATAATGGTACATTTCCGCTTCCTCTTGCCAAGACTTTTAGCAGAAGTTCTTGCCTGTAGCGCTTTGATTGACGCTTGAAAGCAATCATGTTCACATTAGTTTCACTCGCTGAGCCGTTCAATTTTTTTGGTTTTGCCATGCACAAATCCTTTTGTAAAATTTGAAGATTTCCTAGCTTAATTTTATTTGGGAAATCTTTTGTTATCCTTTGCTCTTGCTGACAATTCCAATTAAAGGATTGATATCTAACACAAGCCTTGGTTTGTTTGTTTGTTTGTTTGTTTTGTTGACGTTGGTGGTCTAAACATTGAAAAGTTGGTGTCTGATATTTCTACTCATAATTATTTACATTGAACCTTTACAAAATTTAAAGATTTGACCACTATTGTATAAACCATAACGGTCAACTCTTGCTCAAAAACCGGAAAAATTCTTTGCCAATCTCGGGCTACAGAATTGCTACGCTATTTAACAAATCGACGGCAGTTTTCTATGGTCTATACTCTTATAGACCATGAAATGACGTCAAATATGTTCAAAACTCAAGTGGAACCACGAGCCGCAGGCGAGTGGTTTCACTGCCAAGTTTTGGACATTTTATGGCGTCATTTTATGGTCTATAAGAGTATAGACCATAGAAAACTGTCGTCGATTTGTTTTTTACAATAACATGGAAAAAGTACGGGCGGAATTGGCTATTTTTTTCGTTGAGAAAGCGCGCGCGTTACATTTGACGTCATTTTTATTGTCTGTACTCTTATAGATAATGGCTACGAGCCAATCAGCGCGCGGGAATTTGGACAGTTATTGTAAAAAATCAGTTCTTCCAATAGAAGCAGAAGAGGCTAAGTGCCATTTTAATTCAAATAAGCCCTAATTTGGCATAGACTAAATATCACGTTATTCAAGCCGTGAGGAAAATGCTGCCCCCCTCCCAACCACACACACATACACAACACCACCATGGTAGTTCCACTGTCAAAGCCCTTGAAAAAAGTTGGTATGTTCGCAGGCTTCACGGCTTTAGCAACTCAAGTGAGGTACAGTTGTTTTGTTTCCACCGAAAACCAAGAAATCAACCAGTTTTTAACTCAAGCTCATTCGGTAAATGTGATAAAGTAATCAATATGCTGAAGTACTTTAATGTTTTCTGATATGACAGTCACTCAGTGCTGATGGGGGAGGGGGGGGGGGGGGGGGGCGGAGACGGTACTGATGGTTTCCTTTTTACCGTGGCACTTTTGAGCATTGTATCTGATTGCAACATTGCTATAAACAATATAATTTCTTAATTCAACTCAGAAACTGGGTAGAGGAGATGCAAGTTGTTTGCGCCTATCTCGTATTAAGCCCCTAAAACAACTGATAGTTTCAATATCAGTTCAACATAAACAACTGTTGAACACCTTCACTCGCGTGCCACCCCTCACCGTCCATGGAGGACCGGCACGCCTGACCCCGGTTGTTCAAAGAGCGGATAAAATGTACTCCAACCAATAGATTTTATCCCATGGATAGCGACTTAATAGCTGGGTAAAGTTATCCGCTCTTTCAACAACTGCATGAGTGGGGGGGAGGCTTATTTTTGAGACCTTGCAAATCATGCCTAGATGAGTACGATCGGATGTATCAAGCCAGAGGTACAAAAAAACGAATTTTCTCCAGTAAAAAATGGAAGATAAAATTGTGGCCTAACATAAGGGTTACTACTTAAAAATTTACTCTTCCACGAAACGTTTTCCATCACAGGGACCATCTCTTCAATGGCTACGACCGACACCAACATAAAGCAAAAATAAGGAAAATAAATTTGAAAATACATTTAAAAAATAATTAGTAAAATACATATTAACGAAAACAACGGTACTGAGTTAGAAAACTCGTAAAGCCGTTCTGGTTCTTGTTTCCTCCTTTAAAGTCAAAATTATAAATTGTGTGCTGGTCAAAACTGTATTTTAGACGATTTTGCCGAAATTAACTCAAACAACAAGCAGAAAACGCCGGAGTCAATGGGTTAATACTCTCGCCACTGTTTGTGAAAAAAGGTGCTACACTGCTCATGAGGCACAGCTCTGTTCTCTTGTTTATTTCTCCATTAAACAAATGTTCTTATATAAACATCTATATACATATTTTTATAGTTATTAACAACATCAATAGATCTATAACTGATTCGTTTTCTGTAAACTTTGGATGCAACATTACTGTTTTATGCGCTTACAGTTTGCGTAACTTGGTTTGTGTCAAACATGTCCGTTATGTGAGGGAAAACAAAAGTGAGAGCTATACCACAAGACATAGTCTCACAACTGTCATTGTGGCTTTAAAACAATACAGCTCATGAAATAACATTGATTTTCATGAGATACTTGTACAAAGGAATTCATTCTTAAGCTTATAAATGGTATGACAAGTCTAATATCATTTTGTATCTTTATTTGTATCTCTTGAATGCTCTTTCCCATAGGCTTAGAATGTCACGTTATACTGTGAGACAATCTACCACCCTTGGGCTGTCACACAATCTTCCTGAGATATGTGCTGCACCAACTCGGTGCGGTTAAGAGACTAATCTAAGTAGCGCATCTCGTCATTAACTTTTTGACTAACTATAATAATAATTCTTAATAACAGTATGATAAAATATAGCAATCTGCTCATATTTTACATGGATTTATACATTTTTTTATGTAATATAAAGCAAAAAATTTCTCTAGCAAAATTTAATTGGTACAGTTCTTTTTCTTGACGTTTTCAATATTTAGGAAACTATAATTCTTGCAATTCACTGTAAAACAAATGAAGCAGCCACTCTCGTCACTAGCATTGCAAATTCATACCCACTTAGCTTCCAAAATAGTCACATTATAGCTAAGTCAGTTTTAGTCAAATAATATTGCAATAGACAAAATTTTAAAATTATTGAAGGACATGAGATGAAAGTGCTATTTTTGAATTATTATAGCAACTGCTACAAAAAACAAAAAGAACAAAAACAAAAAACAGCCAAACCCTAGAGGAACACTGGTAAGGTCGCCCATTACTAAAATATACAGAATTTTCCCATTCAAATTTTGATACTTTTTCACAGTTAGAAACCTTATTTTGAACCTGGGTATCCTGTGCCCCTCTCCAACCAAGCTAAAACAAGAGGAGGGTACTTTGAAGAATAGATAGCTTGATTTAATGTAGCCTATTAAAATGTGTCCGCAGCTGGTGATCTTGTCACATTTAGCGAATCATTTGTCGACTACAAAACATCTTGAGATGGCTTCTTGTGCAATACCATAAAACTGGCAGTAATACACACAGTGTGTAAGCTGAGTATAGAATGTTCTTGTTTCATGTTGGTTAAACTGGTAGGAACACACTGTCATATTCGTCAAAGTCACTGTCATCATCAGCTGGTTCCTCATTGTCAAGCTGTCAATAAATAAATATCAGTTTAGAACATTAATGCATAAACACAGGTCACCATGTTCTGTTTTTGTTTTTCAAAATGGATTCCAAGAAATATGTTATTGAACTAGCGAGAGGTCCATATTGGGAAAATATTGGTCTCATCCTTTTGTTTTTTGCATGTTTAAGGACCAAGCCGAAGGCCTTTCTCATTACAGACCGAACAACCTAGTTCAATAACGTTTTTAGGCTTTCCCACTGTTGTTTTTAGTCCGCCCCAAACTTGTTTAAGGTAAAGGTAAAGGTAAAATCTTTATTTAGACAGTGTTTCCTTCAGGACTAGACAATATTTAATTTAAAATCTAACTACCTAACTAAATTAATGTTGTAAATAGCTACTACAACGAGAGAAATGATAAAAACCTGCTTTACAAGGAAGCCGTGTATAAAAACAAAATAAAATTCATATAAGACTACTGTCAAAATCATAATTCTTCAGCTTAGATTTAAATTCATTAAGAGACAGCGACTGTTGAATATTCAAGGGCAGACTATTCCACAGTACAACTCCGCTGTAAGACAGACGTCTTTTACAATAATTAGTTCGGGGGTTGTGGGATAGCAAGCATACCATGTTTATGTTCTTCATCCAGATAATAAATTTATCAGTGTCGTGGTAAAACCCGAAGATGACAGTTTGGACAGTTCCTTCTTCATAAGCTTAATTTAAAACATTTTGCTTTGTTGTATTATTGAAACTTTTGGCTGGTTGAATTAAACTGAATTCTGATGAAAGCTACCATAGTGTAAGTAAATATATTTTTATTACCCAGATGAAGTGGACAAAATAATTTGATTGAAGAAATCTTTCCAAGCTTCACCATGACTAACATGCAAAATTTAATTTATAGAATAGATTTTACAACAACAACAAATCCAGATTATTTACTGGTCTAGGTCAGTCTGTATAGAAAAAAAAACTGTGTCCTTCAAGGGCCTTACACCAGACCAGAAGTACAGTTTTTTTCCTGTATGGACCTCAAGGCCAGTAAAACCTCTATGTCTACTAACGAAATGGTTAAGTTCTAAACTGAAGATTGTTGTTCTAAAGTCAAACAAGAAGACCTCATGACTTAAGAAGACTTGAATGCCACCTATGATTACTCAGTATCTTGTAAACATGAATTTGTTTGGCCACCCTGGATAATGGTACACACACACACAAAAGAGAGAGAAAACAGGTATTCAAGCAAACTCTACATACCTCTTCAAGTTCACTTTCTTCAAAAAACTTTGTTAGCAGCTTGCGCAGTGGAATCAAACAGATGATGAAAAAGGGGAAAGATGGAGC
This sequence comes from Pavona decussata, assembly GCF_977016875.1. Lineage (NCBI taxonomy): Eukaryota > Metazoa > Cnidaria > Anthozoa > Scleractinia > Agariciidae > Pavona > Pavona decussata. The sequence continues at coordinate 153,544 of NW_028145732.1, forward strand.
AAGTACTGTCAACTTCACAGCAACGAGAAGAGCCAAACAGATTAGCTGGATTCCAGTATAAAGATAAATCTGTTTAGTTTTTACCTGAAATCAACAAAGAATACTTTTTATAAGTGATTAAACATAGACAGTTTTTACCGATATTGTGTGATCTTGCTGTTTTTTAAGCTTGTGTAATGCTGATCAATGTTGCTGTCAGATATGAACTTTCCGCAGAACTGCATCAGGAAACCAATAGCTCATAGGCAAACTCACCACTGTATTATGCATTAACAGTTTGCTTACACATGAGTGAGGCATAAGCTGAGGCCAAAGTTTCCCAACATAATTCTAACTAGTAATAATCAAAGATTAGGGAGTGCGTTCGATGTCACCAGGTTCTCTCTCCTTTGCCGAGTTGGTGATGATGTCATCCGCCCCTGCAAAATCTGCGGGGGGGGGGGGGGGGATGACAGATATGCATCCCAAAATTCATTCATTCTTTTGTTGATTGAGTGAGTGCATTGTCTCTATGTCAAACGCATTAATAGCAAATCAATTTTTTTTTAATTTACCACAACATACCTTTCTTACGTACTGAACATCAGGGTGATACTTTGGTGGCATAAACATCATAATAAATCTGTCCACCAGCTGTATGCCAGACAGTGAACACACACCAAGGTACAGGAGAACACCAAACATGACTGGAACTGGAATACGGTTTAACGCTGGAGCTAAGATAATTGAAATCCCTGAAACACAACAAACAGATCAGTCTCTATCTCCTAGCAACAGGAAAAAACAAGTATGAATGACGTCAGACAAATGAAGGTTGCTAGGCAATAACAGGTTGGAAGACAGAAGCAGTTTATCCGAGCAAAATTTGCATACATCGAGAATATTTTACCGGATCACATTTCAACTGCAATGTTTATCAATATTCACTAGATGGAAATATCTCTGCAGAATCTTTTCCCTTTCTTCCAGAAATCTTTTTTGTGAAAGATTGCATTGAAGAATTAACACGTTTTGTGGCCACGGTAAAATAAATTTTCCGTGGGAAATAAATTCATCGAACACGACAGCGCTGCACGCCCGTTGTACATTTCGTCGTGTCAGAAATAGATTTCAATCGCAAACTAGCCTGTGGAACTACGAAAAGACCATCGTCATCAAATTCGTTGCTATGTTCAGAAATCTTTTACAATACGAGTAAAGAGGGCTTTTCACCAGAGGATAATTCGCTATCCAGCCCATAAAATCTATTGGTTGGAGAACATTTTATCCACTGGATAGGGTTGTTCCCATCTCTGTATAACCTTGGCCCTGAGATGTCTTTCAAAACTGTATGTAAATTAGCTCGCTTCAGTTTGACATTTTTACGGCTTTATAGTCACATAAGTTTCGCGGCATTGTGTGGTTCCAGAAAATATCCATACCCCCACCACGGAGGGAATTGGAAATTCCAGAGGGGAGGAGGGGTGAGTGGTTGGATAAGTTTCCAGAGGGTCAACTTCACGTTCATGTCAGACATAAATGTTCAAAATTGTAACTTACCAACTTTGCAACTTTGTAGATCTTTCTTGAAGACATTACTTTGTTTAACTGTTTTAAAGAAACCCTTGTTACATTAAAAACATGTTTCCCTTCTCCGAAAAGCCTTTGTAAGCGAAGTACTCCAACTGAGACAAGAAATCTATGTCTGCATTGCGTGACTCAGATATTATAAAACTGTTGTTTGTGAAACTTTCTTGCATTGAAAATATTGTTCATTGGCAACAATTGAATTTGTATCAATGTTTAAAAACGGAAAATTTTGTATGGCTATAAAGTGAAAGCCCCAATTTTACATAAAGCATTGAAATATTTGTTTGTCATTTTTGTATGCTGTGTAGAGTTGCGGGCAAAGGTCAATTCCCGGGGTCAATTATAACTAGTTTGTCAAAACTGACCCATGTTGAAACTTATTTTGTCCAAAGTATTTCAACTCAAAGTCCAAAACTATTAACTTAATTTCTATGCCAAAATTCAACAAAATAGAGCCAATTCGACATTCTTTTAACGCGTTATTGATCTCATACAAAATTTGCATAAGAACGTGAACATGCTAATTTCGTTTTGCGGCTTCGTCTGCGGTTTCAAGTTACGATCTGAAAGCTCTATTTGTCTCCCTGCCATGCTAATGCTTATTTTGTCCATGCTATTCTGTTTCAATAGGAAACCTATTGACTAAAATAACTAGACTGAATGATTACCAGGAGAAAAATCGATTGAGTAGAACTAGTCAGAGCAATAATCTTTTTGATCTCCTAAAATTTGCATAGGAACGTAAACATGACATATGCAAATTAAATGAAAACACATTTTTGCATTGCCGGACTTATTCCAACAATTTAGATTTAAAATCTTAAGCGAAGCTACTGGTAAAGTTTGATATGTCAATGACCACAGGTAACATAAAACACAACAATTATTTCAGTATCAAGAGCTTTTTGGCAAACTCTACCCGTGAAATTGAACGGCGCGCGGGCTCTTCGATAATGCATATTTTCTCCTAGTGTAGGCAGTTCTTGATATTTCTGAAAAGTTCACATCAAACTGTTTTTTGAGGCGTTCTTTTGAAATAAAACTTTTCCAGAGGGTGTGGGGGGTGTATTCTGTATTTAAGGAATTTCCGAAGGGGTGGGGGGTTAAAGAAATACCTCGAAAATGGAAAATCCTGGGGGGTGGGGGGGTCCTATGTGAAATTCCCTCCATGGTGGGGGTATGGATATTTTCTGGAACCACACATTTTGGCCTGTAAGTTTCGTTTTTCTCAAAGATTGAAAGCGCTTCACCGAAAAAGATGTACATTATTTTAAAGTTTGATGGTGTTTCGCAACAGACGGACCGAAAATACTTTCTATTATTTTTAAGTTCAACAACGTAGCCGCTGAAATTTTAAACTCAGCTTCGTTTATTGCAAATATTTCACCTTGGTAGTTACACAATACTTACAGATAAAAAAGGACGAAAGAGCTACCTAAAAAAAGTCACGCAGCAGGCCGTAAAATCGCACAGCTTAGGGCTGTTGAACGCACTCTATAATCTTTGATTACTACTAGTTACTATTTTTAGGGTGCTCTTTTCCCCAGTGTCAATATTTTTTTGTTATCTGGCCTCCATAAAAATTTTAAATTATATTTAGGAATTAGAGAAAAGGACCGCAAGCTGATCCACACCCAAAATTTTTTTCCCTTCATTTCAAAAATTTATGAATACAGTGGAAGCTCCCGTAAGCATACGCAGACACCCTGGGGACGCAAAAAAAGGTGTCCGTAACTGGAGCTAGAAACTTATGACAATGGTTCCACTTACAGGGGCTTAAAAACAAAGGGAAAGTCTAAATCCTAACCCCTGAAAGTGTCTGCGGTCGCTAACAGGAATGTTCACTTGTAAACGGGAATGTGTAAATTAATACAGAGTTTGCATGGGAGTTCGAACTGGGTTTTGTGAAAGCAGTCATAAGTAGAGCTCCCCGCTTATGACAGTGTCCATTAAGAGAGCTTCCACTGTATTGTACTAAAAAGCCCATTTGTGAAAAAAATGAAAGGGAAATTCATGTTTATGCACAGCCTGCTCATAACATTTATTTGCCTTGAGTCTCACCTGTGAGGATATGTATGGCAATGTTTGTGATTCGCTGTTCCTTGACTTCCACAATATGTGGCCTAACACCAGGAGCATGAGACGTACTCCAGATTGTTAGTGATTGTAAATGAGAGACTGATCGAACAGTTGCGGCACACATCCACGGCAAACCCATTAATGAACAGATGAATGATAACAATCCCATCATGCACAAGTCCAAATTAAAGCCTGCCCCTTTGGTGAGCTTGAGTTCTTTCTTGTTCAAGAGAACACCAGTCAGCTCAGTTTCCATGAACAACAAAATACCAATAAACAGAGCTGGAATGATGGCTGCGAAAATCCAACCAGATCCCATGGGTTTGGACATACCCGCAGGGTTTATAAACCACCCTCTTTCTGTATGTCTTGTCGGGTGGAAGCCTGAGCGAAATGGATCTCCAATGGAAATCTTTGGAGTGGTGACTTTGTCGTGAAGAAACAAATCAAGAAGAAGCATGGACGCCATGGCAATGACAATGCCAAAGTCACTTACAAGTCTTCTCATCTGGAACAAGGTAATTATAAGTAAATAGCATATAAAAATAACTTGAAATTAATGTCACAATGTAGGTTAAAAGCTGACCCGTCTCAATTAGCATTGCTATTTGAGGGTCAGAATAATGACTGTTAACTTTCTTATTTTCTGCTAATAGATGTAATTATTGTTGTTTCTGTTGTTGTTGACCCTTTGACCCCTGAATTTTTTACTAAGTTTTGCTTAAAGTTGAGATGGACAGAGAAAACCACCATCCAAACCACACATAACCATATATTTCTAGAAAGTAGATGAGATGAGCATTTTGAAAATGTAAACATTATGTTGTTAATTATTAACTAGTCTGGTTAGTCATTCAAAATGTCTGCCAAAAAAGAAAAAATATAACATTTGCTGTCATGGGTCCAAGTTTATTACCCTCCATGCAAGCTACTGATGTTCAACTATCAGTATATCACTTGAATACTATATAAGCTACAACAATCAGCAATCGTTTTCATTCTTGGATCACACTTCACCTGAAAACAGCTTGTAAAAAAATATAGTCGGACTGATATCGACCTCAAAGGCATGAGTCGGTCCATGGTTGGGGCCTGAAAATTGTGGTTAGTCCGTATTGTATAAAAAATCCAAACCGCTCTTATTCAGGTTTAGAGTCTTCTCTTCATTTCTACAGCATTGTTGCCGAGCTGGTTTCCATCTCGATGTTTGTCCATCACGATTTGCACATGCATGAGATGTTGCTCTCTTGATGCTTCGACAATATTCACATTTTCGGTCTCTTCTGGGGAAGAATAATCGGCGGTTTCGTACTCGAAACTGTACTCCTACGAAACATTGCTATTGTCGGGTCTTTCCATCACAATTCGATGAATTTCCTCCATGTCTGAGTAGAAGGATGCCATTTTTAAATCACCAGATGACATCTGTAAACAATGCTTCGAAAAAAATTGAAAATTCCCCCCTGAAAACTACAGAAATCTAGCTAAAATAGACACCATTTTGAATCACGTTGTTTCTTGCAATAGCAGAGGAGGCCTGGGGCCTAGAAAGTGCCTTTGGCCCCTTTTTTTAGAGCAAAATGTACACCATATATGAAAGCGCGCCTATAGGCGTCTTCAGGGGTCAAAGGGTTAACATAAAAGTGTCTGGCAACATGTGCAGCACTGGACCCTTTCACTTGTCCACTAGCCAAGGACAACTAAAATTTTTACAACTGAGCTCACCAAGTAAATCTTCACAGCAACCAGGAATAAACTAAGGTAAAAAAGATGCCCTGAAGTAACTAGCTATCATGTTAGGGTTTTGCAAGTCACCTAAACAATCTGTTTTAGGAAAGAGGTTAGGAAGAGGTGGCCGCCTTCTCTCTTTCCTTACAACACGTCCAACTCTTTCAAGTCTTTATAGTCTTACTACCGTATGTTAAAAAATCTAAATACAATGTCTTTACTAGTCTTACAGTCCTAACATATCTTCAGGGAGACCTCTCAGTATAAGCCCGGGGGTTTCTTGAGGTCTCCTCGCCACTTCTTACTTCTTCTTTTACTGTTTAATTATTATTCACTGTAAACTTATAATGTAAGATCTTAGTCTATTATTCACTGTAACTTTCTATGAATGTATGTCGTGGCGAATAAAAGAAAATAAAAAAAAAAACATGCAGGTGTAAAACTGTAACCTACTGTATCCTGAAAATCAGGGGGACCACAGAGATTAAATAGTATTCGATGATGATGTAGTGAATAAAAACTTTCTTTTTCATTTCTGTTACATGTAAACTCATTATATTTACCAGCCTAGGAACAAACCCTTTTAAAAAAAGTTGAAGACATGAAAATCACAAACCCTTTTTCCAAAAAAGTAACTTGTCCTGAACTTGCGCATATAGAAAGCAACAAAGAAAGTTCCAAGAACCAAGATGGTGGAAAGCAGTGCAGTGTTAGGCTGTCCTTTTCCTTCAGTTACTCCATCACACGGAACTTCTGAATAAGATTTCTCCAGGGGATTCTTCTTAAATACCTGCAAGTTATCATTGTCAGTAATTATTCTTCTTTCCATTTAGTACCTATTCTGCAATGATATATTGGGAAGAGCATGGTGTATCATAAATGACTGATTACCTTTACCCGTTTTAGTGAGGCGGAACTGATGGTAATGCCAGTACTCCATGTCTACAACAGTTATGTTATATTACAGACTGTGGAGACATCATTAAATATTAAATAAATGGAACTATGACACAACTTTCGAATAATGGGGCTACAAAACCACAGGTTACAAAATGTTACCAAGCATTGCAAACTCTATCTATCTGCAATCATAAAATTTCCTTAAGTCCATGATAGTTTTGGATAAGGCTGCTTTGTTGTTATGGTCGTTAAGGATAGCACACTGAACTACATACACTGTACTTGGACAAAACTGTTGATTGCTGATATCTCCCCATCATCAATGATGCCCCATCACCAAAAAATGAGCCTGATAATCACCTGGATCATCAGAGTTTCAAAACAACACTAACTGATGGGAAGGGAGAGAGAGAGGAGGCTTTCAATGCTCTTACAAGTTTGTGTTTTCATCCACAGTGATGGAAAAATATGTGCATGATTTGCATCTGTTTAAACTACTATTGTCGATGACTGTAGTAGTTAGCTTCCTAATTTTGAGGAAGACAATTCTCGGCAGAGCTTCCAGAGTTAGAACAATGCTAAAAAAAATCATCAACCTCCTGATAAAAACCATGGGTCACAACTTTAGACACTGATGTCTGGGGGAGGGGATGGGGAGCATTGCTTAGGGGTGTGGGGGATGCAATAGTTTTGCTCTTAAAATTACCTTGAACCCTGACTAAAACATTGCTTTTTTGAAATGTTCAGTAACGATTATACACAAACATACCTCTCCTAAAAAGTGAAAAGCTTCATAGATGAAGATTGCCGAGATGAGACAGGCAAATATTTCTTCAGTGAACCGTGTGAAGTAACGCACCAGGAAACAACCTTCCAATGCAACCACACCAAACAGAATGATCATAACCCAGAAACCAATCCAACAGCGCCAGGGAAGGAACTCCAACCCATAAATCTTACAAAACTGAAAAAAATCAGACAAATCTGCAATAAGTTAAATTAGTTTAAAAGAAATTGGAGTCAAATCCTGGGGAAATTTGATTTTGCTTGGCAATGAGTTAGGGGGTAGTTCAAGTTAACTGACTTTTAGGTTAGCGAGGTTCTCCTTTAGCCAACTACTTTACACTTCACAAGCTTGTGCTTAAAGAAAGAGAAATAAATAAAAAAATAGGAATAATCTTGTACATAGTAGTAAATTTGTTTATGTCAAGAGGCATGCATTTATGGAGATTTCAAATAATGCAGTGTAGTGTTTGTATGTAGCTGGGGTTATGCCTAAGGGCAGTTGGCAGTTGCCTGGACAGGAACTGGCCAGTGAGACTGGTTGGTCAGTAAATGGAATGGAGCATTTTCAAGCGCTGGTTCTTCATATTCTTCAAAATTGCCACATTCTGAAGTTGATAGGCACAATTTTAAAGGCCTGTTAATGAAGTCATGGCATAAAAGCAGTCCTTTCAATTGTTACATTCTGTTTGTTGAGCAGCCAATCAGTAAGAGAAGTGTCCACCCGTGTACGAGGTGAACTACATGTTTGAAAAGCAGTCTGACATCTTGAATATCTGAGAATGATGTATTATTCAGTAATGACACATCACACATCACATTTCCTTTCATTGCACATAGGCAGCTGAATAATACATCATTCTCATTAATTTTGTTCACCAGGCTTAAAATATTACATCACATTTCCTTTCATCTTGAATAGCACAGGAAAAAATTAGCAGGTAAAACGTGATGCTCCCAACTGTGTAAGACTTACCTCATAAATGGTCTGTTCAAATACCAACACAGGGCCAGTGGCTCCGATGATTATTAACGGCTGCCCTGCAACCAATCCAAATAATACTCCACAAAAGCAAGTTGCAAAAATGACTTCCGACACTCCCAGCCATCCGTCGGTTTTCTTATCGAGGATACTGCCAAAGGCCACATTAGGAGCAAACACAGAGAAATAAAGAAAGATTGACGTCAGGAGACACTGCATATTAAAACCATCTTTAAAGTCACTGAGATAGAATTTGGCTCGTCGCTTGACATCTTCAACAAGGCCACCGCAGAATGAACCTGTCCTGTCCAGTGGATCTTCATGTTCTTCTTCAGCAGCTGCAGCAAGAGCTGAAAAGAGATACTCTCCTTACTGGTTGGCACATGTCACTCTTAATGTTAGTTTTGAGAATTTGGGTTTACATCAAAACAAAAAAAAAACAATATTGCTTAAGTTATCTTGACCAATAGAATGTCTTGATAGTGACAAGGTGTTGGAGCAATTGGCATCTGAATTTAAAATAAACTGCACCAAATCTATTGTGAGCTTTACCAGTTTCAGGGAAAAAGTACACCCTATACGACTAAAAGGGTGGGTAGCAAGCTCAGTAGATGCAGGGTTATCAGTATATGCTCTTCAATGTACAGCTTAATTTCACAGCATTTCCAAGGCTAGCGATATGTGGAGAAAAACAAGTACTAAGCCTCTTTGGCAAAACTTTGAGTCATATTGCAATCAGTACCCTAAAAACTTGTATTTATATCACAAACTAGCAACTAAACCAGTAAATGAATATTAACTAATTAAAATGAATATTAATAAGTAAATTAAATACATAAATAATAGTAAATTAAGGACTAGAACAGTGAGATCACTGGCATACATCCTTTGGAGCTCTGAAATGTTTAAGATATAATTAGTTTAAGACAATTGAATGTGCAAAATTAGTGCTATCCCTGTAATCAATACTGAAGAAAAATTCTAAGATTGACATAGATAAAACTTAGCTGAAATAGTTTTGGTTAAATTCATACCAGCTTTGGCCATCTTTCTTCTCCGCGCCATGGTTCTACTCTGCTCTATCAAGATGGGTAAAAGCACATTACGATCCCACTCTCCAGGGGGCAAAACAACTGTATCATTCAGAAAGTCATTAATGGCTGACAGCAGATCCTCACGCGAGTCAGCACGATAAGCAACATCATGAAATGCCTGAAAGTAAAAAATAAGTTTAGAGTAACACCAAATGAAGAAGCTTGGTGAAAAAAACACCTTTATAACATGCTATTATCATGTATCTCTCTTTAACTCTTTCACTTCCATGATCTGAATGTTAATTCCCCTGACTAACCGTCATACATTTCTTTTTAAAGTTTGTTCACGGAATTTGGTGTTACATCAAACAATATCACTTGTTGATTATTTTCTTTATTCTCATCACTTGTCTAGTTGACAATGTATTGATAACGTAAGGGGAAATTGCATATTGATCATTCCTGGGAGTCAAGGGGTTCAGAGTTGTCAGTAAGGGACAGAGGCTCACCCAACGGAGATCTGAGCTAGAAGGCTGTCCAGGTGTTTCATGGATGCACACACTTTTGGAAAACGTTTATTGAAAATTCACCTCATCTTTTTAAAATGTTATGGAAGATGTGCCTTTCAGCTACCCAATTGTCAGTGTTTGGCTAAAGCATCTGCTCTCGCAGGCTAGTTTTATCCTCTGTTGTATTTTTTTTTAATATCTCTGTCATCAGAGGCTGGGACCACTAACTTGACATGGTTAGGTAAGCTATATGTGAAGGCCTACACCTATTTGTATGTAGCAAATGTTATAGCAAAAGCAGCAAAATAAAACTACACAATTGGAGAAGTTCAGCAGAATACATCATCTGTACCCTTTTCTCCAGGAACAACAATACTGCTTACCGCCAGGAGTAAACTTGTTATCTCAGCTCTCCTTAAACAGTACAATATCTGAACCTCTTATCTATGTGTAAGGAGACTTGAAATACATGCTTCAATCCTCAATCTTTGTATGTGAACATAATAAGATCTCAAACATGTTTAGTTGAAGTTACTTGCCTGATCTGACATCAAGGTAGCTACTGATCGTCCAACTTCATGATATGATTCTTCACCAGCACTTGGACCTAACAAGACAAACATGAACCTAACAGGAAGGGACACCTCAGTGATGTTCAGGTCACAGCCCTTGGCGAGACGCACAAATGCAAGCACAGCCTGTTGCAGTTCATCTAGCGTGCCTACAAGGACAGTTGTAGCTTCTGCTCCCTCGGGAATCCTTGACTTCACATCTGATTCTTGTTTGCCGCCAACTCCTTCTACAACAGGTTCTGGTGCAAACGAAACTTCAGGCTTGGACTCCCTGCTATCATCAGCTGTTAATGGCAACTGTCAAAAGACCACAACAGTTTTTTTTAGTACAATGTTTAGTAAACTCTCTACGCTGAGCCCTCAGGAGCAAGTAGGCAGAAAGAGCAAAGTACAAAGGGATCTTGGGCAGGGTTCTTGTTAAGATTTGTAAAGGGAGATAACAAATTTGCAATAGATGGTGGACTCCATCTTGTTAATGTCTCCCAGGGAACGATGGGAGCAAGATGGCTGCGGGGGAATGGACACCAAACATGGCAGAGCTTGAAGTCAGCCTTTTTTTTGATGAAAGAAAATACTCAAACCAAGGGCGATTTCTTTACAGGCGAAGTATTTTCAACATAATATTATCTGTTGGATGTTCTTACATTATTAATGGAAATGAAATTCCCAAAACAAGGACAAATTTTTTCAAGATACGATGAATTTTGAAAGCAGTTTCAATAATTTCGGAAACATTTTTCTCATGATAGCTGGTAACATTTATGTGAATAGACAGTAAAAATAACCAGTTACTGGCTCCTAACAAGAACCATGCTTGGGGAAATTAATGTAAACTAAGCAGCAGTCATTGTCTGTGGCCAACAAACCTTCCACTTTTTAAACTTATCGGCAATAGATAATCTAAAAAATTTGGATTAAATAATCTGCAATGATCAGCTTAAGCAATGCAAATACTGATCAGCCCCTGCCATCACCCTGCAGTTCACATACGCCAAGGGAAAAAATCACAGACACCATTGGCCTGCTCCGAGGTTAACCCTGTCTAAATCATTTATTATTTTAGCCACATGAAAAGGGGGAGGTTAAGAGTTCTAGCCAAATCTCTCCCACCTGACTTATTTCTTGGCTAGCTATGTCGTCGTCACCAGAGTCATCAATCTTCAGTCTAATTGTACCATCATCCACTGCGTCACCACCATCCTCTGCCACAGGTAGTTTCTGTTCAGATTCTACTACAAGAGCAGATGCTTCAGAGTCCTTCCTAGCCATTGCCATGAGATTGTATGAAGAGGGACGCCTTGGCATGGAGGGACTTAACTGATGCTGATGCCTGTGTCGTAAGAGTAAGGCTGCCAGTACTTTATTGCTGTCTGTTTGGCTTAGCTGGTCTGAAATCACCATGCTTTCAACTACTGCTTCAGCTATGCTTGGCAAATCAAATTTCTCCAAGTCCAGCAGCACAGTGCCTACAGAAAAAAAAAACAAGATTCAGCAGAGTGAGGTTCAGCCACTTCACATCTGACTTTTTATGGCGATCTGTGCCTATGTTGTCACAAGCTGAGGGATGCTTTACCTCACCCAAAATTTGCTTTTGAGTAGTGAAGTGAGCTGAGAAGTCTGAATGGATGTGAATTCAAAAGTTATAAAATAGACGCTGAAAGATAATTCGAAACCTAAATGGAGCTTGATAAACATTGCATGAATCAAATTATTTTTTTACATCATTCTAACCAAATGCAAAAGGTCATAAAAATGTCACCCAAATAAAAAAAAAGACCAGACAAACAAACACAAAAACAGAACAAAAGACTGAAAAAGAAATTTACACCATTCAAGGCTTGATGACCATGAAAAACCATGATTGCACTTGACTGCCAAGCTTTCTGTAACTGAATACACACCTCTCTACAGATTATCTTAACAAATCATGCTCTTTTATTTGAATGTGCTTTCAGTGTTCTTGTTTAAAAGATTTACTAAAAGGAGGTAAACTAAACATGGCGGAACTTGAAGTCAGTGTTGTTTAAATTGATGAAAGAACATGCTCAAACCAAGAGCAATTTCGTTACAGGTGATGGATTTTCAACATGATATTATCTCCTGAATGTTGTTTTTACATTATTTATGGAAAGGAAATTCCGAAACAAGGACATTGTTTTCCAAAATTCATCATATTTTGAAAGCAGTTTCTAATCAATAACTTTGGAAACTTTTCTTTGAATCCCATGATAGCCGGTAACATTTATGGGAACAGACAGTAAAAATAACCATTTACTAGCTTCTAACAAGAACCCCGGCTATTCTATATAAAATATCAGTGATAACCTCATTGTACAGGTACCTTTTTCCAATCCTTTGCGAAGTTCTAGTAAGCTGTGAAATGTAAGTGAGGCCACATGTGGTTTTCCCCAGCGGTTAGACTCCTCCACATTCTCTTCAAATTTGATCCAGCGAGCAGTCTCCTGCCACTCCATTTCTTCACCATGCTTTGTTAATTGCTCTAACTCAATAAATGCCTGAAATAAATTATTCACAGAGTTAAGATGACTAAAGGCCTTGGTCAAGCATTACTGCACTATTCAATAACAAATGGACTCTGAACTACAACCTCAACTAACGATTTGCATGTTTTACTGCTGTCAATCATAACTACAGTCTGTGACAATCAACTGACCAAAAAACACACAAACGACATAGTCGATCGAAATCCACCACTTACAGCCCATGAGCATGACCTTTTGACCCTGCTGAGCCAAGCGTTTTTGTTTTCTTAGAGGTTGAAAGGTGCAGTAAAAACTGCACTCTCACTGAATCTCATTGTGGAAAGTTACAGTATGTTCATGCTGAATCTATCATCTAAAGCAGATCTTTGTATCCTGTGCCATCTTGTGTAGTTTCTGTCACATGCATCTCCAAAATCTACCCTGAGAACATTTAACATTGGTACTAACTTGCAGAATACCTCTTGCTTACTTGGACCAAACAACTTTTAGAGTGTGAATTAATAAACAGCAAGACAACTTGCAAGCTAAGGGTTGCATAAAAGCAAAGCAACACAAACATTTTTATGCTTTGTTGTTTCTATGTCAACCTAGACAGTCTCAAACCCACTATCACTAATGTTATGCTAAGGTCAACTAGTCTATATGCGTTAAGAGATTTACTGGTGAGAAATTGTCACAACAACAGTGATAGAAGTGGAGGGTTGAGTGAGATTTCTCTGTTCCTATTCTTTATAAATGCATTATTGTTCTGGCGACTGTGAATCTTAAACAGGTTAGACTTGTATTCAAGAGAAAGTTTTAATATAACCTTGAACTTGAGGAATAGTGGAGTACAGTGAGAAAGATATACCACTGATATGAAGAATATTTTATTAATGGTTAGAAATGATTGAAGAGGATTTTATTCATACCTCACGAGGACTGTGATCATACTTGACAGGGAATCGGTGCAGACTCCTGCTGATATCTGTACTGCTGAAATGTGTTTTCATTCCTGATTTATGTCGTGGAAGATGAGGGCGGCGCCTCCTGAGCCCTCTTAAGTCCTCAAAACGATGCCCTGAATATGACAAGATTCTTTCAACAATTACAAGAGTTTACCTTAGTTTACAAGTTTATCTCATATTATGTAAAAAGTGGTGCTAAAAACAGTTTTGCGACTTATTCTTGCCAATTCGAAATATTTAAGGAGAAAAACGACATTTACTGTGGGAAGTTCACTTCTGGTTAAAACAATAGCGAGTGCTCGTGACGTCAGCGGGTGAACACAAACATTGCGCAATTGAGAATACCACTGTAATTATCATGGCAGCAAGAGAAAATAGTAGCAGTTCGGAGGAGATTTTATCCAATGAAAACAGCTCGAATGAATGTAATTTGTACGACAGTGATGTTGGTGAAGTGTCAGAAACTGGCGTGGATGTCGGAGCTCGTCCATTTCGCTTTGAGCCACGCAGAGTTCGGCGTGATATGCAGCCTGAATCAAACGAAGAAGGCGGCGAAAGCGAGACGAATCATCTTGGAAAGACAGAATGGTAATTGTTTCGAGTTGTGATTCATTCGCATTTATATGATTTTTACGCCTTTGAAAGACAGAAATTGAGTTTTTTTTAACTGAAAGTTACCGTGAATCTTGTTTATTAATGCTGTTGTTTTTCTCTTGTTATAATAAGGTGCGAACCAACGACTCACGAGAGCGTTTGCTGTGTAGAAATCGGCCAAATTTGGCAAAAGTAGAGGACCAGAAACCAGCAGTGCAAATGCACTGTATAACCAAGCATCCAGGATTTCGGTACAATTGCCTTGATGTCTGGGTTTTTAAAACTGCGTATTAGGCATTCCGACAACAGCATTGCACAGACAATCGTACAGGACATGAATTTGTTTACTTTGTACACTTATCACATTACCTTTCTCTGTGAACAGCACACTGTAAAATCACAAAGTTAATAGGGAATCGCACAGTTATCAGTCATTCCTTTTGTCTTGTGTAGGAAATTTCGTTACATTGCCGTTCGTTGGTGTTGGGGCTATCTCGGCAGAAATGTGATGGTTGCGCTCCTGTCCTGTGAGGTCAACAAAATACGGAGTACATTTCTAGCGGATTTTGGTTCTTCGTACACGGAGTTAACGCCACCAAACATACGAAAAAGACGAATAAAACCTTTTTTTATTTATAACAGATTGCCCTGATTTTATGCCGTTTTTGGGTTCGATTCCAACTTTCACTGAGGTTTCTTCGGTATGTCGACACATCAAAGAGATGCATGTCAAAAAAATGATAAATGTGAAAGTGTCTATTCATAAATACAAGAACAATTTAATACAAGCGTCTCTTACTGTCTTGGCGTTATTTCCGAAGCGATTGCGAATTTTGATATAGCTCTGCTCTCTCGTGACCTCTTACTAGATTTCCCAGCCGTCTGCTCTGTTTCCTTGCTTTCCATTGTTCACTTACGCATCTCTGACAAAGCTTTCTGCTGTAGCGTTTGTTGAATTGTCGGTACAGCACTGGGAATTAAATCCGTCTACTTTTTAAAACCCATTTCTCATATATATATATACACCCTCGAAGCACTCCGATGGGAAATGAGCGCCACAAATTACCGAATGTTTTGTCCACTCTATAAAATCATCCCGCTTCAAGACTTGAACAAATTTAATGGACTGTCACCTTGACTGAAGTCTCTTGGAAACTTACACGTGGAATATCCTGTTTTGTTTGAATGCCACAAAACTGGACGACACAGCGCTTTACCATATTGGAATAAGAGAATAAATGAATATTTGCTGGAATTTATGTAGACATTGTGCGTATTACAAAAGATCGGGAAGGGAGAATGTTCACTTCCTGTCGGCAGATATCCACTCGTGACGTCACGGAAAAGATGGCGTAATCAAAATGGCGGGCGCTTCGAATTTGCAGTGGCCTTTTCCAACTGAAAACGCGCTCGTTCTTAAAAAGGAGTTACAGATTCCGAATACTGAAAATGTGTACTTTATGACTATGTGACCAGAAAAATTCGCGTTTTGGAGGTTTACATGCCCTTTAACTCCCAAAAGTATCCAACAGTGATGCTATACATCTGCTCCAAATTAAAGATATTATATTTCATAAAACAAACCTCTAGAACTTGTAAGCACTAATGGAGAGCTCTCGTTAATATAAATGACTGCAGGATTCACCCATACAACAAAGTTACTGGTAAAAGTGTAAAATGTACTAAATACGTTGTTTATAGCGGTAGACAAAAAAAATTGCACTTAGCTACCAAGGTACTTTACAAGCTCTCCATTAAAACAATTGGAACTAAAATTAATCATCTGAATCAAATATAACAGGTTAAAAATCGCAAGCACCAGAGGCAGACTATTTGTCTATTTTACAAGCACACAGAGGAGCTGAACTCAGGGTGAGACTTGAACCCAGGACCTCTGGATTGCAAGTGCCGCGCCCTAACTGCTGGAGCCCACCTAATGGTCAAAGGCGAAGGGTTGAGTGGAGAGGAACCAAGAAAAAGGAACTTCAGAGTAAAGAAGGCAGGAACTAAGAAAGAAGGGAGTGGGAATGGGGAGAATAAAGATCCCAACTGGAACAGGACAGGAACTGGGAGAGAAGGGAATGGGTGGGGGATACCAGTGATTTTCCTGGACACTATTTTATAATGCAACAACTAGATTGGGTGGCAAATCTTCAAAACATAATTATGTCAAAATACTAATAACTGGAAGTGTGAGAGTGAGGTGAAGAGCAATTCACATTTGATTTTAGTTAGTCAAGTAAATTGAAACAAGTTTCCTAGTTAACTTTGTAATTTCTTAACTCTTGATGCCCAGATGGCATCTAGATGGCTTTGGTTGTCTGGCATGTTAGACGCTTTTATAACCAACTGTAACCTGCAAATCAATAGCTGTCAACACATACAAAAAATACTGCAAGAAGAAATTAAAGATAGTGATCAACTTACAGGCCATTTCTTCCAAATCTCTTTTAGCCAACTGGCTTGCCTCATCCTTTTCTGTTGCCAGTCTTTCTTGAATGGGCTCAATCTCTCTTAATGTCAGTGCACCAGAACGAAGCCTTGATTGCAGCTGTTCCCTCTCTGAGATGGTTCTGTGTTGATGAGCAGGAGGCATCAGTTGACGATGATGATGTCGACGATGGTGATGAGGTTTCTTCTCTCCAAGATCCTTAGTGTCTTTTTTGTCCTTATGATCTTTGTGCTCGTGATGATGACTATGATGTCGATGATGATGATGCTTCTTTTTCTCAAAAGAAATATCTGTGAAACTCCGTGGCCTTTCATTCTCATCAACATCTGTAATGTCTTTGAGATCTTTGGTGTCTTTTTTACCCTTCTGATCTTTATGCTCATGGTGATGACGACTGTGATGTTGATGGTGCTTCTTTTTTTCAAAAGATGTTTCTGTCACGCTGCGTGGCCTTTCATTCTCATCATCATAGTGACCATGGGACTCTTGTCCTTCACTGATTTTAGGGAGAACATGAATCTCTCGAGATCGTCTCTTATCCTTCTTCGGGCTTCCATCAGTTTTATCCGCTTTATTTAAATTCCGGGAATGGGAATGAATTCTTTGCAAAGGTATATGGTACCTTGTAGATGAAATCCGACGGTCTAAAAATCAAATGAAATTTTCCACAAGTGCATTAGCTCCTGTCAATCTTTAAGGTTATTATTCTTGAACCTACAACAATGCACTAGAAATCTTTCATTTAAAAAAAAACACATGGGAGCATGACCCTGATATAACAAGATCATTGGTTTGAAAGTTTTGTCTTGCTCTCCATTGTAGCTATTTTAAGGCTGGGGCAGCACTGGGGTGATGTAGCAGGGACATGAGGTGAGGATATGCTCCTTCGTGTCCACTGCAAAGGAAGGCATGCTGCAGGGACAAATGAATAAGTGTCCATTCCTATTTTGCAGCGGGAACAGTTTGCAAGAGCAGTGCACTTCATGCAACATTGAAAGTTGGGTTACTTCATCCCACTTCATGATGCACAAATTCAAACCAGCTTAATTTTTGTCCCTTCAATAAAACGGTCCCTGCAACATGTCCCATAGTGCATCACCTAGGGCACTTTGTATTTGGCCAAAATTTTCAGTTCAACCTTTTGAAATGCAAACAGCATGTTCAGATCAAACAGAAATTTCCTGAAACAAATGGACAACCTTAGGGGATACTCCACTTTTTCTGTTCCAACCTGTGAGAATGGAAATTACTGTTCCATTTGCTCAAATTTCCACAGTTTTCTACTTTGATGTCTTCCTGCACCATAAAGTAAGTTTTTTCATCTACCAATGAGATTACAAGTTTCGAATGAATGGGGAAAAAAGCCTTTCTATTTGACAAAGAAAATTTCTAGAATTTTCAACTGAAAAGTTTGGCTTAATGGAAAGCATCCTTAGATTATCATTTTACAAACGTCAAGTTTAAATATAAACTCCAAAATGGCTGCATCCAGTTGCCTTGATAGCTCAGTTTCTAAGAGCAATGTACTGGTATTGCAAGGATTCGACTCTTATTCAACCCTAAACTACTGTACAAGGGTCTTTTGTGAATTAAAGGTTATTTGTAACATCACTAAATAGGTATGTAAATTATGATCATCCGGGTGAGTGTAGTCCTGAGAAGGACTGTTTGCGGTGACTTTAACTTAAGTTAAAGTCACCAAACAGTCCTTCTCAGGACTACACTAACCCGGATGATCATAATTTACGTACTTATGACATGACTCCTGGGTTCAAACCATTTACAATATCACTAAATAGTTAGCACCATTCCTTAGGTGTTTCAACAAACCATAATTCATTCATTCATTTATTTATTTATTTATTTATTTATTTATTTATACATCCTTGGAGACTCGGAGGCAGATAGTTTTGTCAGGATGAAGTCAAAACAAGTAACACTTTACATGTAAACCTACCCGTTTTGACTTTCTTTTGACCAAACTATCTACAGACAGACAGGAAATCAAACTACAGACAAGGTGCTACATGGATAACAATTTACATAATTGTAGGATGCTGTGTGCAAATCTTGACAGTTTTGCATCAGATTTTCAGTAATGGCACATTTGTGTGGATATTTACAACAAATAAATAAATAAGCTTTTAATAACACTGCTGGGACTTTGAACATGTGAAAACATATGATAAACATGTGCATTCTAATATTTGTCTTCCACACATCTGTCATATAGGTTTGATCAGCAATACAAAAAGTTTGTTTTTCATGACTTATTTCACAGGAAAAACAATCTGGGAAAATGTCCAAATTGTGACCTCAACAACAAAGAAAAAATGTTCATACTTTAAGCTTACCTACTTTTTATGTTTAACAGTATGATATTGCAATTCACTTAAGGGAACTTAAAATCTTCTCAAGATAGAGGAGCTGTAAAATAACTCTGGCACGTATTGCTGCAGTAACTACAATATCTAAGACAGAGGATTTCGACCAAGATGACTTCCAGTTTAGAGAAGCAAGTTTAAACAAATCCCCCATACTGAGTGATAAATTCCGCCTTTTTGATAAACTGTACCAAGTGGAAATGATTTTTTTAAACACAACTTCATAACCATATCGCGAGTATTTTGACCCCACGCCAGCATTGGAATAAAGGCGTCACTTTTTGGTGTCACATATCCGTGCCAAGATCACAAAGAACAGAACAATCATTATTTACTAACTCGAACATGATATGGTTCAGTAGCACGAGCACAATATACTATAGTGCCCATAAAAAATTTGAGCACGTTTAACCGATCGCACTTGATAAACGCTGACTATTTTTAAAAGTGTTAAAAAAATCTAAATCTGTGAACTGTTGCACAAACATTATCATTCCATTGGTCAAATAGATCATAAGTCCTTTCCCCTGTAGCACGCCATGAATCTAAATTTCGTAGCTGAAAGCTAGCTTTTAGAACTCGATTTTTCAGGGTGTTAATTTATCAAACAAGATAATTAGCGATAAGATCTGGGGTAACCAACAGTTGAATAAATTCTGTTTCATCTAAATAAGACGTTTTAATACTCAAAACTCACTTTTGTAATCTTTCTCGTCGAAGTTGTAGTCGTAATGAGAGGTTTTCACTTCTGAAGATTGTGGCGCCGATTCAGAGGGTCTCGGCGCTGCAAATGGCCGATCGAAAACCTTCCTGAATTCGTCATTATCCACACTGCTTTTTCGCTTGATCTGCAGATATAAAAAGTGACGAAGAAGTTATCAAACGACGTAAGGAAAAAATACAACAACATCCTCCTCCATTACCTCGAGCTCTACGCCATGTTGATCTGCAGAGGAAACCTTCCTTGTCTCAGCCATTTTCTGAAGGAATCAGTTCATGAATACCATAAAACACGTGCATCAGGGAGAAAAATAACTTGTCCAGGCTCAAGGAGGGTGCAACGAAGAGTCCAGCTCGAGTGTTTACGAGAGACTGCATCGATCAAGCCATAATCGAAAACTCACAGCGATGAAATCTCGCGCCAATAGTCCAGATCAACAGAACAATAAACACGGAGCCGCGAATTACGTACGACCAATAAGCGAACCACGAGATGACAACAAAGGCTTAAGCAAGGCTAAAGATCAAAACAGCATCTGCGTAAAACGCCAAAATCATACGAAATCTTATAGAACACTTCTGATAATGCTAAAGTTTACATGCAGCTAAACAATCTCTTCTCAAATTTGTTTTTCTTCTCTTTTCACGTTGGCCAGCCCCCTTTCACATTATCCAATCACTAACGGCTCTTTTAGTCACGTGCATAAAACCACGTGCTCGATTATCCACGGATGGCAAAAGGTAAACAATAGTTTGCCCGGAAATGCCGTTACTGATTAATTAAATATCAACTTTTTTTTAAATAACTGGGATTAATACATCTGCATGCAGCAAAATAAACACGCTATTCCAAACATGTATTGACCCGTTTACTCTAAAAATGAATTTATTCAAAAAACATTACGGAATGCATAAGAACGACCTACAACGGCAGTGATCGATTTCAAACCCTTTAAAAAGAGTGGCTGGGGGCGGGGAGTGGGTGGGTGCTAGAAATTAAGTTACCGGTGCAAGGCAGTGCAGCTAGAAAGGTATATTTACACTACTCTTTTAAGTTCAAAGGCACTACGTAAGTAAATACTTTTATGCAAAAAATTAAAATAAAATCACTTTATTTTTCTTGTAAGTGTCAAGGAAAACTTTAGTCCTTTTTCAAAAAGGACTCCTTCCCAAATTTCTGACCAATTAGGTATTGTCAAAAAGGAGTCTAGTCTGTCTTGTCTCTCTGTTTTTCTCTGCGCTTCTCTCTCCTTCTTTCCATTTACTTTCTTGAATGGTTACCAGCAAAGTACCCAGGCAAGTTATTGGAAACATGTTTTAATAAGTTTTAAATAATTACTTAGCCCCATCTGGCTGTGGGGACAAGGGGTGGGGGGTGGGGGTGGTAGGTAAGGAATGTTCCCAGGCACTTCGTCCAAGAAACACTGCTATTTATGTGCCACCCCTTATGAGTCACCTTTTAAACCCACTGGACCTCAGGTATGTACAATACCATGTTGATACAGTCGGTATTCTTCTCCACTCTGGTTCTAGAGGCCCATCAAATGAAAAAGCCAAACTGGAGCAACCACGTCATCGAAAATGAGAAAAAAAAAAATTTCTGGTACCAAGGATAAGTAAAAAAGTACAGCAAATGGATGCAAGGGTGATGGGAAGGGGGAACATTGGGTTTTCTATTCTGAGACTTATTGCGTAGGACATGCTCTTCCTAACATTCACCCTTGCTAGCACAAATGAAGATTTGCAGAAAAGTCAATGTGTCCGGGACAGTTTTATTTCCCCTTCATAATTTTCCATCTAATGTTAATTTTAAAGAAAATTACATGTCATAGACATTTTAAACTCGTGTACAATTTCATAAAATTTCCAAATGAAGTACTCAACAATTCTTCCAAGAGATTAAATTGCACATCAATAAATTGCCAACTATTCATACACATAT
This sequence comes from Pavona decussata, assembly GCF_977016875.1. Classification (NCBI taxonomy): domain Eukaryota; kingdom Metazoa; phylum Cnidaria; class Anthozoa; order Scleractinia; family Agariciidae; genus Pavona; species Pavona decussata. Next base: position 175,243 of record NW_028145732.1, read on the forward strand.
ACTCAAACACAGAAACAAATGCCTATTACCTGAAATAAAAAAAATGCAATACAAGAAGGGTATAATTTGCCCAAATATTTTGAAATGTGGCTTTTCCAAATAAGGCAGTAATGGTAAATCACATCAATGATATACCTTCACAAGGGAACCAATCAGATTGCTGAGTGCTGCAATATCTTGTGGTGAGTACATCATAAGTCTTGATCTACCACCAAGTATATTCTTATGACAGAATTGCATTGCATTGACAGTAAATAAATATTTTCACACACAAGAGAATATTAGCGTTAATAAAAAAATATGGTGGCTTCTAAGGACAAAACACTTCCCAGAATTGAAAATACTTCCAAGGACTGAAAACACTTCCTGGGATTAAAAACATGCCCCAGAATTGAAAAGACTTTCCCTAATTAAAAACATGTCCCAGAATTGAAAAGACTTTCCCTAATTAAAAACATGTCCCAGAATTGAAAAGACTTTCCCTAATTAAAAACATGTCCCAGAATTGAAAACCGGCTTGTCAGAACTCTTGGTAACAAGGTCTTCTACGGGACTGTTCAATGATGGGAAATATTTTCAGTTCTGGTAAGTGTTTTTAACTTTCAAAAGTGTTTTCAGTTCTGGGAAGTGTTTTTTACTCTTGAGAGTGTTTCATCCTTATGAGCCACCCTAAAAATAATCTGAAAACACAAAAAGGTTATTTTAGTCTCACAGCATCCATCCATCAAATTCTTGAGATCAAAGAGGCTCTTTTGACAGCATGCTTGAAAGTTTCTTGCCTAGCAATATGTTGTTCCAAACCTTTAAAAAAAGTCTGACATTTGAAGTTATTTCAGAAGTTTTTTCTAACAGGGTCCAATGACCAGCTGCTATAAATTTCCAGCATTGTAAGTATGAAATTCCTTTAGTAATAGGACATTTTCACTATGGCGTCATTTGACTACAACTACCAGAATCCTTCAGTTTTTTGTTTTCTCATGCTAATCAGAGCTATTGTTTTTTGCTCTCCACTGGGATTACAAAATTTGAATTTGAAAAGGAAAACGAAATGAATTCTGGTAGTTGTAGTCAAATGACGCCATCATGAAAATGGCCTATTCCTTGTAATTCTTACATGGGGGATCACAAGGCACAAAAAAGGCCTGATTTCTATTTTATCAGAATTTCACTCATTTTTTCCACTTAAGATCACAGACTAAAGCTAAATGATCTGAGGGCATAACCACAGATGGCAAAGCTAAATGAGAGGAAAGCTCATCTTCATTTGGCAGGGGAAGAACTGATTCCACTTCAAAGTACTTGTTATCCGCAAAAATGTAGTCAAGAGTTCCCTTAAATCCTCCAGTATAGTTTGTGAATGGAGGAAAGCCACAAGCAGAAAACAGACTGAAGTCATGACTGAGTGATAGTGTTGCACAATGTTCCTCCTTGTCTTCACAAAGTGTCCAGTCACGGTGTGTTGCGTCAACATGACCTGTTGTGAGGAGTTCAACAAGACCAGTTCTTGGATTGCTGTTGAAATCACCACAGAATAGAAAAGCTACTTGCGGCTGAGTGGTATCATTGGTTTTCTGGGAGGACATACTCTCAACATCTGCATTTGTGGAAATGTCTGGATTGTTCATGTCATTTCCAGCAGCATCAATGCAAAACCTTGAAATAACTTTCTGAGCATGATTTAGCACAATAGCAACCTGAAGTAAGCGTATGTGAGGAAAGCTGGGTTTAAAGTAAAGATGTGTGTTAGCTACACAGAGATACTGGTTATCAAGACCATTCACTTTGAGAATGGACAACTGAACAACAGCGTTCCTCTTTTGCAGAGTTTGCAGTAAAATTGGCATTGCTGATATGTGATCTAACACCACTTCTTGTGCTGGATCTTCCAGGAGGGCTTCATTCAGAATAATGTCATGTTGGCTTATCAGTGTAAATTTGCTTTTCCGAAAAAATGTTGCTTCCCCTTCTGGGACTTCACCGCCTTTACATCTCAACAAACCTTCAAAACCCATTGTTTCAAGAGCTGGGCTGAGATTATTGTTGAATAATTTAAATCCACACTCTTGGAGGCAGATTAGATCAGCATTATATCCAGGAATTTCCTTGAGAAGCAACTGTTGACGATAGCTAATGTCCAAAGCATATGGCGGGCAATAGGGGTACAGCACTGTCTGCGCAAACTCATCCCTGGAGTAAGTATCAGCAAGGATGTTATATGAGATGACTCTCAATGTGCTGTGGTCAGCAGTTGGCTTTTTGGTGTACATGTGACGAGCGTCAAATGGGCAAAACCCAGGTCCTGCTGCTATGGTGACTGTACTCAACACCTCTGATTTCACGCCACTAACTCTCACAGCATTTCCAGGCGCACACAGCAGTTTGAGATAACATCCAACATCTAGAAGGGAAGGGGTGTACAAAAACTCATTACCAACTTCCTCCCAGTTTAAGACTTCACTTGCCGAAGCAGGGACAGAACTTGCTTGTTCCTCACTGTGATTGTTTGATTTGTACCATGTGTAACTACAGTGCTGTTTATCAGCAAATTCCAGACTCAGAGAAGGCATCACAGGAAAGCCTGACATGATGTTGTCTGGAAGCGACAAAGATAGGACGGTGGGAGGGTTGACTTCAACAGTGAAAGCTTCAGATCCAATTTTTAAAGTTGAACCATCTTTCCAAGCATCTTCATTGGTCAGACTTGAGCAAACTAGCGTACCGTTAAACCAAAGACTCGCACGCCCATCTCCATTATCACCACTTTCGTTGCAATCGGCTTCCTTTCTCGCTTTTTTCGTTTTCTTCTTTGAAGAAAGCTCGATTCTAGTCAACGCTTTAGACAACATCTCTCCCTTGCTTCGCTGCATGTTACGCTGCTTTCCTTCGCGATTGAAGGAAATCGTCAAATGATCTTCCTTCTGCACACTTCTAACAACTGCTATTGGCATTTTGGATGCGAAATAACGAAAGTAACGAGGCTTTCTAAAACTGAAAAACACTTTCGATGAATTTGCCCTTACTAAACCAGCAAGGCAACTCATAGTTAATGTGAGAGGGACTGGGCCGGGTATAGCCTCTTGCATCATCATGGATCATCATGTGCAAGGTGTCGTGCAACGTGCAAGGTGCCTAGCAGGGGGAGGGGGCGAGAAAATGGGGGGGGGGGGGCAGTCCTCCTATATCTTCTCTCACTTTTTCTCACTCCTCCTTCCCACTCCCCTTCCCCTATTAACGATAAGCTTTTTTCTTTTTTGTATTTTGTATTTAGTTTTAAACGCTTTAGCGTGCCAACTGGCTTGTTAGACGCCGGTGTGACAAATGGCTCCATAACGTGCAGAGACTTTGAAGGATACCATCAAATATGTTTCCATTCCCAGCTCCGTGATTTATTATCCCCAGCCCCACTGACCAAGTCCCATTTCCAAAGTGTTAAATAACATTTTCCCAAGAAGGAAAATCACATTTCCCTTTTACCCCTTAAGGACGTAATACAAGCTATCATCGCTTTTGGTTTCCTATTTCAGTTTTTGTGAAGTCTAAAATTTTTTAAACTCTTCTCTAAGCAATGGAAACGCGGAAAATTTAACACGCCACAGGTGATGTAATTCCGAAACACGAAACCCAAGCGGGCACATTGTGACGCACGTGATTTTGCTGTTTGCTGGTTTTAGTACATTTCCAAATTCCAATTTGATCTGGAGAGTGTCCCTAATTAGTACTCCTCGCTAAAAACTACTTAAATAAAGTGATTTATTTAAATTTTACTCGGCTGTCCAGAAGCTTTCTGACTTCACACGCGTAAGGGACTTAAAGTGCCTGTCAAGGTCCTTCAAATTGGTCAAAACAGAGTACGTATTTTACATTCCTGCTTCCAAGAATGATTTTATGAATTTTTGGGAGAAGGGGGGTGGGGGCCGAAAATAGACAAACCAAAGGTCTGCTCAAAACCTAAGTGTCGATTGGTTGAATCGATTCTGTTCAGCGAGGGTGGTACACCTTATGATCCATTTTCACAACCTCAGCAGTTACACAATAAGTTTACTAGTACCACTAAGTAGCTATTCATTAAACGGCCAAACATGCGGAAAAAAGGTCGATTCAGGAAACAACAATACCGTAGCAATATTTTTTATCGCACGTACTTAAGACTGCCTTGCTATATAAAGCAAAGTCAGCGTTCGGTCGCTGTCTAGTGTAATCCCGTTGTTTCAAAGCCTGCAGTAATGGAGCGTTGGGTGGCGAACGGCCTAAGAGTGATAATGAAGTTTTATGCCAGATTTATTCCTTCGGACTGGGTATTATTGGAATACTGACGTCTGCGTTGTTAGCTGTCAGCAGTTTTTAAGCCTAATATCTTTGAAGTGTTTTCAGTTGGATGGTTACACCTTAGAATTTTCATTCAGAGTCCAAAGTCCAAATACACCTTATGCAGCATAATAAACAGCACCACAGGAAAGTACTGCTCAGTAGCTTTCATTTGAATGGTCACACTTACGGTAAGGATTTCACCAACAGACACAAAAGTTAAAACTACCTCCTGCAATAGTATTACTGGGAAAACTGCGATCAAGGTGACAGTTCAAGGCCAACCAAGCAAGCAGTCATCCAATCGATCAATAAACAATCAATCGGTCAGTCTAAAACGAAATAATTTCTCCTTCAAACACTTCGAACTTATTTCTCGACTTTAAGTTATTTTAATATAGTGCGTCTCTCCGATTATCTCAACGAATGACGTCACACTCTATTGCACGCCAAGAACACGGGGACGAGGTTTGAAAGAACTTGTCAATGGTTTTATTCACATTTCATTTATTTTTTTTAATCACATATGGATATTTTAACGATATTTCAATGGGAGAAACTGCATAGCGGTACAGGATTGACAAAACAAAAATCATGCGTTAGGGTACTTACCGTCTATTAATCTCACTATAAACTGCTAATAGTAATACAGAGCTAAAAACAAATTGTCCGGAAAAAAACAACAGAATTGTGAAATAGGTTGAGGAAGGATATTTAGAAAGTCTAACACTCCAATTTTATTCAAGTACAATAACATCAGGTTCGTCTTTGATTTCTATTACAACAGGTTGAGCGGCTGGCTCTTCCGCCTTCTCCTCTGGTTTGTCTTTTTCCATTTCTTTCATCTCCTTGCTCACCGTAGGGGTTCCCTGTGGATTAGATGGGCTGCTTGAAGTTTGTGTCTCTTGTGATGAAGTGGCTTGGTGGTCCTGTGCTGAGAGGGCTAAGGAATGCTCTGCTTTTTTCTTTTCTTGAGCTCTCCACTAAAATTTTAAGAAAACGACGACAGTTTTGATTTTTAAAACCTGTTTTGACAGCTCTTCTGTCGTCTTCCGTTTAAATTGTAATCAAAATTTTAACTAAAGATGACGTAACATGTTTTAGCTTTGTAACTGTTGTAGTTCTTCTTAAACTTTTAAACTGTCTACTGCTCTCCATGAGTAAAAATATTAAAACAAAGAGTACACCACAGCAGGAAACAACCGTTTTTGGCGTAATTAACTGCTGATGACGTATCTCGGTCCAGCGTTCAGGGTGAGGGTCGTAACGAGGTATATTTTTCCCGACTGATCCCACATTTTGGCCTTAAATTTTGATCCCAAAATCTTTATAAATCTTGATCCCTGATACCGTGAAAATTAGTTGATCCCTAGGTTCAACTCAAACGCGGAATCTGGGTCGGACAAACGGCGCATAATTGTTGTTTGATTAAACTTGAATAAACTACAAAATGGGTCAAAATGAAGTGTCCTTGAGTTTTTCTTTTTTTTTTTTTAACTTAGGCGCAGCCCACGCTGTCTGAAAATCACGCTTAGGCCTCAAAGGCCACCTCTGTGTTTGCATATCAAAGTTGACACGCTTATTAACACCTTTAAAGGCAGACGGTTTCATGAAAGCTTTGGCACCTCTAACGGTATACTTCATGTATGCATACCAAACCAAGGTGCGGACTTCTGTAGACCTGCACTTTTCAAAAGCTCTATTTTCACTGGACCCTTATAACCTGCAGCTGCATTGTTTTTAGGACTGGGAACATTGTTCTGTTGTTCGTTCCTTTGTTCTTTCGACCAACCATGTAAAACGCTGCAAATATGGTGCAGGTCGCCCTACGGACTTGGCCGTAACTAATGAACGACTGGCCCTATAGGAACATAATATTTGGCTACGAGAACAAGATTGAGTACAAGAGGGACTTTTCAAATCTAGTTCCCCTGTTTTAAATAATCACTTGTCACTCCAATCTTGTTTCTGAGGTCTACTTTTCTACTGGAAAGCAACAGGAAAGAGTAATTCGGAGTTTCAGAGATGTCACTAGTCTAAAATTTGAAAGCCGTACTTGTATTCAGTTTTGCACTTGTATATCTAAAGATCCCTATAGCAGTGTTGGATCTTAGGGTGGGACCCCAGGGGCTCCCTTTGTATGTCTTCTAACAAGAGGCGTGAGCAGAAATTGTTTAAAATCCTGTAACATCTTCACTTTCCTATTATTTTCATTCCGGGCCTTCAACTTACAGAAAGGTCGGAATCGATCACTAAAAAGGTGCTACATAGTAACGTGAAAACTGCAAAGGACCGCGAACGATAATGCTGTCAGTTGACGTAGGATCTACAAGAGACCTAATCAGCCAAAACTAAACTGTAACACAAACTGCAAGGCTGATACTACGTGAAAGAGTTGACTTTGCGAGACAACAACCCGACAGAAACCGACAAAACAGGGCTGCAACCGTGGACAGCTGTTTCGTTCTTATTGGAACTCGTCAGCACGGTGTAGCAGTTCTATATGAGACCAGCGACAGAGCCAGCTCAAATAAAATGCAACAAAACCCATGTCCTATCAAGTTTCGTACTCTGAACCTGCCCGCTCCCCGAATCACGCGTTGCCACACCACGTGCCTCAGGGAGAAAGCAGACAAAGCATCGAATTCCTGTCTCGCAAAGTCAACTGAATGTAGATGGCCAAAACCATCTTAACATTGAAACGCATGGACAAAACCATGCTTAAAAGGCACAGCATATCGGATCTGTAAAGACCTACGGCCCCAAAAAATAAAGTAGACGTGAAAACTGCAAAGGACCGCGAACGATAATGTTCAGAGTACGAAACTTGATAGGACATGGGTTTTGTTGCATTTTATTTGAGCTGGCTCTGTCGCTGGTCTCATATAGAACTGCTACACCGTGCTGACGAGTTCCAATAAGAACGAAACAGCTGTCCACGGTTGCAGCCCTGTTTTGTCGGTTTCTGTCGGGTTGTTGTCTCGCAAAGTCAACTCTTTCACGTAGTATCAGCCTTGCAGTTTGTGTTACTACATAGTAACCCCCACCCCCCCCCCCCAAAAAAAAAAAATACAAAAAAACAAAACAAACCCCAGATTGCGTGTATTATTTTAGCCGCAAAGCCTCTCTTGGTTACTGTGTAAACGCCTTAATCCAATCAAATCAATCATTCAAATCAGGTTTATTTACCACACAAAAAATACCGCACAAAAAAATAAAACGAAAGAGGCAAGTAAACCTGAAAGAAATCACCAGGCGTGCCAGAAGATTGACCACAGGATACCCAACACTCACCTCTTCGAAATCAAAGCGAAATGGTTTTGCCATGTAATAGTGTTCTACGCAGTCTGCTGCAGTCTGAAGAAAAAAATGTGCAAAGTAATCTTTAAAACGTTGGCTGCAAACAAGAACGAGAGTATCCGAGAGTGGAAAAAACTTTCGACTCTCGCTAAAGTTTTGCCATAGAAAATCTCCTCAGCGCTCTCTCAGCAACTCTCGTTCGCTTGATCCAGTATCATGCATTCTTGCTTCTGAATACTCTCTAAGTCTCACACAGTTTTCTTAACTCTCGTCAGGCTTTCCAAGAGTTTGAATTTTCGGCAATCCTCTCTCTTATTTTACCGTAAAGTTTCATGCACACTCACTGACTGTCAAACATCGGATTTGAACTCTCGTCAATTTTTGCCCTCAATCGGCCGTGTGTTTATTGGGTTTAATATATGAGCTCGACCGGCCTGAACTGTCTCGGAAACCTTCGCAATAAAGAGCCGAAAAGAACTGAACGTTTGTTTCCTCAGTGCTTTGAAGCGATTTTCTTGTGAATGTCGCAAAACCAGATGCAAGAGTTCTCTTCCTATCTGGCGACACAAATCACACAATGAACCAATCAGCGGGCCGAGAAAATGCTCCGTCTTGCTGAAGGCAAGAGAACATGATCATCCTTTTGTTTAAGCATGCATAAAGTCTGATTGGTACTGAAGCACATGCTACAGGAGATTTAGTTTTGATCATGAAAAAGTTCGGTAATTGAAAAAAAAACGAGACGACAGCGGATTGCTTATGACTTGGATACGATTGAGACCGCTACAGCCATAAGACTCCCTATTTGCACTTGTTACAGGCGCTCGGCCGATTGTGGGAAGCAGAAAAAGGTAAAAGACAGGATCATTAGTTTATCCTCGCATACCAAATTTTTATCCACAATATTATCGCGAGGAAAAAACTCGACGATCCCTGAACGAAGGAAGAATACATCACAGGTCCATAGAAGTGTACATACTACATATGCTTACAATGTCTGGAAGGGGTTCAGCGATCTTCCGAAATCTTTTTCCATGTTTAGCTAATCTACAATGAGAAAATACATTTATTCGTAAATCACGGAAAAATCACTCAGAATAAACTCAGAAAAATCAAAGAAAGGCAAACAAAGGATAGTTAAGAAAGAATTACATGATCTTTATACCCTCTAGCAAATTTGTCGTTGCTCTCTTTCGTCCATTTTTCAACTGCCCTTCGTCGTCTCTCCCTCTCTTCATAGACTGGGTCTTCAATAAGTTCTGAACATTAAAAAGGACATCAGTTATCACACGACCGGTAATACTTGCTAGAGACACTTTTTGTAAATGGTGTTAGCTCGCGTTGCATATAAGGCTGGTTTTCACTGGCGACGGGGTCGGAGTCGTATAAGAGCCCTTTCATAAGCGGAGTTCTCAGCTATTTTTATACCCTCAATCTAGTGCTTCTGTTTCTGCTTGCGTCTCCGATAACAAACGGAATCATAGGCACAATCGGAAAAAATTGCGTAGTTACGACTCCTTTCTTTGATTTTATTTGATCGTAAAGCTCTACACTTTTTACTATGGCTTGATCTGACACCGGCTCCGCTAGTGAAACAAACCTGTATTGGGCGATATTCGTAAGAAGAAAACCTAAGTTAATTTGTAAACTCTTCTTGGAAAAAATTTCTCGCCTGTGAGCGATACATTGACAAAAGGAAAAATGAAGGAGTGGAGCTAGACTCTATACTCGCCAAGGCTTTGAATACCCTTTTTTGTGCATTCTTGAACTCACATTTGATATGCGTGCCAAACTTGCAGCTTATTTAATTTCAATAACAGGAAGAACCCCCCGGGGGCCCCCGGGGAAGAACTGAGGTTATGGAAAGAATTTAAGTAAAACCAAGATTTAAACATGTCGAAGTTTGCTAACGATTATTGTATGAAACAAACAAACAAACAAACAAATTGTCTGGTCTTTGTAGTCTCAAGGGTAACAACTTGCTACTGTTGTTTGCTACTCTAGGGCGTCTTTAGGTCATATTGCTATCGACAGTGAACCTGGTGGAAATATGGAACAATGGTGAATGAAATGGCTGAAACATAGCTGATTGGTACAGGCCTTGCGAAAACTGAGCCAAGCTTAACTCGGACATATAGAAGTCTATTCACAGCCGTTGGGGCCACTATAAAGTTGAAAGTTAAGTTTTTTTTAAAGAGTTTAACCTCGCAACGTTTGTTGAAATTTGTTGGGAGAAAAGCTACAATGAACGTTGCTTATTGTGTCATTTTTTATGGTATAGGATGAAAAGGAATCGTGAAGCAATAAATCCATTGAGTTAAGTTGAACCATTCCATCGAGCTCCATCGCCCGTGTATTATCCACGCGTTTGGAAAGCGGCATTTAAAAATAGCTGGTGTATCCAAGGATTAAATACCATCCCTGATTATTCTTTTACATGATCACAGTTCTTAAGCTATGTGATTATTAATAGTATTAATCTCGACTAACCTTCCATTACTTTATAATCAGCTGGCGCGCATGTCCTTCCTATTTCCCAACTTGCCTCCTGATAATTAAACAGAATTCTTAACTAAAGTGTAAAAAAAATAAAGTCGTTTAATAAAGAAATAGCATCCATTTCACTATTTGAGAAATAAAGTAAAGCTGGTTGGCCATCACACCTACCACTAATGCAGCTCTTTCTTCTTTTTCGTCCAGTTCAAGGATGTCTTCATCAGGTTGCATCGCATTTCGTCTTTTCCTTTTCCTAACAAAGTGGAGATTACCGTAAAAATTACCGTAGCAGTGGAGATTAACTTAAAAATACTCTTAATCATCCGTATTGTTTCGTTACACTTTTATTCATCTCAAAACAACGTGTACGCGTAAAGACTTACGATTTCTTTTTTGTCTTGAGTTCTTCCATGTGGAGTAAACACAGAGAGAAAATCTTTGCTGGTGTGATTATCCAAAGGAAAAGCTGTAACGTCTACTTTGCGGCTTGCGGCAAACAAACTGTAACAAATGTGATGTCACAAAAAACGACTTCTCCGCGAGCGCTCCGTGCGCGAGCACGCGTGGGAACTTACGAAATAACGGATTTAGATGAACCATTTCAAAGAAACTGGATAGGTTTCTCTTAAGATGTCTCAGAACACTTTCTTTTTTATATTAACAGCGTCTCTTCGGGATATTCCAACACGTCTCCCTCCTTGGCAACTTGAAAGAGGTCAAAGCGTTTTGCTTTGGTTGATCCTTTTCCTTTTCATATGCTTTTATTCACCCAAAACGCGCCCCTTGGGTTTATGATGCAGTAATGCAGGGTCATATAATTATAATCAATTGCTCGAGATTTAATCAAGGGAGAAGAGAGATGATGCCTGGCCGCGGACGAGCGAAGGGGTCTCCAGCTCCACCAACAACCACCTCGACGCAGATTGTTTCCACATGAGGAATAACCAACTACATGATCATGAAAACTAACTGGTGCAAAGAAAAACGATTTAGAAAGAAGCTAGTTTTTTAACCAATCACAGGCCATAACCATGGACAACAACGGCGAACGCCAACAACGTTGAACACTCAATTAAGAACCTCTGTATTGCGGCAGGAAAGTGTTCCACTATGGAATGGAACATAAACATACCTACCCGCCTCGACCAGCTTCAGCTATTTGCAGGTAGGTATATAAACACCTTGTAACTGTGTATTTTTTAATAAAGTGTTGTTGTTGGTCACTGATCACACAGGCGATTAACACCCAGAAATAGACCGTTCAAAGACTGGACAAAAAAGTGACATTTATTGTATTAGCTAGCTCAAGGCACCATTGCTATGTACAAATTATCTATGTAATATATTGTAAAACGACTTAGTTTATATAAAAAATAGTGATATTTACGACACACCTATCATTAAAGCGATTTAGAAATATTTGAAAATTTTAGTGCAACAAGGTATGTTTACGTTGATAGTTAAAAATCTAGTGTTCCGATTTTGTTAATATTGGCGTTACCAAAATATGATTTATTTAAAATATTCGTGTCATTTACAGAAACACATGAAAACAACTCTCGCAAAGAAAGATTACGTTACTTACAACGATTTATCTCAATCTCGTTAACAGGTCAACTGGGAGAACATTTTTGTGGAATTTGATTTGCGGATTATGTGGATTCTCAATTTTGATTTTTTTTTGTTTAAACATCGCGCGCGCTCTGCGATTCAGTTCCAATTGCACTCAAACTATTAAAGGCTATGTATACACTATACCGGATAGCTCTTGCGCCAGCACAAAGAAACCTATCGGATAGGGCTTTCGTTCACACACTAAACGTCGATTTCTGATCGATTTTTGTGCTGGAGCGATGCTGCGCTGCTTCGGTCTTGAAAGTGAATCGCCGCATATCGGATAGGTTTCGTGACACTTTCTTGAGTAGTGTGACCAGAGAATCGAACCGAAACGAAGTCACCAACGAGGGACGAGGATTGGATTCCAGTGAAAAGATGGCGGCGGTTTTAGGCCACTTCTGTTCACAACAGGCCGGAGCATTGTTCAAAACGGCATAAAACGCTATCCAGCATAGTGTAGACATAGCCTAGACGACAAGATATCTACTACACCACATAAAATTGACAGTGTAAACCGGCCTCAATGCTAGAAAGACTGGTATCTTCTAGTGGTATTCAATGTTTGCCTTTTTACTGTCATCGGCATCCTTCTCTCAAGATTTACTTTTAACTGAATTTTAGGACACAGGGAACATACACGATTACACAAAGTTCTTATTTACCGCCAGCTCTGCACTGGTACTTGACGAAAGAAATTTACTGGGTTGAGGCTACAGCTAATGCATACATTTCTGGGAAGTATTTTCTTGTTGCACAACTAAAAAAACCATCCTCATAAATCGCAAAACGTATATATAGACCAGACCATATATATAAGAATTTTGTTTTCCCTTGTGGACTCAGTAAATTTACATTTGCTCTAGGAGTACACATGCAAAAGAACCCTTTTTGTGATATGGGACTGTTCAGAACTCATAACACACAAACTGTGAGGTTTAAAGCCAAAGAAATGATTGCATTTTACACTGTATTCAAGCATAATTCCTACGACAATCGACGGACCACCCTTGAAAGGCGGGTAACAATGTATTGCGATCAACCATATCAATTGTACCACAGGAATACCACCTTTGGAATCCGCGGAGTGAGGATTCCATAATTGGCGCTTGAGTAAAAGGCAATTTCCATTCAGAGTTTGTGTGTCATCGAAAGGTCAGTAAACCGTTATAAACATTTCGTTACCGCAAGTTCCTGTCTTATTTACAGATGGAACAGAGTGCATACCTATTTAATCAAATAAACAGCCCGGGACGTGAAGAGAAAACTAGATTTATCAGAGGAGCGTAAAGAAACAGAGACGAAATTCAGAAACTGCTTCATCCCTTGTAGACCTGGTTGGTCTGAATAAACATTTTCCTTTGGTCATGCTCTAGGTCATTTCTTTCTCTTTTGGCCGATCGCAGCTAGGAACTATAACCCTAGTCAATGTTTAATGAAGTAAATAGGTTTGGAAACTAGCAGAGATCAAGTCACACAAATTTCTGGGGGTCAGTTCAGAAACTGCAGCTTCCACCCCACCCCCTTCCCCCAAAATCCACCCCTCACATCACAAAAAGCTTAGCTTGTTATTTAAATACGTTTCCAACCAAATTCATAGCGAAAAAAGTGAAAACGAATGAAAATAATGACCGTTGTAATCATCTGTGATATGCACATGCAGTCCCTCTGATAACGGAGAACAGCTAAGCTGTGACGTCACAAGCCATTCTCCAAGGGATTTGAAATCCCCGCGGGTAAGGAACAATTTGAACGATTCAACTTCTCAGGGAAGTTTACTTTCTAGAGTTGCTCGCCAAAATGTACAGATTACACGGCGCATTGGGCTGTTCGGCGGGTTTACTCTCAACCACCGCGATGCTGTAAAAAAGGAAAAAAAAGGAAGAGAAGATTTAGGTTAGTTAAATTAGACAGCTAGAAATTTTCAGTTTGTCATATTCAAAGTGTATTGTGGGTTAACTTCAAAGAACATCCAGAGTTGACGTAGTTTCGAACATATTTCTACCTGCAATTAACAATTATTCCACGACAGCGCGTTGGATATGAGATGATATATCTAACAAGCGTGAGTGGAATAATTTTATTAAAAACAATAAAGTAATATTGGTAGATCTTGCTGATTTCGCTTTGCAAGAACAACCAGAAGACAATTTAATGGTCGCTATTTCTCTGGCATGGTATAATGGCTCATATACCATGGCTGCTAAGCCAATCCAATCCCTGAAATTGCATTATACAATGATCCAGTTTTTATAATGACTGATATTTTTACGCGTTAAACAAAACTGAAGATGATAATGACAATGATGATAAGGATGACGACAGCGGCGATGATGATGATGATGGTGAATAAAAAGTAACGTTCACTATCTGTCAAACATCAACGACTTAAGAACAACTTTCCAAATTTTTTCAAAAGTAATAATAGTTTTAAAGGAACTCATGTTTGCTGAACTCGCCACGTTGCACGCATTGGTTCAGTCACTGGAGCAAATCGTTGTTTTACATTAGAAGTGACGGTCATTTCTTTGTTTTATTCATTTCTCACCCACCTCTCGCATCCCAGCAATCTAAAGGTTCGTTTAGGGTCGTTCATCTCAACGTTAATCTAGAAAACAAAAACAAAACATCACTAGATTTAGTAAGTTTGGGAGTAAATGGAACGGAAGCGAGTTTTTTTTTAAAAGGGTGGCGAACGGCCTTTATTTTTTTTCTAGTGAGTGTTGTCAGCAGCAGGGAGCTGCGATTATTGATAATACTTATCTGTCCAATAACAAAAAGGAAGCGAGTTGCAACAGCTCAGTGAATTATACCTTGCCACTGTGTAGACTTCTTCCTTGTAATCCATGTTCATGAAATGCCAGCACACTACCTTGTAAACAGACTGAAAAAATAACAGTAACAACTTGTCAGCAAATTATTCATCGTACGTTAGACTCACCGGTACTTTTAGACCGTTTGCACTCCTCTATTTTTCCGTGTGGACGCCTAGGTTTGGAAGGCGAATTCTGGAAAAGAGCACAAGACTACCGAGGGAGTGTGGGTGAGGTTCACTTCCCAGTCCACTCAGTAGTGTTTGTACTCTCCCCAGATTTTGTTCAGTGTCTCAACCAAAATTACCATTCAGTAACTTGGTGGAGAAGCTTCGATACTTTCAATTCTCTGTCAGCCAACGCAAGAAATTCTAAATTCAACTGAAAAGAAAAACGTCACGTTCGACAAAAACTATTCTGGTTGAAAACGAAGATCAAGACAAGATGGCGGGGAAAACAAAGAGCGAGAGAAAGTTAGTATTTTTACAAACACAGGCCCCAGTGCAGAAATAAACGGGTTTTGAGGTTTTAAAATGTAGGTTTCAAAGAAAAAAAAAAAAAAAACGGCCAAACCTTGGTAATAAGAATATTTGGTGTTATTTCAACCGCAGTTTCCGCACAGCAAAACCAAGGGACTATGATGAGACCAAATCACCAGTTTAACTGATATCAGTACGCAAATTCTCGTCACTGTTCTTCATATTATTTCTCATGGTACTTGTTATTAGAATTTGTTTAAACATCAGGGAAACTGATCATTTTCTTTATTCTCATCATCTATGTATGCATGTTCAAGTAGTGATATAGTAAGGAGAAATTCGATGCTGGCCACTGAAGCCAACTTACCAACAGATTCTGGTTTGACGTCAAAATGAATTTCTGACAGCTGTCTTCTAAACTGTTTGAGTTTTCCTTCGAGATTCACAAACCTAACAGTCTCTGAACACACAAGTTAAGCGCAAAAATAAAACATTTGACTGTCATTTAAATCCAAAACGGGTCAAACAGATAAGTAAAATAAAATATAATAAACATGTTAAATCACAAACTAAAACATCATGCCAACAAGACAACACAAGTGAAACGATGACACAATGTTGCTGAGGTGGAAACATTCTTGCTCACATAGTACATTACTCCCCCAGTTTACCCGATTACTGTTTCCCAGTTTGCATCCACACTAAGTATTTTGCTTTTGGGAAACAAATATTTCAGAAAAAGTCCAAAACCTTTTTTAGCTTTTCACCATCTTGTGTTTTGTGCAAACAGGGAAGAAAATGGTGGTAAGCAATAAAAATACTGCTACAAACCCCTCCCCCTCCAAAAAAAATCGCGGGGGTGGGGGTGGGTGGGGGTGAGATGAAAGAGGGTGTGAGTTTTGATTCCCTGGTCCTCCCTCCTCATTATTAAAACAGAGGTCCTCATGAAATCCAAATCTCGAGTCACAAATGACTCGTGTCCTCTCACTGAATACTTAAATAATTTAATTCAAATAACACCATGGGAGAATGGTACTATTAAACGCTACAAGAACTGTGTCCTTTTCCAAGTGATCAACAGTATCGGCCTCGATTCTTCGTCCTACGAAAAAGGCAAACAAACAGAAGAATGCACTTAAGACCGATAACATATTGATTCTCAAAATATAGCAAAAAACAATAATTATTTTCCAGTGAAATCCCAACAGGCATCCACCACGCCACCCCACAGAGCGGGAACGGACAGGATAGCGTCAATGAATGAATGATACAAGTACGCGAGGAATAGACAAACGTTTGAATGAAAAACGCACTGTGTTACGTGAAGTCAAAGCTTAAATAGAGCCTCGAGACCACGAAGGATGCCACGACCTTGCCGCCTTTTAAGCGACCAGCCAGAGAAATCTACAGGATCCTAGTCGAATTGTCTTTTCATTTGCACTTAAAAACTTTGAACATATGGTAGAAAACCCCCCCCAAACGCGACTTACCTTCATCTTTGTCGACGAACCAGTTTGCCAAGGAATTTAAATTAACGCAATCAAAGTGCAGGTCTCCGTCTGGCCTAATGTGACAGAAAAATAACAACGTATGTTAACAGTTTAAGAAAATTGATTTTTGACCTTAAGGCAACAACGTATGTGAGGTTACCTCCCTCGTGTGCAAAAGAGTCAGTCGATTGTTTGGTAAAAACACCCGATAAATTATTACATAATTCCGTTTTGAATTGAGAGTTGATGTTAATGTCTGTGTAAGTTTAATATGAATACGATGCCGGGAAAAGAAACATTTTACAGGAATGGACGAAGCTTTAATATTGTACCAGTTTTGTTATTTGTAATGCGTTGAATTTTCCCTAGTCCAGAATAAGAATACACATTATGACATTTTAAAAATGATTTTTCGCGCAAAAAAGACACCGTTTCGGCCAAAAAAGGTAAAAGCCGTTTTGCAACCTCGTTCCCAGGGTCTCCCCTCGACCCTGGGAACGAGGCTGAAAGTTGTGGACATTACTTGAAGCCCCTCGATTATTATTAAATTGTACGATTTTTTTTCTAATACAAAGGTACTTACTTCTCTTTCACTCCAACGCATATCAGTGGGTACTCCAGGTCCGATATCACAAGGGGCTCAAACAGAGGAGGGGGTGATGGGATATCCACGTCATAATACTGCCATGGAGAGGAAATACATTGTCAGGAATTTCAAACTTATAGTAACCTGCGAGCAAGCTGTCTTTAGGTCAGCTTCGGGAGGATAACCAATCCTCTCAATCGCCGCTCGCATTATCCTCCCGTGACTGGCCTGAAGAGAGCTTGCTCGAAGGCTAAACTTACAGCTTCGTCTTTCCAGGTAACCTGCCTGGCCAGGTATACTGGAGCAGTGGGAAGAAGCAAAATTATAGCAACGTAACAAGACAGTAAAGTTATGTTTTTCTATTAAGTATCCTTGCTGCTTTGTGCGCAGATCTCCGCAAGACTTCGCACGCATATTAAACGAAGCTTGGCTTGGGTTTTCACTAACACAGCACTGTGCCAACACACACAGCTAAACACGTCCCGGAAACAGAAGCTGAGAAAGAGTGTAACCCTAAAGAAAAAACATCATTTTCACAACTTTAGCTCCTATAATTATTGCTAATTCTTTATATAGTGAGGATGCCACCCTCTCAAAATAAAGTGTTTGTTCTGTTTTGAATGATGGGGATAATCCTAGAGTTCGCTGCTCCAAATTTGAAGAATTCGAAGAACAAAGTAACAAATTAAAAGTGTGTTCTGGTAAAGAGCTATCGGTGTTTCACCACAACAAATTATTCTCCTGCATCAATGACCAGTAGTTGCCGCTCTCCAGGGATAAAGAAAAGGGCAACAATTTTGAGGGAATGCACCTTTTGTCTTTTTGTGTTGAGTGTGTAAGGAGAGAAATTTGTGAGTGCAGGAATTTTTTGCATACTCTGTGGAAACTACGACCAGTCCTATTCGCTCGCCTTACCATCCCTAAGACAAATAACAGATACTGGTTGTCTAAGGAAGCTTAAGAGGCACGTTTTTGTGTTACACTAGTTGCTTCTTAAAAACTACTAACATGTATTACCTGGACTTTCATGAATTTTCGCCATGGCTCGTACCACTGATACAACAGAACACTCTTCTGCATCGCCACACAAAGATACGTTTGGCTGTTGTATGGATTATTTACTGCGGAATAAAAAACAAAGATATTTGAAATCAAAACAAATTTCATTTTTCAAGGGCAACACTCGTGCAATTAACCCATGCAAACACAAAAAAGGCAATACTTTGAACTCCAAACAGATTTCTAGAGATGGAGAATAACCTTGTTTTTGCTCATTTTTTTCTTAGTTAAGTGATATTTGGACCACTGGTTGCTAACCAGTGGCCACCGGGTGAAAACCAGCTGGCACTAAGCCCTGTTTGTTAAGGTGTAGCAACATTACCAACCACCCCTCCCCCAGGATGGGATGCTTGTCCATCAAATGGTTTTAATCCCTAACCAATTTGTTCCCGAGTTTCTCGACAGCTCGCGCGATGCCCATTTGTACACCTGGGGGGTGGGGGGAGGGGTGGGGAGAGACATCAATCGGGGAGAAACCGTTTATTTTTCAAGAAACCAACAAGACGGCTGTTCATGCAATGGAAAGTCAGATGGGGGGCATGGACACGAACTCAGAACATTACAATGATATCAAATAATACGTCTTTTTTTTGATAAATAATATGTCTTAAAATCAAGTTTATATTCAAGACTTTTCAAGACTTTTTTGTCTTACCAATGCAGCATTTTGAACATCCTCTTGTTTCAGAAATTCTGTTGTTCCTGTTGAAGGAAAGACAGGTTCGTTATTTGGGTCGTCAAAAAGTAAAGGTAGACAGTGGGAACAGCACGAAACTGCGACAATAATCGCGTTCTGTACGCACAATGGGGGAAGTGGGGAGATACGCAGAGACATACATTGGGGACACAATATGCAATATACACAACAAACCATCAAACAAATCTTCCCTAAATAACAAATTGACAGCAGTTTTCTATGGTCTATACTCTTATAGATCATAAAATGTTCAAAACTGTTCAAGTGGAACTATGAGCCGCAGGTGAGTGGTTTCACTGCCAAGTTTTCAACATTTTATGGTGTCATTAATTGTCTAAAGGAGCATAGTCCATAGAAAACTGCCATTGATTTTTTTTTTTTGCAATAACATGGAATACGAACGGAATTGGCTTTAGTTTCCCTATAGACAATAGCTATGAGCCAATCAGCATGCGAGAAACAGTATTTGATATGGCACTCACCTTGCCACTGTTTGAAAAAATGCCTGTCTGTCATGGAGAGTGTCTAAATTTTGCATATAAACACAACTGGGAGACCCTGCAAAGAGAATGTTAAAACATTCGACTTACAAGCCACAGCTTGGGAACACCAAACACACTGTTAGATATTAATTCTACAAAAAACATCATTATACATGTACACTATAATAAAAAAAATCTCATAGTTGGAAGACCCAAGACAACGAACATGAAATCACAATACAATGAAGTGACAAATTTGTAAAAGCAAAGGTTCAATTATGCCACACACTTTAGGAATTATTTATTGTGAAGACAACAAAACACAAATTAACCTTTATGAAATAAACATCCAACTAAGGATGGAAGAAAAAGTGTAAAGGGATTTTTACAGCATTGGGAATTGAAATAATTAAGAAAATCGTTTTACCATAGCACATTACCTTGGAGGGATACCATCACACTTTGAAAGATTGACAGCCATGTACACCTTCTTGCAGAAATCTACAACAAAATAATTGGGTACATAATTTACAACCCGAAAATATTCAAGCAGTTGGCAAATTTTGCCACCTTCAATAGCACAATTATTTGGCAGTCAGGCCTCTTGTTATAGCATATCTACGGTTATTACCTGTTCCATTTCAGCTTCATGTAACTGCTCACTGAAATTTAGTGAATAAATGCCCTCTTCTGCTCCTACAATGATGTATTTCTCTAAACAAAGCAAACGAATCAAAATGAAAATCATTTTAAATTATCACTAAAAATACAAGTAATATATAATTAAGACCCTCATTCAAGATTCTGTACCTTTTGAAAAGCAAAATATACTTCATTAATGCAAATTTTACATCAAGGAGAATGCTATACCATATATTATAGTGTCTATCCTCTCTTAAGTTACTCCTTAAGATCTATCCTCTCTTAAGACATTTTATTAGTTTATTAGCATTAAGTAACAATGATGGTAAATTTAAGTAACGACCATTGTAAATTACTGTTAGAAATACGGTATGCAGTTTTTTTTAAAGTGTATCATTGTTATGCGCGGGTGAGCATAAATTCTGTATGAAATCTGCACACTACAAATTATTAAATTAAATTAAATTAAATCGAAAACTATACCTTTGTCTCATATCCAACATGCACTCATCAGTCATGGAATAATAGTTATTGTCAAATAGAATCAACACTCAAATCAAACTAATGTATTTTGTTTTTACCTTTTGTATTGGGATTTACCCAAAGTCCAGTGCAATAAATGTGTAATGGGCACTCATTGAAGATCTTTGAAAAACATGTTGTAACCTGAAAAAAAGAGAAACATTAGTCATGGCCAAAAGAAAGTTAGGTGAAGTTAGAACAATAATATTACTAGCCAGGAGTTTACTGCACTACATGCAGGGTGTCTCTCAGCATTTGTGGGGTGGTGTGCTATGTTACTACAGTTGGATATCACTTGCTTGATCAAACCTCACTCATTTCTTTTTCTGCCTAGTAGCAGTCACATTTATTAAAATGCTTGAGAGTTTGTCATCCTTATCAAATAAATTGAACGGCTAGGTGTGATGCTCAGATGGCATTCACCTCAACTTTTACTAAATGAAAAAAACTTTACAAACAACCAGCTCCCAGTTGGCTTGATAGCTCAGTTGGTAGAGCACTGCACTGGCATTGCAGAGGTCATGGATTCCAATCCTGTTCAAGCCTGAATTTTTTTCAGGCTTTCTTTTCGCAACTGCGTAAGTTGCGTAGTAACTGCGAGGATCTTTCTTCTATTTGATCTTTCATCCGCAGTTCAAAATATATGTTTCATATATTTACATTTATTTAACCTGAGCTTCATTACTCACAGATGTTTTTCGGGACGGAGAAGCTCTTCCTGGGTCAGATGCACGTCCTCCTACTGGAAGTTTCTGTGCAGCAAACAACAACAAAAACAAAAACACCAGCATTCAGAGCAGGACAAAGAGTCAGTCATCTGATATTGAACTTATTTCTGAAATGTCAGACAGATGACTTTCAGGGACACACAATGACACCATATCCATATTCAAACATAGTGGTATGTTTGCACGGCACTAATTAAAATAAAATACTGATTTTAGTACGTCATTCAATTTATTTAATAATTTAAAACTTTTTTCAATGTGTACTTTGGCAGAGGAGGTGCAATTACCGGTGGTGGTACATTTGGTGGTGGCACTCTGCTGTGAGAACCTGCATCAGAGTATTTCCTTGGTTTTTGTGGTGACGGTTTGGATGGCCCCATTTCCTGGTTGCTGACGGCACGCGATACCTTCAGATGGCCTGGTTTGGGAGGTGGGACAGGCTTTTTCAGACTTGCTTGTGGAACTTGGTAATGTGAAATCCGGTTTTGCTGTTGCTGTTGCTGTTGCTGCGTGCAAAGACAACCAACATTAATTTAATATGACTGTTAAAAAGACTTCAAATTTGTGGACTGCCTGTGCATGAAGAACTACACGAGGTCAGATGATAACAGGAGTGTTAAGCTGTTGGCCTTGTTTCCTACACCTTGTTCCATTTTGTCCTACCTGTTGGGATGTTAAAGAACCCACAACAGTCTTCACAAGGAGTAGAGGACATTGTCTCCAGTGTCTGTGGTCTGGTTTTGGCCTTATAATTTTCTGAAAGGGGGCATCTTGAATTGTAAGTTAACATGATTGTGAACTGCAGGGCTGCAAGTTGCACCCACTACAGTCTGACCAGTAAAGTCCCCCACAGAGTGTTGTAAAGTGCATAATTTGAATATTTTGAACATAAGTGCACTGCAACAAAATGAAAATCATAATCTTGTTGGAATGGAAAAAATGTATTTTTTTGCAGAATACTGTGGGAATGGGTGTTTTTTGCTTGAGTTATGGAATAGCATAGTATACAAGTTTGTATTCCTGTTGAACACCCTGTGAGAGTATTTGTCTACCAAAAATGTGCTTATAAATTACTACACAAACCGTACATGTAACTTAGGGGGGAGGGGTGGAGGCTCGTCGTCTTCAGAATCCTTGAGAACTTTCATTGTACCACTGTCCTCATCACTGAAACAAAAAGATATAAAATAATTTATTTATTATATATTCACTTTTGAGTAGCATTTCTGATTATGATTTCTGCATCAACGTAATTTAAGCACTTAGTCTATTTAATTTAACAACCCTAACCATAACCACCAAAAACTGCTCTATTTTAACCACTGAACCAATAACCACCAAAAACTGTTTAATTTTAACCAACAAACCAATAACCACCAAAACTGTTTCAATTTATTATTTTCACCACCACATCAATAACCACCAAAAAC
The DNA here is from genome assembly GCF_977016875.1 of Pavona decussata. Classification (NCBI taxonomy): domain Eukaryota; kingdom Metazoa; phylum Cnidaria; class Anthozoa; order Scleractinia; family Agariciidae; genus Pavona; species Pavona decussata. The sequence goes on from NW_028145732.1 coordinate 197,886, forward strand.
TGTTTTGTTTTAACCACCGAATCAATAACCACCAAACACTGTTTTATTTTAACCACTGAACCAATAACCACCAAAAACTGTTTTATTTTAACCACTGAACCAATAACCACCAAACACTGTTTTATTTTTACCACTGAACCGATAACCACAAAAAACCGATTTATTTTAACCACCGAACCAATAAACACTAAACACTGCTTTATTCTAACCACCGTATTAATGGTGTACATGAATTTATAGCCTTCTTCAAAATTTCTGCTTGTTCTTCTAGAAAGTAGTTGGCCATGCAACTTCCTGCCGAAAGAAATGCGGGTTGCAGCACAGGGTAGAGTTGAGTGTCTCATTTCACACTGGCTTACATAAAGGGGTGGACGTATGGATGGTTGGAGGGAAGTGACGTCATAACCAATACCAAAATTTCTGGCATTAAAGGGTTACAAAATTTTGTTACCCATGGTGCTCTGCGCATGCGCCTTTGGTGTGCGGAGTTCCGCTATTAAATACAGTTTATTTTACCCAACTGTTTCTTCACTGCCAATTGAGACTGAATACTGGAATGCAACACTAAATGTGACAAAATGAAAAGCTACATTTTAATGCTCTACCCTTCTAATCAAGTTATGTTTATAAGGTCAACACCAGGGCCTATTCAAGAAATTTGCCCCCCAGGGACAAGTGGAACCTTTTTGAGGTTAACTAAAGGAGGTGTCTTCATGAAAACGAGCAAGGATACCAAGTTAATTTTGTCATTCTTTTAAACTTAGAGTTAATGGTAAAGAGTAATTTTTTTTTTTCTTTTGAAATGTTGAAGTTTTCATCATTTTCTCCCAGTTAGATTGAATTTGAAATGCGTCTGCCTAGGCTTTGTGTCAACCTGTAGCTAGGTAAGTGTCCACTCCAAGATTGCACATGATGAAACAACTCCCAAACAATTAATATTTCAAATGATTATGTTTGAGAAAGCTTTTCAACATACATCTCATTAGAAAATAAGATTCACTGGTGAAATTTAGTGAGTCACATTTGCAAAACTTTTACAGATTTATTTATGGCCTAAAATAAACCCTGAAGCATCAAACAGTCCCTTACTTGTTCATTGTCAGTTCTCCATTTGCGACGCTTCCTGACCCATCATACGACTGCAGACAAACATAATAAAAAATTCCATAAAAATTAAGCTGAAATGTCAGACAGCATTTGATAGTTTGACAGACAAAAAGTACAAGAAGAATGTTAGCCAAGATGGTTGTTAGCCAAGATCGGGGTTGGCTTTTGAATTTTTAAATTTTAATTTGTACTCACACATGTATTGATACATGAATTATTGGATTTCCTGGATATTTTAGATTTTTAAATTTTTAGATTTTAGGTTGTTAGCTAATTTTTATCTTTCTTTTTGTTTTGTAATTTTATCTGTTTGTTTGTGGGCTTTCTGTAAAGTAGCTTTTAGCTAAGTGGAGTGCCACGTAAAATAAAGTTCTTATCTTCTTATCTTATCTTATGTCTGCCAGCTATATTAATTTTTATTATACCAGTTGACCTGTCAAGCCTGCTGGTATTAGGCACTGCTACTTGTTTGTTAACCCTCTATACCCCAGTATCAACAAACTGTTACTTGTATTTGTTATATAAACACCAGTGAAATACCTGGTGAGCTTTCGCATGAAAACGTGGTATCTTCACACGTGAAGATAACGCGTGAAAATAACACCATTACTATGGTTACATAATAAATCGCTCCTTTCGCAGCGAAAATGAAATGGTTTGGTATTTCATTGGTGTTTATATGATAAATAGAATATTACATGGCCGCGTGGAGATACCAAATTTCTCTGCGAGTGCGCTCACTCGTGAAATATTTTTCATCACTCGAAGAGAAATTCTGTATCTCCGCGCGGCCATGTAATATCCTCTATATCTCCTCGCTGTTCTGCATTTATTTCATATGGTACTAGTTGGGAGAATTTCTTTTAACATCAAGAATATTATTTATGTTTTGTGATCACTTGTTTTATTCTCATAACCTGCAGGTTTGCTCTGGTAGAGACAATGTAGGGAGAAATTATATGCTGATCACTATTGGGGCTAAAAGGGTTAAAGCAGTCATTCTCGGCTGATGACATGTTCCATTATTCGTTGTTCATGAATTGCCTAATTCTCATCAACTTTTGTGCAGCCTTTGATGTTATTTCATGAAGTGGATGCAGACCTGTATTTTGGGCAGCTTAATCTTTGCAATTTCAGGTAAAGTTATAGGCCCCAAAACCGTTTAAATTTTGCTAAAATATGGCTTTTTCTTTTCTCGACAAGGCAAACACCCAGAGTCATATATTAAATAAGTAACAACAAGGAACCTGATTCTGTGGACTTGTTTCCTTCTTCATCATGGGTTCAACTTGCACCCCATCCACTACAAAATGAAGACAAGTCTAGTAAACATCAACATGTATATTTTCCTACTTCTTCTCCCTATTTTTCTTCCAGTACTAGTTGAAGGAATCTGTTTGAACATCACTCAATGCATTTTATCTCAAAAGATCATTTCCCTTTTTCTCATGACCTATGAGTTTGTGGGCAAGCAGTCAGATATCATACCCCTCCCCTGCCCCCCAGTGGCCCTCCTTTTCCTTACTACAAGGGGAAGCCTGGACCCCATCACTAAGATCTAATGCTGGACATTTTGTTGGCTGTTTCAATTTAGTCAACTCACATTTTCTTTCAGCTGGTGTACTGTTTTTCTCTGGCTGTTTCTCAGCAGCTTTCTTGGATCTTATTCTTGTTAGAACTTGCACATTCTGCAATGTATAAAGACAACATTGAAAAGTGTGCAAATTTGACACAAATGCATTCAATGAACTTAACACTGCGAGAGAAACTGAGCTGCATTAATCAAACCTAAAATTAACTCGTGAATCAAAATCAAGGTCAACTGATTAGATTTTTTTCCGAGTATGCCTGCGTCACTTACTGATTAATACATCATTCTCATTTATTTACCAGGCTCAACATATTCCATCACATTTATTCCATCGCGCATATGCCACGCATTGACATTTCAATCCTAGCAGTATGCCGGATGTTTGTCCCATGAACCTAGTTTAATGGCCTTAGCTCCCACGAGTCTCCTGTAGCTCAGTGGTAGAGCATCCGAAATAGTCACTTGCTGATTAATACATCATTCTCATTGATCGCAGATATTTACTAGGGCTGAAATTTGGTTCCGTTTTTTTAAAAGGAGTTATTTATAATGTGTTGTTCCAGCCTATGTTTACTTACCTCATCAATCACGGCATCATCAGAATCATCGTCATCAGCATCTTGCCCAAAGCTGTTTGATCCATTACCAGACTTCTTCGACTTACAGGCATCTAGCAAGTCTTGCGTCACTGCCCGTGTGTAACCATGGCAACAAAATGGTAGCTGCAAAAAATTTAAGGGGATAACAACAATTATTTAAATATACAGCTAAATGCCGTACGAGTCAGGTCGAGCGTAATAGTAATAACCTCAAAAATTAAATTTTAATTAATTAAGCGTCATACCATCAACATCTTATCAGCAGTAGGTCTCTTTTTAGGGTTTTTTGTGAGTGCAGCTTTTATAAAGTTGTGTAATTCCAGTGACCTGAAAAAATATATTAACGGAGTGGCTTCAATCAACTGTAAAACTACTAACAGTACAATTTAGTTACACACAAATATAATTTTTGAAGCAATCAAATTCAAAATTTTACCATTTTTCTTTTTCTTTTAATGTTGGAGGTACAAAACTCCTTTTTCCTATATTGTATAATGCTCTGCCAAGCAAAACAAAAGAGAACATTTTAAGAAAGATGGATATAAAACAGATATTAAATAACTGACAGTTTTGAGAGTAAATCTTGAGAACCCATCTGATGATGGATCTCAGTTCAGCTGAATACCTTCAGAACAATAAACCTCCAGAAATTGATGATGATGATGATGATGAGGAGGATGATTGTTAGTTGTTTTGGAAGAAAAAAAGGCTTTCGTTGACAGAGGTTAGTAACATGTGATGGCTTACATGTGCATGTATTTGGAGTTTTAAGACCACAATGGGGAAAGGATGTATTATTAAAAATATTATTAATGGGTAATTATTGTCATTATCACCGCATCAAAAAAACAAAAACAAAAACACCACATCATAATTAATTAATTAATTTTAATATTATTAATATTTTTACTTAACGTTTTCTTTTAGTCATTTTCAAACTTGCTACAAATGACAGCCAACGGAAGTTGTGAACATAGAAATAAATAACTCAAGAACTCACCTCATGGGATGTAAATCAAACATGGGTGGTTGAAGCTCTGCTAATTCAATTGCCGTTATACCAACTGCCCAGATATCACACTACATGAAAGTTAAAAGAGACCTGTGAGTTAAATTCCTAAGGGGAGGGGGGTCTTAAAATCCAACATTTTAGAAGCAAAGTATGAACCTAAACTGGAATTTCCTGGGAGGGGGGGGGGGGGGTGCAAAACAAAAAATCCTTCCATGGGGGGAGTAGGAATATTTTCTGGAACTGCACATTCTGTTGTCCACAGATGATTTCATTCATTTCTCTTCACAATGTTATATTGCCCTTTATTAAAAACTGGATCATTGTATAATGCAATTCCAGGGTTTTGATTGGCTGAGCTGCCATGGTACATATAAACAATAGCCTCCATTTGGCGCGAAAATATGCTCAGATATTTGTCCGTGGACATTATCTGTTCCGAGAAGCGAACAGTTTTCCGAGAGCGAGGCTCGAGGAAAACTGTGAGCTTCGAGGAACAGATAATGTCCAAGGACAAAATAATATCTGAGCATATTAATTTTTAAAGCCAAATGGAGGCTATTGTGATTATTATCCTTCAAATATTTTTTCGCAACATCATTCGCAATATCATAGGATATTCCCCAGTTTTAGCTGGGGCATATTCCGTCACGTGAGGCGTTTAGACCAATTGCGCGCGAGCGAAAATATTTGATGGATTATAAGAGCCATTATACCATTCCCGAGAAGTACATGTAGTGACCATAAATTGTTTTCTGGTTGCTCTTGCAAAGGAAACAGCAAGGCCTACAAATATTACTTGATTGTTTTTATAATTAAAAACAATTATTCTACTCGCGCTTGTTGGATATGAGATGATTATAGCCAACTCAGCACTATGCACCTCGTAGACTATCTATCATCTCATATCCAACACGCGCTCGTGAATGATTGTTAATTATAACAGTCAGTTGGTCTGGTATTAAATAAATGTGTCCAGTCCTGACATTCAAATTGAAGTGACAGTGGAACTTGCAGTATCAGTACTTGGTGTAATACGTAGAAATAACAAACCTTTAAGTCATATCCTCCTGTCCTTTCCACTGCTGCCATTTCAGGTGCCATCCTTTAGAAAGGAATATTTTATTTAATAACATTTCTTGGATGCAATTACAGATAGTACAATAATCACACAGGTTTGAAGGATGTACAGTAAAATCTAGCCACTTACCAGTAAGGTGTTCCTATGAATGATTTCCGTTTAGCCAAGGTGTCTGATATCCGTGCTGCTATACCAAAGTCAGCTGAGGATAAAACATGTCCATGTTTGAGATTCATGAGGTTTATGGATGAATTTTACTGTAACCCCCCAGACCACAATATGCAAATTACAGTGTATAAGAAGATTCCTTTTAAAAGAGGATGCTATACAAGACAAATTAAACTATAATAATAGTTATATAAAATAGAAAATTGTAAGATCATCTTACCAAGTTTGATATTGCCTTGTGTTGTCAACAGGATATTTGCACCCTGAAGGATTAATTATATTAATTTAACATAACATTAGTACACAAATTAAATGCAAATTCCAGCTGAATAGAACAGTCAAGGAAGGCTTTTTATTTAAGGGCTATCTGAACAGGTTATTAATTTGCAAGCATTGAAATGTAACTTAGAAATTGGTAGTAAGAGTTAGTTTGCAAGGAATGAGCTGATCTAGATTGAAGATTAGTAAAAATTTATATATTTATTTATTGCTTGTAGGCAAACTGCATCAGCCTCCCTGTTTACCTTTGAGCAAATGAGTTTCACATTAATTTTTAATTATTTATTTAATGAAATTAAGATAGATAGTTTTCTAGTTTTTGAAATTACTTACACAATAGTATAGTATACCAATCAATCTGTAAGATTAATTTATTTAGTTAGACACATTTGTTTAACTTATTTTAATATTTGCTTAACATTTTAGTTAAATATGATATCATTACAGTAACTGCTACATGTATTTATTATTAGTATATACCGCACAAGTGAATAGTACTTTTCTCACGCGCTGATTGGCTAGCTCGGAGGTGATTAGCCAGGTACTATTCACCTCCGAGCAACAGAAGAGAAACAAGATGGCTTCCCATTTCGCCACGGTCACTAAAGAGGAATTCATTTAGATAAACGAGGCAGCTGTTACAAAAAATACAAAAATGAAAACAAAGTTTAGTTTGACGGCATTAAATGGTAAGTTATTTAATCTTTCCAACCTCATATTCTAAGGCGAAAAATGAAACTACAGTGCCTTGTTTACGAAAACTGCCGAGCACTATAATTACAATGTAGACAATAAAACATCTAATGTTTCGGAGCATGGTTTCAAAATCAAGACAAATTTTACACAAAAATTAAAGAAATGACACTTTAGCAATTAAACAAGTGTCTCAACAAGTTTAAATTGTTCGCAAGAAAGCGAGACGGAACTTTATACAACAAGAAATCGCTTACCGCGCGGCGCACGAGATTTTAAAATTTCTCACCATTTGTCGTATACTGTGAAAAATAAAGGAATTTTGACCCGCTAGTTATTTAGCTTGTGTGGTATATACTATAATAATTATTATTCACCTCAGTGTCGGTGAAAGTGGTGGATATTTACCTCGCCACATCCACCACTATTTACCTCCACTTCGGTGAATAATTGTTAATTACTGCAGCACTAATATTTTTCTCAAATCTTACCTTAATATCTCTGTGCATTAAACTTTTCTCATGGAGATATGCAAGACCCTGTAATGAAAAGGAAAAAACTGATTTAACAACAGCACATGTTAGATATGGATCATACAACTGACTATGGCACATGACTGCAGTATAGAAAGGTAAGATAACGTAGTAAGATTTCTCAGTGCTTGGCAACTGAAGATACATTTAATTCATTGTCTTTAAGTTTGAGAAACATTAATTCTAGAGTATTATTTAGGAAAGCCTTGGATGATTATTACCTGTAAATTTTTACTGTAGTTCTAACTTAGTGCATATTTTGCTTTTACATATTTTAGTTATTCTTATTTGTAAATTTTTAATTCTTGGTCAACAGGACCCCATTGATAACAGTACTCTATACTGAAAGGTTATCCTGTGTAATTATCCGATTATTATAATTATTATTATTTTTTTTTTTTATTATTATTATTTTTTTTCATGGCTACTGATGTCAGCCATTCATAAAGGCGCGTCATACAGCTGCAGTTCTCTTATGATACTGGGTTAAGCACACGGGGCAAATATTTGTGTGGAATGGTAATAAACACTGTTCCAGAGTGATAAAAACTTAGTTTTATTTAATAACTTAATTTTAATCAACACTGTCAAAGGTTCTGGTTAGTAAAATCCATTGAGCAAGTCAAACCGGTGCCTACCTTGAGTGTTTCAACACAAATAAAGGAAATTTGAGACTCAGAACAAGGACCAGTGACTGTAAAAACAAACAACAATTTCTATAAAGCTTTGTACGTGCATTGAATTAATAACCTTCTCAATTCCAAGAGTGCCATATGGCACTTGTAAGAAGTCATTACATGCTCAATATTTGGTCAATTTGTATACAAATATTTGGATATCCAACAGACCTTGGATCTATATCAATGTTACCGTAATTAATGTACACTTATTGTTGAAATAAAAAAAAATATAATGTCTCATATAAGAGGGAGGATGAGCAGTGTGTGTGTCATGTGTGAGTGTGTGTAGCGTATGTATGTAGATGTCTACATTTAAAAAGTAACTAAACAAGACTAGTGTCTAACTAGAAAACTATATGGTTTACTTAGGCATAAGGCATTTCCACCTTAGGTACTTATATTTAGTTCGTGTTATTAATACCTATAAAACTTTAAATTAACTGAATATACATATATACTGTAATATTAATATCATGTTTTAAGGAAATGTGACACAAAGTATTGTATTGTATTGTATTGTATTGATTAATCAACCCTCCGTTGTTTCTTACGTTTTCCTTTTACACGTTGTGGACAAGGCAAATCCATGGTACTTATTTGTATGAACAAATCCCAGCCAGTCTTGTCAAGTAAGTCAGCCCATTCCTCCCTCAGAGCAAAGTTCTAAATCCAAGATGGTGGCAGGTTTTCCAATAATATGGCTACCCTCAATGCACATGTCCATGGCAGTTACTTGTCCTTAGTTTGGGTACTGGCATTTTTCTGGGTAAGCCTCTTGACCTTAAATTAACCTCCACAAAAATGACAACCCTGGGACTTTGAGGGTTTTTTCCTTTTTTGAAAATTTGTTTCTCTGTTCATTTCTTTAATTCAGTTGCATGTTGATCCCTGTCACTTGCACAATCCCCTGCAATAGTTTTGAATGCAATCTGCAGGTAGGCAAGTGAAAGGTACATGTAGGTAGTCCCCACAGAGTGGTCCATTGGGTAGTCTGTGGACCAGGGGGCCCTGTTAATTAATCCGTACAATTTTGGTTCTAACACTGTACCAGATAAAATCCAAAATTGTAACCATTTATCCATAAAATGTTTTTTAAACACAAAACAATTTCACTAACCACAGTAAAGGTCTTGTACAGATCCCCCACCACAGAACTCCATTGCTATCCAAAGCTTGTCTCTCCTACAAACATGGAGTCATACATTTGTAAATTAAACAAACTTATTTCTTTTTAAGGACAGTGCCTACTGATAAAGAAGTGTTTTTGTGTAGTTTATGACTATGTGGGGAAAGCAGATCTCAGCAAGGGCTATTGAGCAATGTATGGCATTTTTTTCCAACTTGAAGATTTATTTTCTCTGAAAAATTCATGGTTACCCCAAATTTTCTTTTTGGTTGCCAAGAGCACTGCTGACTTCTCCTTGCTCAGCATAGTTTTAAACCGCGCAGATATATCCCTGTGTTAGTAGCCACCACCCATAGCAAACCCGAGTATCTCGAGATGTGCAGAACGTATGTATATGCAGTAACAAAAGAGGCACTGTCCTTAAGGCATCAGGTTTGACATGCCATAGTTCTGGAACACCAGTTAGCAGCAAATTCAATAGCAACCTTTGTGGTACCCTTAGGTACCACAAAGGGTTCTCAAGTGATAGATTCTCCTCCACCAATGAGAAATCAGTTTGTGTGAGTAGGGAGATGTACATATCAAAAATAATAAAATATTGTTAGATGTTAGAATTAGTAAAATTTTATATTGAGGAAGTCATCCAAATATTATTTAATATGTAAATACTGTATCTCAGTCCTTTTTTCTGGACAATGAGGCTGAATTTACAAAAACGTGGCTGCAACAGTCCATGCAACTAGTACAGTATATTGTATGTAATACAATAAACTTAAACATGTTCATGGCAAAGTATTTCATTCATTTGGTAATTTGTTAAAAATTATGTACCACCTTTGATCAAGAAAGCTGCTTTTGCCTCTTCAATGTCAATTTGAGATATCAACTGAAGAGAAAACCTTACAGGGCGGGGGGGGGGGGGGAGGGGGTTAAGTACTGCTTCAACTTCACTTCCATGGTTTTAGAGACATTGGCGAGGGTTTCATTCACCCATAAGGTCAGTTTTGAAAAATTTGGCATAGATCAATATTAAATGCGATCTATGCCAAATCTGAACATATTAAAATAGAGTCTGAAAACTAACTTCTGTGATCATATGTCAGTGATCACTGGCTGAAGAAAAGAGATCTACTGACATGCATTAGATGTCAGGATAAAAGACAAACATTGCCCATCACTTGGTGCATTTCTTGCAATATTGTACGTTGAGATCAAGAAGCCAATACCTTGTATACTCCGATATAACTCACCTGAGATAGCTGCCGATGTATTGAATAATGTTTGGATGCTGACAATGTTGCATCATAGCAATTTCCTGTTGTATTAACTCAAAATCATCTCCTACAAAAGAAATTGCAAATCAATGGTCTAAAAATGGAACACAGAACAAAAAGACAGGAAAACATGAAAAGAGATATTAGCCAGTCTAGTAACTTGACATCCATATACACACAAAATACAACGTACACTGTATCGAAACGTTATTAATATTAGTGACAAAATTAAAATTTATTTTAATTACAGATGGGTACTCCTGCTTTTGCACGAAGAATTTCCAACAAAATGTTAAACTAAGCAACACACTGGCTGACTAAAGAAAGAGCCTCTAAATTACAAGCACGAGAGATTGTTTTGTTGACAGGCTTGGCAAATAAAATGAGATCAACAGAGATGAGCAACATCACACTCATAGAAAGTGCAATGACTGTCCTCAAAAACTCATGTCTGATCAATTACAGTGAATCGTAAGCGGAACCCATATTAAACAGACACCAGCTTGGGTCCCTAAATTTTCTTCCTATATTTGCTATAAGATATGAACCAGTATTCAGTAGATCCCTCTGTTAAATAGATGCAGATACCAAAATTACGACCAAAACCAAAACCTGTATCAAGAAGATGCTTCAAGTGTTTTTAGAATGCATTTTAAAGAGTGTGAGATTACTGCATACTCTAAAGGGTGTGTTTCACAATTACCTGATGGGTGTTACATATTTGTTATGTACTGTAGACTATCACAGTTCAGTTATAATTATTACATTACAGGTTAAATTGTAACAAATTTAGGAGAGTACAAAATAATATAAATTAAAAGAATACAAAAGGGTTAATAATCAATAATTATTACAATTATAATTGTAAGTTTATTAAACAGATACCCTGCATTAAAATTGGACATTGACAAGGGTCCTGATTTTTGACGCTATTACAATATAGGTTTTGCTGTTTTCAAATTGCATGTTACAGTGCTAGTTCTTGTGAAGTAAGTTCGATGAAAAAACTCTGTTTGCCACACACTTGCACACCTTGGTTACATGTTAAAAGAAACCTTTTTGCTCGAAGCCAATTAAGTTCATTCGGGTGCTCGAAGCCAATTAAGTTCGTTTGGATGCATGCCAGAGACATACTGCTGGGGTTAACTCAGAGATGGATTGGCATCCCATTCAGGGAGGAGTGGCATTTACTCCTAGTTGCAAGCGTTATGTTTCTGAAACCCACTGTTGGCCCCCAGTGAACAGATTTACCTATCTGTTGTACTATTTCAATGACAATACTGTAATCAGGGCTGTTATTAGCTAAAGGTGATTCAGCAAGAGAACGGGAGCGTCAGTTGACATTGGTACGCTCATCAAGACTACCCACAAGATAGTCGAAATAGACTCACGTCCAGACTATTCCGCGAGATCTCGCATCCTCAAATGACGTTCCCGTTCTTTTACTAAATCACCCTATTAAGTTTTGAGCCAATATTGCCTAAAAGCTACATTTCTACTATTCTTGTTGCTTTGTGAGTAAAATGACCCTAGAACAGTTAAGAACACCTGTATTATCAAGGTCCCATCAACAGTATTCAGCTATTACAGGTTTTACAGGTTAATATTACCCTTTATGGCAGCTTTGAAACCCTTTTCAAATGTTCAGCCAAAATTTTTGGTTGGAAGTTTTGGAAAATTTTTGTGTCAAATGAAATGGCTCTATTAAATTCAATGCAAACTTGCAACTCATTGGTACATCAAAAACATTTTGTAATGGTGTAAGATGACAGTGAAATGGAAATAAAAATTTTGTACACATGTAACAGTAAAAGTGGAGTACCTGTAAAGGTCGTTCATTTGTTCCCCAAAATTTCCATTTTATTCATGTGTACCATCTGCATTTCAACCGGTTAAACCGAGAATTTTGGGACAATAGAAAGTCGTCATGGTAATGATGTTGAAAATTGTGACAGCAAAAAATTAATTATTTGCACATTTTCTTGAAACTAATAATTTATTCAGAAGTTGAAAAATAGCACTTACTCAGTCTACATGTATCAACAAAATGTCAACTCTGATATTGAAGATTCAACGCATACTTGCATTTTGAAAAGTTATCACTTAAAGTAGCAGATGTGCCCTGGGTCGCAAGTTCACATTTACTGGCTGTCATTGGCAGATTTTGATCTTCAATCTTTTTCAGTATTTTCAAACCTTAAAAGGTCTATTAGTGGCTACTATACATTGTTATTATGATTGACAGCAGTGCAAACCAACTAAGAGTTGCATGTTAACTTGGGTTGGCTTTCAGGAACCTGTTCTCAACAAAATCACTTCTGATTCAAGGACAGGCCATATCAAGAGCGATTCCAAAATATTAAGAATTTTATATATGTGGTAACACTTTGAAGACCACTGTTTTTAAATCTGTCTTTTCGTATTACAAAATATTCCACTATAACTTCAGTTTCGAAGTTCCGAAGAGATGACTGCCAGATGGTTTTATTGCCGATGAACGTGCAACCGTTCTTACGCAAATTATTAACCTCTGACATGTTCATCTGCATATTCACAGCAGTTTGATGCTGCATTTACAAATGGTATTTACTCTCACGATTATCGCATTCTTTGTGACTGAGTCAGAGAACCTTACTAGAAACAGCGTTTACTTAGAACTTCAATTTTGTGGACACCAATTCAGCTTATTTACTAAAATAATTTTAGATACTCCTGACTAATTATATGTGATATTAAAGAAGAAAACGAACGGAAATATTGTTCAAGATTGAGTTGTAAGCTTAATTAAAGTCACAATTATCACACTCTAGTAATTTGCATCGAACAGGCAACAGCTTCAAATTGAACTGAGTTTTATAACGAAATCGATTTCATTATGACTTGTAACAAACTAACATCACACAAGGTCTTCTAAGCTTATCCAAACAATACCATGTTTGGAAGCAGTGCGGAGGAAATAAGTGAGCAACCACTGGCAATTATCAGCAATCGCCATGAGATCGTGTAAATTACACCAACGAAAGCTCACGAAACCCAAAGCTCTGTCACCAATTTTAACAAAAGAGGGACTATATAACCTGTTTAAGTGACTTATTAGCTTTAATCTCTATCAAAAATAGAAAACCGTAATGATTACACTTGCCTGGCTCAATCTTGACAACTTTCACCGCCGAAAGTTCCCCGGTAGCAATCACCCTGGCCTAGAAATGAAGTTTTGAGTTCGATTAGTTGATATGCAGAACCAAGTAAAACAGGAACGAAACAAACCAACCGCTTAACAATAAATATATCAGACGATACAAACCTTGAAAACATCGCCGTAAGTCCCTCCTCCAACTTTCTCGATCAAATCGAAGACTTTGTCCGGGTTCCCTCGCGAGATATTCGCTCGCAGTGGCGTGCTCATTTTGTCTTCGTTCCCCTAGCTTTTCATCCAATTCACTGAAGAAGTCATGGTCACTTCTATATTGGGAATTACGAGGAACACTCGCTCCGGGTTATGCTACAAAATTTATCTTGAATATTTGACGGAAGGACATACGCGACTCTAGTGGTCACATCCGCTCCGAAGACAGCCGACGACCTACACAGCATTCCTATGCTACCGAGCTCGTCACGGGTCGTCACGAGTCATTCCCAGGAGGTTACCAAAGCTCACCGAGGGATACCGAACATAAAACGAATTGTGATATTGATTTTACGACAACAAATCGACTTGTTCTAATGACGGCAAGAAAGAGGCCTGGTCGCTAAGCTACCGAAAACAACGATTTGTTTCTTCGGTGTGATGTCTTTTGCAAGCAAAAGTGATATAATTTATCGCAGATTTATCCTGTCTTCGTTCTTTTCGAAGGGATGGGGAGATATAAAAGTCTATGAACGTCTGTTGGAGGCTCGAAAAGTAGTTTCAGATAGAGGGAAATGCAATGATCTCATTCCTTCACACTACCCCGTCGAGTTAACGAAATCATGGACGAAAGATGCTTGTCACATCGCAGAGGGAAATTTTACGTCTCCATTAGCCCGATATTTTCCGGGTTTGTTGCCAAAAGAAAGTGAAAGTGCTCATTTTCAGGTCATCATCCCAAAAAAGTGGCCACAACAAGGAAGAAAGCCGCTGTGCCTTCACCTCGCGGGAACCGGAGACCATCATTTTTGGCGAAGGAGAAATCTGATGGCTAAACCTCTAGCTAGGGAATATGGCATTGCATCGATTCTTTTAGAAAATCCTTTTTATGGCGTGAGGAAACCAAACAACCAAGTTCGATCCAGTCTCAGGCATGTTGTAGACTTGTTTATTATGGGGGCAGCATTGATTTTGGAGTCGCTTGTCTTGTTACATTGGGGTGCCCGACAGGGGTATGGTCCCCTGGGAATCACGGGGATTTCCATGGGGGGACATATGGCTTCTCTGGCATGTACTGCTTGGCCTAAACCACTGGCTATTGTGCCTTGTCTCTCATGGAGCACAGCATCATGTGTTTTTACGCAGGTAGGGAACATTTTATTAAACAGTTAAAATGGAAGTGATTTCCACAGTTGTACTCACTCACTATTGGCTCAGTGAGTTCCATGCATTACCCTTCCCCCCCCCCCCCCCCTTGCCAGGCACTTGTGGGGCATTTGTCATTTTGTTGATCCCCATGGTGGGGCATTTGTCATCATAGCTCTTCTCAGGGGAATTTCACATATGTTGCCTCTTGAGTCAAATGCCTTCCTATCCACTTTGATTTTGTGAAGAATTCACTGCCACTGCATGTGACACCAGTTTTTTTATGCATCTATCCTCTTGACAAAGTATATCATAACATTGTCAAGTTGCATATCCACAGTGAATTTTTGACAATATTATGGCAAAATTTATCATCAGTAAGAGGATAAAGGTATAACAAACTGGCATCAATTTATTTTTATAACAACAAAATGCAAATAAATGAAGTTTAATCATGAATTAAGGCCTGTTTAGATGGTTTCAACATTTGCTTCAACATGCGGTCAAACTTTATTGGACCAAATGTCTGGGGTGTTTGAACAGGTCATTGAACATTGTTGAAAGTGTAAAATACGTCAAAAGCTTGTTGAAAGCATGTTGAATCAAATTTAAGTTGGTTTAAACTTTCATTCGACATCAATTCAACATTTCCTTTGCTTAATAAGGTTTTTTCCTGAAGATTATTCTTGCTAAATATAGAGGAAAATACTCTGGCATCATGCTTGTGTTTGGATTCTGTTGAAAGGTTGCTCAGTGCTCTAGAATTATTTGAATTCATAGGTCATGTTTTGGTCCCTAAATGAAATTTTTGAATTTCATACAAACTCTAATCAAAATAAGCACATATTTACCAAAATATTAGAAGTGAGAAGATTGCTAATGGCTAGCAGTTTATGTTGTCGTGCCTGTAAATTTGAAAGTCCTCCAATTTTGATGAGTCACAGAGGTTGAAAGCCAGCCAGATCGCCGTGCATTTACTGAAACAGTTAAAGGGCTGCATGAGAGCATAACTGACCTAAATGGGTTTCAGATTGCTTTTTGTTGTTTTAGCTCAAATTCACCAGAGCTTTTGCATGTGGCCTTGTGTTCCTTCAGGAAACATTGCTCCAATGCTTTATCTACTGCTTTGCACTTTGTTTGCAACAAAAACCTATGATTATGGGCAAGATTGGGCAAGTGTCTTTTGGTTGTTCGTGTTTTAATTATTATTTGTATCATGGGAGGTGCCTCGCATGGGTCCTCGCGTCCCGTTCGCACCTGCCCTTTTGACCTTATCACTTTAAATCACTTTTCACATATTTTTCCTTTCTCTCTGGCTGTTTAATTTCTTGTATTTAACATGTGTGATGGTCAAGAAAGCTGTTAAAAAAAAAAAAAATTCCATTTTTATCACCAAACAAAGCGTTAAGCAGCAGATAAACTTTGGAACAATGTTTCCTGAAGGAATTCAAGGCCACATGCAAAAACTTCGGTGAAATCTAAAACAACAAAAAAGTGATCTGAAATGTGACTGAAGTCAGTTAAGCACGGAGCCCTTCAATAATTTATTACTTTAGCCATGTTTGCCCTCCAACCATGATGGTCTCAGAAACCATGAAAAGGTGTTTTAAGGTATCCGTGTGAGCATCTTGCCAAAATGATAAAAATGTTCATTTATTGCATTGATCCTATAAAAAGAACTCAAAGACATATAATATGTTTGATGATTGGCTGAGAGCTGAGCTGCATGGTGTATTGAAATATGGCTACTGGTACTGGATCTTATTTCAAGTCACTATCTTATGTACATAGCATGTCTACTTTAGAACTTATGAGAAGAGTTTTTAAACACCTGTGAATTTGTTGGAGTTTTCTGATAAACAAAACCATTAGACTGGTAAAAACAGCAGTTCAAAATTTGAAACTTGAACTGGAGCTGCAATTATGCCATCAGGTGATTCTAAGAATGTGATTACCATTTTACAGAACATGTGATAAATATCACCTTTCAATTTGTCTACTAAGATTTTGCATGGCCATTAAAACTCAGGCAAGTTAGAGACTAAGAAAAAACATCTGAGCATAGAAAGGCTATTTATTCCGCTGGAATGTATACAACTGTGAATTGAAATCAATAATTTTCTCACAAGTTCCATTTTACTGATGAGAGTGCAGTTGCTTTCTGTTTACATATTTACAAACAACCATTTTGACTAACAGTTTTGGTTGTATCTTCTAAATAAAGTCAGGGCTTTATTACTTAAAAGCACAAAAAAAATTAAGTAGGGCTTTAGTTAAGAATGATAGAGGTTGTATGTCATTGACAGGTAAAATGATGATAGAATAAAAAGGTTTCTTGTGTAAAACAGTACACATATATGCATTTAATGTGCTATGTAGCTACAGAGAACATCCACCCCCTTTTCCTTACCCCTCTCTGGGCCTCAACCTATCATGGAAAGGATTGGAAACTACAGTGGGGTTGCAAGTCTCAAAAGCCAAACATAGTTGGAAACCAAAAAGCAGGCCTAGTCATTAGTTTGCATGCTTGGCAACTTGGGTTTTTTTGGAATTTTGTTGGCTTGAACAAGCTTTTGCATTTAATAGCAATATTTCTTGGCAATAGTTGAGTTGAAAATAGAAGACATTTTATTTAGCAATATAGCCCATTCCACAGGACAAATATTTGTAAGCCACAAAACATCAAAAGGCCCTATGAATGACATTGAACAAACAAACATTGGAAGGACTTAGTCAACAGTTTCCATGCAATTATGAACAAACTAGCTTTTATAAATTTTTGCTTGACTTTTGGGGGAAATCTGCAACTTAAGTACAAAAAAATCAACTTTTCAGAAAATCTGAGCAATGTCTGGGAACTTTTTGAGCAACTTGTGGCTTGCCCTAAAGGTAAACGGAAGGTAATTTGGGGTTACCAGCAGGGTAGGAGGTGTCAGCAAAAAATCCCTTCTCAGGAGGGCTGGGGGATCTGGATATTTGCTGGAACTACACACAAGTTTCTTTATTTCCACATACTAACTTACAACATAAATGCAAGGAACAGGGATAAGAAAAATGTGGAGGCGTGTAAACGAAAATCTATGGGGTTAAAAAGAGTTTACGCACCTGATGTCATATACAGTTTATTATGAAGAATCACCTTATTTAAAAGCTGTTTTGCATATGTGAAATGTGAGATTTTCTTTCTTCCAGGGGGTGATGAGCAAAGCTTGTTCATGGAGCACTTTGGAGAAACAGCTTTCAGATGAAAACTACAGGAACAGTTTAACAAATTCCTTACCCATCGGCGGAGTTACATTCACCAAATTTGATGATGATGCACTCCAAGAAAGTTTAATTCAGAATAATAATTTCAATTCCTCCTCTCAGTCTTTCTTGGAAAACCAAACAAAGAACCTAGATGAAAGTGGTTTTCAAACACTATATCTTCAGCATGAAGATGTCTACAAATATGGCATAAAGAGTATGATTTTTAATCAATTGCCATCAGTGCTTAGAAAAGCTCAGGACACTTCATCATCAAGATCAAAAACTGTAGATTTTATGAATTTTGTTATGGATGAAGCTACTCATTTGAAGAATTTTCCTCAGCCTGTTGATTGCAGCTTGGTACGGTTTGTGGCAGCAGAGCATGATGCATATGTTCCACGTGGGAATGTCATGAGTCCATGTGATATCTGGCCTGGTTGCACAGTAGAATATGTAAATAGTGGCCATGTCGCAGCATCATTATATCATCAGGATGTATTTAGAAAAGCAATCAAGCATACCATGGATCAACTGATGTGATAACCTGTCAATCAAAAATGCAGTCGTTTTCCCAGGTTTTTTTCTTTTGAAAATCTTATTCTGCAACATATCCCAAAACATTTCATTTATGCGAAATTTAAAAGAAAAACTCTGACAAAAAATAACAAAGAAATAGAATTACTGAAAGCGCTGCTCAATTGCTGTCATTCAGATGATTACTCTTCAGGATATCATGATCACCTGCTTACTTTACAAGTTAAGGCCACCTTGTGCAGCATAGTAAACAGCACCACAGGAAAGTACTGCTCAGTAGCTTTCATTTAAATGGTCACACAATGGTCACAAGAATAATGATTAAGTTTGACTTCAACTAATTTTTATTTTGTAAGTGAAGGAATGGTTTACAAGGTTCTTCTTTTATACTAATCTTCATTAACTGTTTAAGTCCCAATATTGATCAGCATGTGATTTCTCCTCACAATATCACTACTTCATTAAACATACAGGTCAGGAGAATAAAGGAAGTGATCACCTAAGTAGTCTTGATGCTAAAACAAATTCTCCCAACCAGTGCCATAAGAAATAAGTAGAGAACAGTGAGGAGGAAATCCATGTTGATATATACTGGGTTTGAAAGAATTAATAATAATATGAATAATAATTATTGTGAACCTTATGATCAACTGTTAGTATGACTGCCTTGATATTACAGTCACTTAATTTTTTTGCTGTTAACAAAATCTCATGGAATCATTCTCTTAATTAGTGGTCAGGGGTTCTTCTATTACCATTACATTCTTAAAATAAAGGATCTTTATTACAGAGGGCCATTTAAATAATAACTTTGGGCAATGGCTTAATATATGTTTTCTGAAACAGAGTTAATATTAGTTAAATTTTGATTTTAATTAAAGGTTTATCCTGAAAATCTACATAGACGTATAAATATATGAAACCAAAATAAAATTTAGAATGCTTTGGCAATGCATGATTTGATTTCATGAACATACTCAGCTTTTTGTTTAGTTGATATAAAACTGCATGTTTAGATTGAAACTGTACTCTTTCATTCCATGAAGGGAAAATCCAATCTTAGATTTTAACCTGACTAGTGCATTTTGATTGGCATTTCAATAAATCTGATTTTGGAAACAGTATATTTAGTAAAAACAGATATTTTTGTCATAAAGCATGTTCTTTCCAAGTGCACTTGAGTGGAGAATTAAATTTTTGGCACTCAGATTTGAGAGCAACTTTAGTGTGCTTATTTTGTTTATTTATGTATTTGAAGAAAGGAGGCAGTCATATTATGAAACCTTGAGATTTACCAGTTATAAATTATTTGTTCCAGTGACGCCACCAGGTCAATATAATTTTGCCATGATGCCTTTTATGTAAATGTTTCAACATAATGTAATTGTGGTGTGATCTTTTCATGGATGGCTGAACTGTTCAAAAATTGTTTGTACTGCTATAGTTCCAGAAAAAAAATCCATGCCCTCCCCCCAAGACTGTGTTACCACGTTGAAAACACCTCCAATTTAGCTGCGTTTTGACATTTTCTGGAACTAAACACGAATTGTTTCAAGTCAAAAAAGTTTACATTGAAGCCAGTCATGACCATTATCAAATGTTTTCTCCTTTTATGAATGTTTATAATTTGCAATCACATGGGATCAAATTATAGTATACAAAGGTAATAATATATAATGTGAAATTAGGCCAAAGTTAATGATGTCATACAAGTTAGTAGGGGGCATTTGAAGGTTATGTAATGTTTATGTTACCTAAGTGGTCCTCATACCATTTAAGGAGTGTTATTGTGATTCTTGATAACTGTAAAAGGTCATTTAATGAGGAATTGTTTTTGAATAAATTGCCCTTTTCACCTTAATTTTCATGTCTGTCATACCATATGCACATATTTCCATTTGCTAACATTCAGTCTGACAGATAATTTTAGTGGTTCTTTCATTCCTTACCACCAAAATTGGACAAAAATCTCAAATTTCCTTTAAATGCAGAAATATATATTGAAGAAGCAAACAGCACATTCTGATAATATTGATTCAAAGCTTTCATTTGAATGGTCACGCTGTGTGAGTTTATTCACAGACTCAAAAGATAGCAATTCATTAATATGTAATGGATATAGTTTGACTTTAAGGATGAAAAAAAAGTTGTATGTGTCATGTATAACTCATATATCACTACATTAGTAGAATAAAGTAGAAGCATTTCTCTTTTAATTCAAATAATGAACTAATTGCATGAAACTAGTGTTACACAGCTGTGTAATTCAACCATTTACCAAATCACTGAAGCAAGTAAATATTCAAATAAACGTTTAATGTGATGACCAAAAAAGGAATAATTTCTGTTTATCACTTCTGCAATCTGTGTTTGTTCGTTTCTTTACTCCAGTAAATTAATTGTTATTTTGTTTCGTTTATTTTTTAAACATCCATAATCTTCTTTGTGTATACAATAAAGTTGTGAACATGGTCACTTAGGTTGACATCTACAATCTTCTATTTGTTTACATGGTCACTTAGGTTAACCCGCCTGTTATCAGTGTTAAGCCTAAAGTGTTGTGATGCCTGATTAGTATTGTCTTGTCACACACACAGATTAATGCACACATGTCCAACACACTCAACTTTCAAGAAACTGAAATTTTTTTTCGTTCTTGGCACTCGTTGGTTATTTAACCATACAAGTGAACAAATTGAGTTGAGTTGACATGCTTTTGGTGTTACCAGCATGCCATAAGTATTGCTGAGTTTCAATTCAAAATAATTTATTTTGGAGCCCTATATGTGTAAATATTTCAGACAGTAAAGTTTTGCTATCCAACTGCCAACTGCGGTGGCTGCAGTCCATTTTTTGAAACTAAAATGAAAAAAAAAAAGGAATGAATAAGAAATAAATGCAGATAAGACAAATGATACATTCCTGAAATTTAAAATAATGTACAACAATTCCAATCAAAACAAAGAATAAACAGGTGCTTTTATTCTTTATTTGTATTTAAACTGTTTTGCTGTTTTTAATGCCAAGTTTTGCTAAGATTAAATTCCTGTGTGTCCGATGCCAGAAAATTGTTATCTGACAAACTTTTATCTATATGCTAAAATTTTAAGTCTAGGTCTCTTTGGGATAAAAATCAAACTACGTGCCTGCACGCATAGGCAAAAAATTGTACTGAGAACAAAACTTTTAACATGACAAAAACTTTCCATAAATATTTCAAATCATTCAAAGAATAAAATCACTTGGCGTATGTCATAGTTTCTAACTATAGTAACTATGGCATATGTTCAGGAAACGGTTTGGATACTGAGGATAAAATTGACTGACTGTGTTTATTTAACTTTTGGTGATGAGACATCAGATGTAGATTACAAATAACCTTTCGTGTCAAGATAGAGAACAAATCTTGGGAGAGGAAAAAAACTCTTCGTAAATTAAATACCCCGGGTAGTGCGTGTTTATCGCCATGTCACGCCATACCTTATAAGGAAATACGATCAATGCTTAGGGGGGCGGTGCTGATTCTCCTTGAGAAATTTCGAAGGAAGCAGTTGACCGAAGGTCGTCGGGAGCTATATCCTAAAGATTATTTCTAATTTACGTCTGGAAAATATGGCAGAGAAACCTAATCTTGGCGAGGTGGCGTCGTTTGATGCTTCCAAGCTTAAACATGTGAAAACTGTCGAGAAGAACACGCTTCCTTCGAGCGAAAGTAAGCGAGCTTTCTTTTATTGGTAGACCTTCATGTCCAGTTTGTCTGCATCACTGAAGAATTTGGTTAACTTCCTTTGAGTAAGGACTAATGGTTACTCGCTAATATTTAAACTGCATTATTTATTTTGAGAGCTAAACTAAGTGCAAGCGACCCAAGGCGTGGGTGTATCTTCAGATGGCGAGGTTTCCCTGTAGTTCGTTCAGTTGCGCTATCCTAGTTTTTAGTGCGAAGTACTTCACAGGAATTCGCAAGAACTGCGATTTCTTGTAATTGTCCTCTTTTTACAGACGATCGTTTAGCTTAATCGTGTTCATTTCCTTTAGCGGTAAAACAAGAGCTTCAGCCAGACGAATTCCCTGATCGCTCGGAGGTGAAGAATTTTGATCCTTCTAAGCTCAAGAAAACGCACACAGAAGAAAAGAACCCGCTGCCTTCCAAACAGAGTAAGCTTTATATCATCACTTATTGATTTTCAGTTTCAATTAAATGTTAAAGGAAAGAGTTCGGTAAACTGTTTTTGTGCATCCGAAGGAAGTTTAATTTATTATTCACATTTTTATTAATCCCCAAGCAATCGAAGACGAACATCGTTCCGCTCCATTTTCTGGTGTGGAAGTTTTTAACAAGGATTTGCTGAAGCACGTGGAAACTGAGGAGAAAACCCATCTTCCGACACCTCAAGGTGGGTAAATGCTCTCATACTTCGAAACAAAAACAGCTTAAAAATGCGGCTCTGCGGCATATAATTACACAAGTCTTACGCTTTAATCCGCATTGCACGAATTTGCTTTTTTCTTGCAATGTGAGATCGAGCGTGCTGCTACGATCCTCAAGGAAGTCATAAACGAGTTTGTGTCACGTTTCGAGAGAGCAGACAATAAGGTTGTTTTCAATGGAACGACAAAGGCTTTTTCGCTGGGGAAGACTTAAAAATTAAGCTTACGTGCGATATATCGCGATTTCGCAAACCTATCCTCAGGTTGTTCAGTGAAAGTTGAGACCTCCAAGTTCGAGTTTACGTAGGAATTCTATTTTTTCACCGGAAATAACAAAAGCCAGTGCGACTCATTGTATTTTGAGTTTTCGTTTGGATTGTCATGCACTCAGCACGCCAAACAGTTATTGCTAAACAGCATGCATACGCGATATGTAGCTCCAAAATAACAACAATACAATCTTATAGGAAACTCAAAAAAATTGCCCCTGGGCATACGGAAAGCTCTCAATTAACCACATACTTGCGTCTCTAAGAGACTTTTTGTACTGTTCTGTTTGATTACAGGAAAAGATGTATTTTAAGGCGTGTTCTGCTATTTTTAAATGAAAAATCCTGCATGTTTCACCTTTGCAATATTTATGTAAAAAGCGCCAATATTTTGTATGCATAGATCCTGGCTTCTGAGTTCATTTGCATAGTCTTATTTAAACAATACCGTTTGATCGTCAAAGCGTTTCTACTCTAACATGTACATATCATACAGTCACATGTAAACATTCCACATTGGTCAATTTCTTTATTGTTGTGTGCAATGAAAGCAATTTCGTTTCATTTTAGGTTGTTTTTGGGAAGGTCATATTTTAACCCATATATGGTCATCAGAGGAGATGATCGTGATACATAAATTAACATGTTGTGGCCATATACCCTCAGAATAAAGAAGTGTTGAGTTTATTTACATAGATGTAGCCATGGTGATTTGAAATTTTGAATAACAAAAAATGTTTTTTAAGCTTTGTGGTTAACATAAAAAGACTATTCTATTTCTGCTATATTTTCCAGTCTATTTTCTTACTTTCCTGTTACTTCTGTCGCCATCTTGTCTAAACAGTCAGGTGGAAATCCAGCATCCTGCTTGCATAGTTGGCAGCAAAATAAAAAAATAAAGGAGCCAAAAATTAAGAAAGCAGGATTTATTCCAGAGATTTATTCTGGGAGTCTTAATTAGGCTCCCCTACAGATATTTTACAAGGCCTGTTGTTGTGAAGGAATAAAAATTAACAATAAAGTAGTGGTTTTAAATTGGTTTTGGGATATGGCCATGAACTTCTCATGACATGCTTTGTTAGTAGATCAAATTTTTATTGAAGCATTTTCAGGTGTTTAGTTAGTGCAGAACAATTTCAAAATAATACATATAACAATGTTTGCAAAAGGCACTCAGTTGTTGAATGGCTTTGTTGTGCGAACAGTGCCTTTCCTGGTGATATTTGTGGACCACATTAAATTATTTTGATGTATTTCTGTACATTTTATGGACCAGTATAATTATTTTTATTTCTGTTGATAATGAGAGGCAAGAGAATGTCCTGTGCAGTTTGCTATTTTTTAATTAGTTTGTTATCAGAAACACCACTGAAGAATTTGGTTTAGTCTTCATAATCTAAGGCTGGGAATGAATAAGGCTGTTGGTTCAATAGAGTGCAACTTTAAGTATTGCTACTCCCTGCACCTCTATTGCAAAGAACAAGTTAAATTCTTTCAGCTATGATTTTTCAGATTGGGAGGGGGTTGGGGTAGGGTTACTGTTTATTTAAGTGATATATACGTCTGTGCCACCGCAAGTATTGTTTTTCAGTTTTTGAGACCAGCTGGTATGGAGTTTAGTGGTGTGGTCTAATAACGGATATTTTAAAGTTACTTATTTTGTTGTAGGTCAGGGTTAGGTGGTATATATATACCCCAGTCAGAAATTCCAAAAAGTACCCCTTCTGAGCCCATTTCTCACACACACCATATCTGATATGGCTATCCAAAGCCCTGTGTATCCATCATCATCATCATCATCATCATCATCGTCGTCATGAGCCAACTGCACTGCAGTTGGTCACAAGCTTTCACCACCCTTTCTGGTCTCGTACCATGCTTCAAATCTCTTCTGGCATTGGTGGGTATGCCTGGCTGATTACCACGGCAATGTACTGATGAAACATCAGCTTTGGGCAACAGGGCTTACATTTGCCATGTTTGGGGTGGAAAAGGGCATACCTGTTGACCAATCCACAGTGGTTGAATCTGGTGAAATGTTTTTAATGCAATTTGTGTGAACAGAGTGAAGGTTTAGATGGTTACCAGTAACTGTTTGATGAAACCCTGGCTGTTAAAATGAAGACTTATGTGCATTATAATAATTCCTTTATTTTTTTGTTCTTCTACAGATCTACGGGAGGAATTACGACCAGAGACTCTACCAGATGTTTCTGAAGTTGCAAGCTTTGATTCATCTAAACTTAAACATGTTGAAACAAAGGAATCCAATGTCCTTCCCACTAAGGAAGGTTTGTTATTATATTGCACTACCCAGCTACTGCTCTGTCCTTAAACCTCAGGCGAGTGCTGGGGTATTATCTACCAGTATTGGAAAAAAAGTGAACAATCCCATAAGAATTAAGATCTTGTTCATAATCAACATCCTGGCATGGGTTGACTGAGGAGTTAAGATAGATTAGGTTACACTTGAACCAAAGTGACCCACACAGCAGGCTCCAGTTGTTCAAAGGCCGGATAACTTTATCCGCTGGATAAGGCACTCTTCAGCGTCTAAAATATACTTCACGTTAAATGTTTTCCAAGGTTTTCATACACTCCCCAACTAAGCAGTGGTTAGAGTGCACATATTCGGTGGTGCATGAGGAAGTACTGAAATCTTTGCACAGATTGAAACTGTCGGATAGTGACTTATCCACTGGATAAAGTTATCCGGCCTTTGAACAACTGGGGCCTGGAGCTTAACCCAGTTTCTGTAGGATGATGAAGCAGCTTGTACATGTAGTATTACCCCCAGCAGTATGTTTCCAGTACCCATTTATACACCTGGGTGAAGAGATAGAATGTGGAGAACAGTTTATTGTCTAAGAAAACAGCACAGTAATTAATGTAGAGTCGTACAAATGACCTTCTGGTCTCCCAATTTTTCAATGGAACTCCAGTTCTAACTTGGAGTATTATCTATGGTATAATCTCTCCCCTCCCCTCCCCTCCCCTCCCCCCTACTACAAAGTAGGGGGAAGTTTGCTGAAAGTTACCTTCGGCAAGGAACCAATAAGTGAGAATGAACAATTCAGCTGTTTTGAGGGAAGGGATAGGAATTGTGGATTCCTATTCACAGAACTTTTGTCAGTTGTTGGCCATAAGAAAAGTGAACTCAAAAGATTAGTGATAGACAGTGGAACACTGCTATCACAGCAAGGCTGGTGGATGCTGGTGGTTGTTTTAAAGTTACATCTAACAAATGTGTGAATACAATTAATTTTTTTGTTTAATTATCAACATTTTTAGTTATTAAAGAAGAAGCTATTGACTCAAGAGCTGAGGTGAAGAGCTTTGACAAAGGCAACCTCAAACATGTCGAAACTGATGAGAAGCATTTCATGCCTTCTGCACAAGGTAATACAACTATCACAATAATATTACAGTATACTTCAGCTATCTTTATTCTTTAACTATCTTGATTAGAAACTGTTCCCCACTGAGTAATTTTGTTTCACTGATGGCAGTTAACCACCATCAATCTCAAACTTGTCATTATCTTAAACAAGTCTTTGCTTATTTTTAAGTGATAAGAGTTTCTCCCTTACTGAACATGGACTGCGTGTAAAGTTGAGTTATTTACGTGGGTATATTGCAGGAAGTTAATTGCCTTAACTTTTTCATTTTTTAGATCTCACTGCAGATAGGATGCCACCCCCAAATAAACGTCCTGACCGTTCCGAAGTGTTGGGTTTTGATCAAAATAAACTGCATCATGTGTCCACAACAGAAAAGGTTGTACTTCCTAGCAAAGAAGGTAATATATTCAAGATTGTCGGATTCCTTGATCCTTGAAAGTGTAAGGGTGAAGGCTGGAGAAATGTAGCTTTTTATCAGACTGCTGTTCATTCTATAAGCCCTATTGTTTCTCCTAAGGCTTCCTCACCACTTTCTTTGTAACCTTTTTCTCTTCCGCTCGTATTGCGTTTCAAGACTGTTAGTAGCACATGAACACCTTGAAGAAAATGCCGGCTGTTCCAGAAATGTATCAGTTTGATTGACGGATTGTTGTTAGTGAAATCCAGGGTTTTTTTGTTAGAAACACCCAGTTTGCATATGTATGCTTACAGGTGTAGTTCATTTGAAATTCCTCTGTCCATCACACAGGATTAAAATTATTTATAAATGCCCAGGACAGTTTGGTAGACATACATTGTTTTCCTGTTATCCACTTCCTTGTGAGACCTGCCCAGTGTAAACTGTTTTCCTTTGCAGACATTAATGAAGAGCATGTAGACTCCAGAGCAGAAGTCAAAACATTTGACAAAAGCCAACTAAAACATGTGGAGACCAAGGAAGGGAACACACTTCCTGGTGCAGGAGGTAAGCTGTTTCCTGTTGACAAGGAACAAAATACAATAACACTGCCACTACTGCAAAGCTCTGCTAAATTGCTTTCATTTCAATAATAATGCTGTAGCATTTTGTTCAGACTATTTATCACTCCACAGTTTTCATTTTATTAATTACAGAAGATTTATCCAAAGACTCCCATTTAAAATCACCTTGTACAGCATAATCCTTCAACTGCAAAAATGTTTGGACTTATAATTTTTGGATGATAAACTTTAGATAAAAACTCTTGGACATTTCTGGCACATTTCAGATGTTTTTTTTTTCTGAAATTTTTGCCTAAGCACTCTGAGAGGATATGAAGGTGTAGACAGTTGTAAATTCATTTAAGCAGTTCAGTTCAAACACAACAACCACAGCGTTAATAAGCAGCACCACAGAGAGGTACTGCTCAGTAGCTTTCATTTGAATGGTCACACTTGAGGATTTCATCCAAATACTCAAAAGTTAGAACCACCTTGTGCAGCATAGTAAACAGCACCACAGGAAAGTACTGATCAGTAGCTTTCATTTGAATGGTCACACTTTAAGATTTCATCCACAGACTCAAAAGTTAGAACCACTTTGTACAGGGTAGTAAACAGCTCCACAGAGAAGTACTGATCAGTAGCTTTCATTTCAATGGTCACACTTAAGGATTCATCCACAGACTCAAAAGTTAAAATCGCCTTGTACAGCATAATAAACAGCTCCACAGAGAAGTACTGATCAGTAGCTTTCATTTGAATGTTCACACTTTAGGATTTCATCCACAGACTCAAAAGTTACACAAAGTCATAAGAATAAGATTGTACAGCATAATGAACAGCACTGTCAATTTACTGCTCAATAGTGTTAAATGTTCATACTTTCTATGTAGATCATAGTTATAAAATTTTATTAGAAATATTGTTGGTGATTTCTTACAGTATTGTACGTACTTATGATTTGTAGACTTAATATTTGATTTGTATTTAATTATTTTATGTTGTGTCTCCAATTAGCATATGTGCTAAAGTGCTTTTGACACTTAAATAAAGTTAAGGTTTCGGTAGCATTATCAAATTCTTTTTTCTCTTTGGGGTTGCGATGGGCCGAGAGATAAGACTTCGGGCCACGAGTTATTGTTCTCGTTTTCTGTCGTGCTATCAAATTCTTTAAATTCTCGGTCGCGTTCTTTGTTTTCGGGCCGTGAGGAGTGCCTCGCACGTCTGGCTCGCATATTGTAAACATGAACAAAACATGGGAGGCATGAACAACCCCAACATAAACTGCTAACTGTTAAGCTAACCAGGGAACTATTTAAGCTAACCTAAGTGCTATTTAGGCTAACTGGAGTGCTCTTTAGGCTAACCGGAGTGTTTTTGAGGCTAACCTGAGTGCCTCAAGGTTAGTTTTGTGTAACCGAAAATTTGGCAACTAAATCAGTCTATGAACTGACCTCGCGGGCCAAGATCACGGATGAAGATGTCTCACGTTTACTATAGAAAAACAATCAATGTAGAAATGGTTTCTGTTTTCAAATGAAAGGTGAATAATAAATGCTTTCCCCTGAATTTCATTTAAAAATATAAACAGAGAAACATTGAAAAACGTACAAGGATATAAACGTACGCGTGATGCGTAACGTTACTCTAGATCCCTGGGTAGGGAGGTGCGGCCCGTGCGTTCAAACCCTGACCCTGTTTAAGACACAATTTTCCGATTTCCCCATCCCGTTTAAGACAGAAATCAAAATTTTCAGGCCCTATCTAAGACATTTTACCCAAAATCACACCCTGTTTAAGACTAGAATGAAATAACAATACACTGGTTTCTTACTGTATTTGAATGCATTGGCAATCACAATCTGTTTAAGCCATTAGGTCATGTAAATGTAGGGGATACCCTGTTTAAGACAGAAAGTGATGAAATAGATACCCCGTTCAAGACAAAACACCCTGAAAACCATACCCTATCGGGCCGCACGTCCCCGTTAAGGTCACATAAGGAAGTACCCCCCCCGGGTCTAGATCATACCAAAAATTACGATCCGTCATTGACCCGGCATCACATACATATTAGGACCGTACAAATGGTTTCTGTCTCTAAACAAAAGGTGAAAGCGTAAGGATTAAAGCCCCGGGATTATAAAAAGCATTCGTATGACAAATGTCGTTTTCCCCTGTATTTCATTTTGACTGCAAGAAATGCAATTCTATCTAGTGGTTACTTATTGCCTCACTATATTTCTGTATCTATCTATTTGGTAGCCTGGGAGCAAGCTCTCTTGGGAGTGGGGGGTGGGAGGGGGAAAGGGGACCCACACCCAAGAGAGCTTGCTCGCAGGCTATATCTATTTTGGAGGAATTGGCGATGCTGGAGGTTATCACTGTTAAAAGATTGTAGGCTTTACGCGCCACACAGTCAAATATGGCCCGAGTATAAGCTGGAAACAGCTTCTTGTTATCATTATTATTATTATTATTATTATTATTATTATTATTATTAGTTCGTCCATAATTATTGTGCTATTTATATGTCATTACTTGCTCTCAGATATTCGTGCAGAAATGATGCCTGATGAACTTCCTGATCGATCTGAAGTTAGCAACTTCGATCACTCAAAGCTCAAGCATGTCGCTACCACTGAGAAAGTGATCCTCCCCTCAAAAGAAGGTGAGATGAGTTTATTAGCCAGGACCTCAGCTAAAATAGAACTGTTGGTGGTGTTGGGAATCAGTTATAATTTCATAATCAATTTTCGGGAAAAAAATTGGTTTGTCCAAACTGATTGGTCATGAATTACAATCAATTAGTTTTCCTTATAGTTCAGGATGCTATGCTGGAATCAAGAGGCAAACAGAGACATGTAAATGAGACTAAACTAATAGAAGACCCTGGGAACTAAAGATGTGTTTCATTTATTTCCTCATGATTTTTACACTCATTTGATTGTTATTTAATTTTGTGATGAAAATGTATTAATGTATCTTTGAATGCACTGGTTAGTAAGGCTTTTACAAGAACAAAATCAATTATGTCTCAGTAACATACTGTACATTTAAGGACGTTAAAGGTGCTTTTTTATTTCTCACAATATTCACTTTTCCATGGCAATTGATTAAGCAACAAGTGTAATCGATTTTTGTGTTGCGTGAAGTTTTATTATTTATTATTGTTCTTCATCGTGCAGATATCAAAGAGGAAGCAATTGAATCTCGAGCTGAAGTGAAATCATTCGACCACAGTAAATTGAAGCATGTGGAAACAGAAGAGAAGGTCACATTACCTGGAGCAGGAGGTTTGTGGGATTGGGATTCTGTTTTCAGTCCATTTAGCAACAGAAAGATGGGCAGTAAAGGATTAGGAGGAATTAATTACATGTTGTGTGTCATGTCATAAGTGATTTGTATGTGTTTGGGTCAAACTGCAGCTACAAATCAAACTGTTTCTCTTTCTCATTCATGAAATGCTACTGTAACACCGAAAGGAAGGCATGAGATTTTTTTTTCAAATTTTCCAAGACAAAGGGAAGTACTTCAACAAATTGGCCAAACTTTTCCAAGTTGCAATGTTTCCTGGCAATCTGTAACAAGGGCAATAAGTGTCTAGAAGATTGGTACTTGCAAAGAATTCTTTTAAACAAAGCTGAACCATAACATTTTGGTTTCCTTTATTTGTAATAATGCCCTTAAGCTTTTCCAAAAATAGATTTACAATTTACAATTATAATAAATCTATATTGTACCATACTATAAAAAAGATGACAATCTTAAAGAAACTTCTTTCCTCTTTTCTCCTGGATATTGAGACTCTCACATTTGATAAAACCCAACAAGTGAAGGGGTGCATGGAATTAGGCCCTAAGTGACTTTTGATGTAAGGTCAAATTCTCCTTTTGTTTCAAAAGTGAATACTAGGCAATTTGGAAGGAGAATCTAGCAATTTATCAGAAGTCTCTTAGGGTTTTTTTTTTCAGGCACTCCTTCATTTTATGTTCCATTTTTTAGTGATTGTCACTCAGTTACTGACAATGGCAAATAACCATTGGCTGAAAAACCTAATAAAGTATGGTGGATTAACATAAAACATGGAGAGTATTTGAACAAACCTTCTGCATGGGTTTGTACACAGCAGCTTAAAATGTAGCCATTGGTTGGATTGTTTAAGTCATTAATGCTAACATCTGAAGGGCAGAGTTTTTATTTTTATTTCATTTCATTTTCATGTAACCGTTGGTTGGATTGTTTAAGTCATTAATATGAACATCTGAACGAAAGGACAGAGTTTTTATTTTAAATTTTACCCAAGTCTTTATGTAGATTATTAGACAAGCCTTGATTTAGTATAGTTTATTTTACTTAATTGGTTATTTTAAAAAATATAAGTACCGGTAATTCATTTTGGAATTCATTTTTTATAATGGAAATTTGCACATCATATGTATTAAACATTTAATTACTAATGTAATTAAATTATAATTACTATAATTATCTTATTTTGAGTCTAAATCATGGAGTTTTGAAGCCAAAGTCAAACCAAGTAAATAAATATAAAATCTAATAGTAATAATTTGTTTTGCTCATATTGTTGTGGTGTTTCCTTAGCATTTAATATAACTGACTATTTTTACTTCCAATTGATGGTTTTTTTTTTTAATTAGACATCAGAGCAGAAATGATGCCTGATTCACTCCCCGATCGCTCTGAAGTGGCAAAGTTTGATCAAGCAAAGCTGAAGCATGTTGAGACACAAAAAAAAGAAGTTTTACCTACAAAATCAGGTTTGCAATACATGGTCATTCTTGATGTAAAAATACAATCTTGAATACCTGTAGTTTTATAGTCTGTTAATTCTGAAAATATGGCTTAGGTTATGTTCACACTTGGTGCCCGAGCACTAGTGCCAGGGCACTGGGCACAAACTCCAAACGCATGCAGGCAGAAAACCAGTGCCTACTTCAGTACCCAAATACAAGGTCTTGACCTTGTACTCGGGCACAGACACCGTGGTTGAATTCTGGCGTGGATACTGTACTTGATAAAAGGGTGTGCTCACATCAGTGCCCAGTGAGAATCATACTCAGGCACTTCTCAGGAACCAAGTCTTGAACATACGTAGCCTTAGAGGACCTAGTGTAGCTGTTCTGAGATTTTAAGGTCTTTTGCTGCAAAAGGGGAATTTGAACTTCTTTTGCATAACTTAGATAATATGGTAAATTGGTTGTGTAAAATCAAGGACAATGTGGTAGTCAACTAGGGTATTAAAAACAATATTATTGTATTAGTGCAACTGTACCTCTTTTTGAAGTGAAACATATGGCAGCTGTTTTAAATTGCTGTGCTTTTAAAAAAGCTGAAATTTTGAATCTCTTCTTGGCTGGATCATAGGTGAAATTTAGGCATCCCAAATTAGTTTACTTCTATTTGTAAACTACAGCTGTAGATGTTATTGACACATCATAAAGTTGTTGTATCATGTGTTGTGTTTGATGCGCTAATGCATTTTTTCTATAAGTCTATATTCTTTGAACCATAGTAGTAGCCTCACAATGCCACATCGTACAATAAATGTTGGGTTTGCACAACTAAGTATATATATATTTTTTCTAGTCATTGAGGAAGAGAAAGCTGAATCCAGAGCTGAAGTGAAATCATTTGACAAATCAAAATTAAAGCATGTCGAAACAGAAGAGAAAAACCCAACTCCAACAGCACAGACACTGAGGGAAGAGCTCTTGCCAGATCAACTACCAGACAAATCAGCAGAATTGAAAGAAATTGAAGGCTTTGATCCTGCTAAGAAACTGAAACATGTTGAAACTAAAGACAAAACACACTTGCCTACCAAGGAAGGTTTGTTTGAATTAAATTCTGTGTATGGGTTGGAACTTTTCTCCTTTTTTGTGATCTCCAAAAGAAGCCCATGGAAATATTTTCCACAAACATTTACTCCACTACAAAGATAATTAAATGAGTCAGTCCAGTTTTAAAAGGATTAGTTGTGTAATCATTTTTCTATTTTTGTGAAATGTAGTGGTTTTCTCACTAAGCAATTGAAGTTACCTGCAAACTTCTGACCCCTCAATTCCACCATAATGTTAAACCCCAACAAAAATTTCATTTTATAGACTTGGACTTGAAATAAATAGTCCCCCCTATACTTTTTTCACCTTCTCTCCTCTGTAGAGGCTCCTTCATAAAAAGAAAGAGCAAACAGTCGGAAATGGAGAAAAAGTGGGTGCGAGGGATGACAGAAAGAGCGAGAAAGGGGGAGCCTCCTTCCTTTCTTCTTCCCTCCCACAGTCCCCTGTGCTCCTCATTATTTCACACTCTCCAGTCGCGCTTGAGCACGAGAGAGGCCTGTGCGGTAGGAGAGAGTTATTCCCCCCAAGTGACAAATAAGCTGTGGCCTCAAATAAATAGGCTTCACTCAAAATTAATGCTCCCGTCTCGACCCAGAAAATTAAATAAATGCCTGGGCACTAATTGGTATTTACCAAAAACTTGAGAGGGAGCCCTGGCCAAACACGACCTTTTTCTTTTTCAGAAATCAAAGAAGAAGCCACCGAGACAAGGGCTGAGGTGAAGACATTTGATCACAGCAAGTTGAAGCACGTTGAAACGGAGGAGAAAAATCCACTTCCGAAACAATCAGGCAAGTGTGCTTTGTTCTGAGCAACAACACACCTTTGATTGACTGATGCCAATCAATATCTGAATGACATAGTAAAACGTGAAATGCAGAACTGATTGCTTAAGTGTTCTACTGATAGCATTGTATCCGAGTTCAGTCTGTAGCAGATATGCTTACAAAATGACTACTTCCTTTGTCTTGATATTCTTAAAGCTTTTGTTTAAAAAGTAAATTGTTGCCACTTGTATTGATTGAGGAACAGAGACATTGTTTTATTGATTAAGATAAAGAATGGCTAACGATATTTTGAAGGATATTTTAAATATTTGACCTAACATATATTATTGTGAATTTGAAAGGGCGTTGTTTCTTTCCCACACAATGTACAGTATTTTGCATCACATAAGACTTACAATTTGTGTAATGTGTTGTTGTTGTAAGACTCACTGTATGTGCTGAAAGTTCACTGGTATATGGTTACGGTTTGTTACTTCAGATAATTGTTTCAATTGCTATTTTTATAAGTCAAAAGATTATATTACAGAGAGTATAAAGTTGCATATGTTTGAATTCGTGAGTTACTGGTATTGAAATCAATACAATATTATTTTTTCACAGAAGTTAACTTATTTTTGGAAGCTTTTATTAACAATTTTTCTAACTTCAAGCATGTTGTCATATTAAAGGAAAAAGATTATTCAAAATAAATATATTTTTATGATCAAAGTAATAGTTGCCGATGACGGAATTAAAAAAACCTTGTTGAAATTTGCATGGTTGTAAGGTGATTTCGCGTTAAATAAAACTGCTCTGGTTTATTGAGCTGAGATGTGTTTGTTAGTCTTCTTCTTGTACCTGTGACACTGTGCACCCACTGAGTGCTAAGAGCTTTGTCAAAATAATCTGCTGGCCTTATCAAACCATTTTACCTCAACATGTGGACAGTTAACTCCTCCCGTGCAGCTGTGTACAGAGGTCACGTTAAGGAAGTTGTAGGGATATCCGTTGCCGATCCGTTTTCAAATCGATCCAGACTAGTGTGATTAGGGGCCTAAATTGGACAGTTTTCAAATGCCTGTCGTAAAACCAATCCAGAGTAATCCGTTTTGATCCATTTATGGCATAGCAAAAATATTCAACCCCCCAAAACACAGATTGGCTAAAACACATGGCATTGTTTTGACTGGTTGATTCAAACAGGGAGGTTTATCATGAGGCACTTGTAGCTTGAGGTCATTCTTTGTAGCGACATGTTTGTCAAAAGTAGTGACTTGATAGGAAGTCAAAAATTAAAACGTTTAAGATCAGGTTTTAGCAGCGCACAGAATTCGCCAGATCCGTTTGGCACAAAATTGCTGTATTGCGTTGTCGTGTAAAATTGTGACTTCAAGGTAGCTGTTTATGACAGTCAGGTGCAATCCGCATTATCAGGGAAAAAACTGAGTACCTCACCCCTCAATAATGTTCTTCTGGTGGACTTTGGACTCAGTGGACACGTGAACAGGTTTTCTAGGGCTGTTTTTTTTTTATTCATTTTGAGGTTTGTTAATGTATGTCGTATTAAGTCGTGCGGTTTTACCTCAACTCCCGTAAGCCCCGAAATGAATCATGACCTTTCTAATGACAGCTACTAAGCAGTACTTTGCTGTGGTCGGTCATACTCCTAACTCTAATAAATCCGCAGCACATAATCTTTTATCATAATAACAGTGTTGTGTGTGGCTTTTAATCAGACATCCGAGAGGAAAAGGCAGCCTCATGATCCAGTGACCACAGTGAACCCAGGCTGGACACAATATTGGAACAATATTGGACCAACGGTAGTCACAAGGAATTTTGTAGCTGATCTTTTATAACAGGGATTCTAAGAGAGGTTTTGCATTACTCAAGTGCTCAGCCATGGAGCTGGTACACTTTATAAAACTTTTGTAAAACAAAAAACGAAACAATTTCATAGCGAAAGAAATAATTTGTTACGTAGTATAATATTATGAATAAAGTATTCAATCAGCATACGCATGGTGTTTGTTTTCTATTCTGCTCTCTCAGTTTTCCCGCCAAACAACGCCTAAACATGTTAGAATTGCGTCAAATATACCACACGTTTTTTTAATATTGTTGTAGTATGTTTGCTTGGGCGGAACAGAGCTGGTTAATCTCTTGCTTAAAATAATTTTTACTTCATCTTTCAACCGTTTGGGGACTGGGTACTATATCAAATCTGTGGAACGATACTGACGTATTGGTAGCTCAAGGGATGGCGCGTTTTGCGTACACAATACTGATCTATCTTTCGCAATGATTCGATTGGCCGCACGAGGCGCCAATTTACTTTTGGTAGCTCAAAGGATGGCGCGTTTTGCGTACACAATACTGATCTATCTTTCGCAATGATTCGATTGGCCGTGCGAGGCACCAATTTACTTTTGGTAGCTCAAAGGATGGCGCTTTTTGCGTACACAATACTGATCTATCTTTCGCAATGATTCGATTAGCCGCGCGAGGTGCCAATTTACTTGCGGTAACTCAACGGATGGCGTGTTTTTGATCCACAATACTGACCTAACTTTCGCAATGTTTCGATTAGCCGGGCGGAGCGCTAAGTTAGTTTTGGTACCTCAAGGAAGGACGCTTTGTGGAGAGGAGTCGTTAATTACTGTTTCCAAATATCAGTCCCCGGTTGTTCAAAGGGGTAACTTTTTCCAGTGGATAAAATGTTATCCAACCAATACATTTTATCCGTTGGATAGCGACTTAGCCGCTGTTTCAATAACTGGGACCAGATTGTGAATTGGAATGTAACGACACGAGTTCGTTGCGTCACTTTGAGATGAGATGGTATGATATATAAATCACTTGCCAAACGACAATGGTTCTTCTTATTGTGCCACCCAATAGGGGTGCATATTAACAAAAAGGCGTGCTGGTGGGAGCGCTGTTTAGTGAGGCGGCGCTTACTACAAGAAGGGTGGTACGTCACAGACCATAATGCGCGAATAAAAGGGTGAGTGTCGTGTCACATCAGGATTGTCATTTTTATCCCAAGAGGTTAAGGAGCGCGCTATGAAATCTGGGATATGTAGATGAACATTTGTGGCGCGACAAGGTTCAAGAAGAGAATTTTAGATCATTCAAATTAAAGCTACTGAGCAGTACTTTCCTGTGGAGCTTTTATTGGGGACCTTCAGATCTGACCACGATAACGAGTACGACTTTTCAAAACTAGTTTGCGTAATTAGGATGACCGCCCTTCACACCATAGTAACTAAACACTACAACGTTCACTCTAATCTTGGTTCTAGGGTCTCTTTATTCGCTGGTAAACAACGAGAAGGAGCGAAACTGAATTCTTGTGATATGACTGATTTGAAATTTGAAAGTCGTACTCGTACTCTGATCTGAAGGTCCTGAATGCTGTATTAGATGGTCTGTGAATGAAATCCTAAAGTGTGACCATTCAAATGAAAGCTACTGAGCGGTACTTTCCTGTGGTGCTGTTTATTATGCTGTACAAGGTGGTTCTGACTTTTGAGTCTGTGGATGAAATCTTGAAGTGTGACCATTCAAATGAAAGCTACTGAGCAGTACT
Organism: Pavona decussata; assembly: GCF_977016875.1. Classification (NCBI taxonomy): domain Eukaryota; kingdom Metazoa; phylum Cnidaria; class Anthozoa; order Scleractinia; family Agariciidae; genus Pavona; species Pavona decussata. The sequence continues at coordinate 235,582 of NW_028145732.1, forward strand.
TTCCCGTTGTGCGGTTTATTACGGTGTACAAGGTGGTTCATACTTTTGAGTTTGTGGATGAAATCCTAAAGTGTGACCATTCAAATGAAAGCTACTGAGCAGTACTTTCCCTTGGTAATGTACAGGACTTTCCTGTTATGCTGTTGAACCTCTCCCGGTGGGAAGAAACTTCGAACAATGTTCACCATAAAGCTGTTCAAATGTTTTATCCCAAGTGCTCAAATGCCTTTTCTCGAGGAGAAATTTTCAGCGTCAATCAATCTTTCATATTTTTCGGACGGAGATTTATTAATGACAGCTTCAAAAACTCTTTAAGCTCGTTTTGAGTGAACCATTTGCTCACAAAGGCAAAAAATGTCCGTACAAAGATCATCAGCTCCCAAACCGCACAAATTCCCTCCCCGGTTCAAATTCTCCACTTCCCGGACACGGAACACGGTTGAATGCCGGGATATGCCCAGAAGGGGAGGGAGGGGAGGGGGGGGGGGGGGGGAGAGCTGGTGTTAAAATAGGGTAAACAATAAACTAATCTGATTTCCTCTTGGAAATACAGACTGTTGTTTTTTAATATCCTTTTTCGTTTTATGTTACATTTTTCACGGATCTGCAACAGCTAGCCCACCTGAGGGCAAGTGAATTGACAACGGCTGGACAAGCAATTTCTTTAAAATTGAAAGACGGGTCAGGCAGGGGTGCCCGTTGTCTCCATATCTATTTGTTCTTTCAGTTGAAGTCTTAGCCAAGGTTTTTAGAAGAAACAGCAATATCAGAGGAATACATGTTAACCAAGAGGAAATTAAAATAAGTCAATACGCAGACGATACAACTTAAATATTAAATGGTTCACAGGCGTCGCTCTCAGTTGCTCTTAACACACTCGACGTTTTTGGAGAAGCCTCAGGTCTCAAACTCAACAATAAGAAAACAGAAGCAATTTGGATCGAAACAAATAGTGGAAAAACAGAAATTCTTCTTCCAGAGAGAAATTTCAGATGGCAAACAAACAAAGTAAAATCTCTGGGCGTATGGTTTACGACAGACCCTGAAAACACTGTACTTTTGAATTATAAGGAAAAACTGGAAAAAATTAGAAATATTCTAAGCAACTGGAAATACCGTAGATTAACCTTAAGTGGGAATATCACAGTTCTGAAAAGCCTAGTAGCTTCTCAATTGTGTACGTCTTGGCACCCTTGTGCACAAACAAAAAAATAATTAGCGAGATTAATAAGCTCTTTTACTTGTTTCTTTGGAACGGAAAGGGCGATAAAATAAAGCGAGATATTATGATTAACAATTACTTTCAATAAAGCGCTAAAAACCGCTTGGATAAAGAAGTACTTGGAGACAGGTTATCAAGGTAAATGGAAACTTTTTTTCGATCTTGAACTGAAAAAGTTTGAGTGTACCCTACCTTTCACAAGCAACCTTAATAAGATAGACATAGCTAATATCTTCAAAACGCAAGACAGTTTCTTAAAGGACATTCTCCTAATCTGGTCAGAAAACAATTTTGAAGAGAGTATAACATCAGAGAGCCAGTTTACAGAACAAAGCATATGGTACAATTCACTTATAAGGATCAACAACAGCCCTATTTTTTTCAAAGAATGGTATCGTAAAGGCATTACAAAAGTTAAGCACTTAAGGAACAGAGAAGGAAAATTCCTCACTCCACCAGAACCTTTAAACAAATACAACATCAAAGTCCAACCCTTGGTATACTGTGGAATAATTTCTGCTTTTAAAAAGCTATGCAACACATTCAACCAAGGAGACCACACAAACGAAGGTAATAGATACGAAAGTTATTCGACAAAACTAATAAAAGTCCAAAAAGCAAGCAAGTTGGCGTATGACAAATTAGTTACAACGAAAAAGTGGCGCCCCTACTACAACCCAGCAAAAATGGATCCAAGACTGCAACTTAGGTCAAAACGAAATAAAGTGGGGAGCGACCTACCAACTATTGTAGCTCATAAAATCACAAAAAGCACAAAACTCAGGGAATTTCAATTTAAACTGTTGCGCAGAAGAATGCCAACAAATGCTTTCTTAACTAAGATAAGAATAAAAGAAAACTCCAACTGCTCCTTTTGTAAAAGAGAACCAGAAAAACTCATACACCTTTTCTGGTCCTGCCCCAAAACGGCGCTCTTCTGGGAGAGCATCATGACGCGATTAAAACTTTGTCAAATTATTCCCGATAGCTACTCTGCAGACATGACTGTTTCACTAGGCCTGAGATCAGACTCTTCTAAACTTCAACGCCAGATCAACTTTTGTTTTCTTATTGCCAGGCACTATATCTGGCTCCGCAAAACAAAAGAATCTATACCTCTATTGCAAGGATTTCTCAAATACCTAAAGACAATTTACAACATACAAGTACAAGCAGAAGCAAACAATTTTCTACCCAAACAATGGTCATTCCTACACGATATCACGTAGAAATTATCGTTTCCACCATAGCGTTATTCCCAACGCCCCTAATATTCTCTGTCCTTCATCTGTTAGCTTATCCTACCTCAATAACGCCAATTATCTTGGAAACAAGTTTCTTCTGATGCAAATGTGTACTTAAAGCATAAGAAACTTAAGAATGTTTGTAAATAGTAAGTATTGTTAACAATGTAAGCAATTAGTATTGTCAGTATTGTAAGTATTGTATCTATTAGTAGTAGTGTAAGCAGTGTTCAATATTGTAATTATTGTGTTATGTAACGCAAATAAAAATAAAATAAAAAAGTGAGTTAACACGCGACAGCCGGATATCTACTCATTTTAAGGTTACTGACACGGAAATTCCCCTTTCAGATATTAGACATTGGATCCGCACCAGTTGAAGCAGCTTGAATTGTTCCTAATTTGCTCAGACTACAGAATTTAACATGATTTTCCCTTCGTTCCTGTCTCCTGTGCCTTTACACTACACCTTATCCCTATTTCTCCAGGTTAACGTAATGAATCCTGTAACAAAGAAAACATTGTACAAACCTTTCTTTTTCTTAAAATGAAAAACAATACAGGAAATAGCCCTGACTCACGTTTCAATCATTGTGATTCTTTGGCTGTGGAATGGAACTGTTTTGATACCGTTCCAGTAATCGCCTTACATACTTCTCCCCTCCCCCTCCCCCGTAGTGACAGTTTTGAGTCTAACCATTGGCGTTTGTGGGTGAAATCCGTTAGTGTGACCATTCGAATGAAAGCTACTGAGCTGTACTTTCCTGTGGTGCCATTCCTGTTCTTGAATTTTTGACGAGTAAAATTGTTTTCTCGTGTTTTCTTTCAATTAATTTTTTGGACGCTAGGTTTATATGTGACGTGACCCGGCTCTCACCTTTCAGAATTTCGACACATAATCACTTCCTGTCACAGACGCGCTGAAAAGGAACATACGAAAGGAGTGAAACAAACAACGGCAAATCAGTGTCAGATCAGACACTGTACGAAGCGCACTGGCTGGAATCATGAACCCTCGCGAGTGCTTACTTGTCGCTTTTTTCGCGACATGTATCTTGTATGCTTTTGGTAAGTATGTTGTTTGCTCTTTCTCGTGATTAGAGCATTAAGATCATGATCATGACGACACTAGCGAAAAATGTAATGAGTTATATTCTCTACCTAGTGTATATTTTCATTTTCGATAAAGTAGTGTAATTTAAGCTGGCAAACAAGGTGAAACGTTGCTTCTGTTTCTGTGACTAGGAATCAGGGTGATGGCTCTCATTGTCATTATCATCTGATTGCTTCAATAACCTGTCTACTGCTACCCATACCATCTCATTGCTTCCCAAAATATCGGTCTATATTTAATTAGCTAAACTGGTTCGGAATCATTTTAAGACTGAGCTGAGGCATACATGTTTCACAAGCGAGTAGAAAAGCGACGATTGCATTTCAAAGTAAAGAAAAGGCAAGGGCTGGCGAGCGGCTAAAATCACGTATCCTTCGACCCAGTAATTTGAGCTCATCTTCCTGGTGCGCAAAGACCAATCAGAGAGCGAGGGAAGAAGAAAAGAGTCTGAAAGAGTTTAGAAACCGGGCGTAAAGGGTCACCAATTCTTTCCGACTGTTTCCTCATAATTACCGGTCCTTTTGTAAAAGAATAAAGGGAGCTAATATGTCTTCAGCTTTGGGCACTTTATCTACGCGTGATAAGAGAGGTTTCGCGCGCGGATTCTGCGGTCCACATCGGACGCTTTTCATGTTTGTCACGAAAACTTATCCTTTGCATTCTCTGCTATTGAAATTATCTCTTTTTGGAAACATAGACTAGAGACAGAATAGAAATTGGGAAATCACAATAAATACATTAGCAATCTTTACAGTTTTTACTGAACTGGAGTTCTAATGTACGAGGTCGACTTAGAGTTAGTGTTTATAAAATCGTGTTTTTGATGGACAGGAACGCAAGCAACATTCACACACATGGTTATATCCAAATTGATTGGTTACGATTTGAGAAGTGGAAGGATCTGAGGAGGGACGAAAAAACAACAGCTTTACTCCACCCAATTTTTGATGGGGGGGGGGGGGGGGGTTACATTAGGGGTAAGTAAGCGCTCTACCGACTACCGTGCGACATTCCTTCGTGTCTCAATAGATAACGATGAAAATGAATATCACGTGAAAATGAACTAACTGAAGCAGCTTCAGCACTTGATTCAATAATTCATTAATCACAACACTGATAAAAGGAATTATACTCTGTTATACCAATAAATGAGTAATAGCCCTTACTGTTTATTTTGCAACTTTTATTTATTAGCTGTGGACGATGAAATCCAAGTTATCAGTAACAGTGACCTGGATGATATACACATTGATAACTTGAATTCTCTTCAGTTTGGTGAGTACAGACAAGAGGGACCATGTAAGGCCATGTCCAACCTAACCCCATCCGGTTCATCGAGATCGAAAGAACTGGTATTGCGGACAGTTTCTTGATAGAGACAAGAGTCTATGTGTTCCTCGGTAATTCCTTAATTTCCACCGTTTCGACACGACTACAACTTACAAATGCGAGTCTTGATGCAACTTTGTTCGCATCTTCAACGCAATTTTTCTCACGCAAGGCAGTGACTTCAAATGGCAGGTTTAAACCAGCTGCGATTTCAGTGTGATATTAATATATGTTTTCTGAGAGATATCGCATCGCACTGAAGTTGCCGCTAGTTTACACAACTAACTTGCAACTTGATCGCGACAAAAGTGGCAAAAAAAAAAAAAAAAAAAAACTGCATGTGCGCGGTCATAATAAACTGTATTTGTTAGCTTTGATTTGAATGATCTCAATTAAGGGTTATTTCATATTTTTTGGGGGGGATTTGAAGATTGACTCCAGAAATGTTTCTGATTATGTTTTTGTTTTCACCAGCCGAACAAGAAGAGAAGGTTTCTGCATTTGAATCTGATATCCCAAGTCACAAAGCGGCACGAGTTCGACGTCAGACTGTCTTCATGGGCGGGTCTAACAAGGTCCAGGGTCTCACGGCCAAACAGGACTGCAATGGGATTCTCTTGCAGTGGGACAGACTGCCCTTGCCTTTCAGGTAAACAGTCTGACAGTAAATACTCTGAGACAATCTGTGGGATGTGGTTACATCCTTGACCTTCCTTTCGTCAACTGCTTTTATTTGAATAGCGTCACCTGACAAGGACTACCGTGTTCAGCATAACGAACAACACCACAGAAAAAGTACTGCTTAGTAGCTCTTAATTGAATGGTCGCACTTTAGGGTTTCGTCTACGGACTCAATAGTTAGAACCACCTTGTACAGCAAAATGAATAGCGCCACAGGAAAGTACTGCTCAGTAGCTTTCATTTGAATGGTCGTACTGATGCCAAAGTGTTGAAAACTTTAAAATTAGTCTTCAATTTTCAAAATTGCTATTTTAACTCGTTTTTCTATTCCAGCCCAGACAAACGCTCAGTGAACGAGGAGTTCAAGTATTATAACATCTACCGAAGCACATCTTATTTTGACAATGTGTCCGGTATGCGGCCGTTTGTGTCTGGAAGGCTGGACAAGACTTTACAGAGCCCAGGAAGAAACAACTTCAAGGATTTATATCCCCCGCTTAACAGAGCACTGTACTATGCTGTGACGGCAGTGAACGGCGAAGGACAGGAAGACAAAGACGTGGACGTCAGAAAGGTACGCTTTTAGAAAGCTTTCTTGCCTTCTGTAGGAAAGTAAAAGAAGAGGATGAACAGCAACACGTTTCTTGAGGCAATTCGAAATTCAAACTAAAAAGCATATCGATGTTTCATCAACAATGTATCGGGTTTTTCCCAACTGATACTACTGCCATCCAGACCTTTTGGCAGCATTTGAAGGACTTGTCCAAATATTTTGAACAGACCCAACGAAAAGAAATGCACTGTCTCTACTGTCAGTATGTGAAAGGGGTACCATTTTCTATGATATGAAAAAAAATTACCTTTGCTGTCAAATATAGTATATACGCTACCTTGGATACACTCTCCGCATGAAACTTTCTTGAGTACAACCTCCACCCCATCCCCCTCTTCCGCCCCGGGCCAGGCCGGGTTAGACGCTAGGATTTGTCGGCTCTATATTTATCCGGCCCAAAACTAGATCAGAGTGCGAATCGTACGTGTTTTTTGACATCAAAATGCATCCAGGAATCGTGCTCCGATTCTGTAGAGGAAGCCGTCCTTTACTCATTCTCGCCTCACTTCTTCAGGGTGTAAAGGATGTGGACGATTTATTAGAAGGAAAACCATAATGGTTATGTTTCGAAACATTTCTGGATTAGAATTGGCACAGTTTGTGTTCGCTGTTTATCAGTGTGCCTCCCTCTGTTCAGCAAATCATTTTCATGGGAGCCACACCCTCGTAGGAAGGGGGACTCTCATAATGACAGGGGTGATCTCGGAAATTTTGAAAAGAGCCCCTGAGAGGTACCAAAATTATTTTTATGGGCGTGGTCTGAACAATGTTTCACCCCTAAGAGGTACCAAATCAGTTGACCGACATTAACTACTTGTCATATTTTTCGGCTCAATTTAGCACTCTAAGCGATACCAAACCAAGAATTTTAACCCCTTAAAAGTACGACGAACACCTCCCTCAGTTTTATATGGGAGTATCTCCCTCCACCCCCGGGAGCCACACACACACAAAAAAACAGTATCCCCATTGACGGAAACTTGTTCTAATATCAAAGATTTTGGAGACTAACTTGTAATCTTTGTCTTCCATTTTTTCCTCTGCAGGTTGTTTTTGTGGGATCAATGCAAAAGTCTGGTCCTTTATTTAAAATCGTTCCAGGTTTCCTCAGTGACCGCGGCAAGACTTTACATCACAGTACCGCGTATAATCCGCGACGCAACGAATATCTTGTCACGTTTGATTTAGACGTTGATAATGATTGGCTTCCAGATCACGTATATGCCATGAGGCTCGATACTTTAGGAGGGATAGTGGACAAAAAGATGCTGAATTACACTGCGAATATCAACCAAAAAGCAGGTATTCTCCAAACGCAAGGGCATCATCCTTTTCCTGACATGAGCCTCGAGGCTCAAACCTGAACACAAATATCACCAAGGCAAATTTTAGATTTTACGATTCAAACCGAAAGTAGAGTGTGTGCATGGGGGTGCTCGATTCTCAGATACCAGTTTATAATATAATACTAATAGCCGTTTATTCACAAATCCAAGTGAAAAGGAGTTAAATGAGGTTTTCCCTTTCTAGTTTATCTCCTGATTAGTTAATTAAAATTTAAGCTATTTCCCAGCTACCACGGGGAAAAGCGGCCAACATCGAGTAGAAGTCGTGCAGACCTTCCACATTTTTTAAATTTAAACAGTAATTGTAATTGTCTTTCCACTGCTCGTCTTTAAGATCATAGACATCATAACATCCAATGCCGTATTTTGCTGTCTGTTCTTTAATCCCAGCGAAGTTCGTTATGGCAATTAATATTTCCCATTAAAAGAAACATCACTCGAATGCGATGTTCTTCTAGGGATCCTTCCTCTGCATGCCGAAAAAACTTAACATTACCTTTACGACACCAAACGAGGAAACCATTGTGTATGAAAGTCGTGACCTCGTGAAATTGCGCGAGTTTGGCACCGTTTCATTTAGCCACAAGTTTTTTCTCAGGAAGACACTTTAAGTAACGCTTGGTAAGTAAAGGATAGTGATGGAGTCCTTGGGCAGTTTTATCATCCACTCTAATTGATTTTCTGATTTCCTTTCCAGGAAACCAAGGCTGGCCAAGTGTTGCTTACAACGTCAAGGCTAATGAATACTTGATAATTTTCCAGTTTCGTAGTGGTGTCATGCAATACTTTTCCAACAAATACATCATTATCGGCCAAAGAGTGCAGAGTAGTCAGACAGAGAGAGCAGCCGGTCCGACCCTGTTTATAAAGGCTAACGGGGAGAGAGGCCCCACTGACTGGATTGATGCAACAGATCCTGTGTTAAAGTACAACAGCCTCACAGGTAAAAAGTCACGTAACAGGAGAAAATGAACCTTACTCATGTATCATTTAACCTAAGCAATTATAAACACTATTAACCACTTATGATTATGTACAAATTTAATTTCTTTTAGAGCCGTTAGTTGTCCCTTAAGAAGACAAGTTATAATAGCTGGAATATTAGTCCCAAAAAATTTGCTCTTTGCCGTAGCCTCAGTCCCGTAACCACTTTGGTTTTTTACTCGTAAAGTGTCGTCTGGCACATGCATTTGTTCTACGAGAGATCCGACAACGTCAAGTATTCAGAACAGTTTATTTGTCCGTCGTGTGGTAATTACAAACTAACGTAAGCCATGTTATTTATTTCAAGGTGGGTATGTGGCTGCGGTGGTTATGCACGGAGGCCGAAAGGAGGTAGCAGGAATATTTGTTGACCTCAGAGGAAAGGTTTTAAAAGCTGAAGCAATATGCAACTTCAAAGGAAGCGCATATGAGCCAAATATCTTCGTTGACACCAAGAGAAACGAATTCTACTTCACCTGCACAGTCGAGAGTGGCGGCATTGCAAACGCGGACTTCAATTTACGGTCTGGTTTGTATATGATAGTTTTGACTAAGAGAAACGCTTTTGGTGAACATGCGTCGAACACAGAGACCACCAAAACAAAGAATTTCGTTGGTTACACGAACAAGACGTTTGCAAGGACTGGTGGGTACTACAATGAGCTGACTGACAGGTATGTTATCCCGGATGAAGGTATCTTCCCTATATTTTATCAGCAACCGAGACTGTAATTTGTTCCCTTCTTCTAGCAATAATTGAAAAATAGCCGACAAGGCGTTAAAATCATCGGTGGAAATTAATACTGATATCGATTTCAAATGATTTTTCTGTAAAGTGACAAACTTTATCAAAAAAGCACTATCGTCATCTCGATTAAAAGCTTACATTTAACAATTATTCCACGAACGCGCACTGGGTATAAGATGATAGATAACCAACGAGGCGCGTAGCGCCGAGTTAGCTATCATCATTTCATATCCCGCAAGCGTGAGTGGAATAATTGTTTCGTTAAAAACAATCAAGAAGTATTGGTAGATCTTGCTGATTTCACTTTGAAAAAACAACCAGAAGGCAATTTAATGGTCGTTATTTCTCAGGCATGTTTTAATGGCTAATATACCATGGCCGCTAAACCAATCAAATCCCTGGAATTGCATTGTACAATGATCCAGTTTTTAATAAAAGATGACACAGTCAATAAGGCGCATATTGCGTCGAGTTGGCCATAATCATCTCATATCGAACAAGCGCGAGTGGAATAATTGTTTTATGAATAATACCAAGTTAATATTGCTAGTTGCAGCTGATTTCATTTTGCAAGGACGACTAAATTTAAAGGGACTGTGTCACCCAGGGCGCATGCGCGTGTTGATGAGAAGCCCTTTGAATTCATTGGCCCAACTTTTTCAAATACCGTCGGGGAGTTCGGGAAGCTGTTTTCACTGATCTGTGTGTATCGCGTCACTTCATCTTCTTCCGAAAGTTAGCTGAATTTTTTATTTACAAACTTTCTTTAGTAATTACAGAAGCTGCTTGTTGCAATATTTTGAAAGATTTTGCAATGGCGGAAAACTAAATATCCGGCGACGAGTTGTATGCGAATTAGTCTCAACCGGACTCTACTGCGCGTGTGCCCCAGCTGACATAGTTCTTTTAATGGCCGCACTTTCTCGGATCATATCCCATGGTAGCCAACCAATCAAAACTCTGGAACTGCACTATACAATGATCCAATTTTTTGATGTAAGGTGGTATACCAGAGTAATGTGTTAGCGATGATTCAAGCCCTTTGATGTCTGTACCTTACAGATTGGTCATGTACTGGGAAGACTCAGACAACGGAAGACACTTCTTAACAACGGCCTCCGTTTTAGTGACTCGCAAGCGTTACATCCGGGACGTTAAACCATATAGTTGCTTGTCAACAAAGCAAGTGAAAACGCCGGTAGCGGTCTACTTTCCGATAAATCACAACCATTACCTTTTGTGGCAAGAGCCAGCACGAACTTCTTGGGCAATCGGAGGAGAACTCCTTCAAGGTGAGTCTCGCCTCAGTCTCCGTCTCTCAGAGTGTCGGCTGTAAATAACTAACAGAGCTTTTTCAGGCAAAAGCATCCATTGAGAGGAGCGAAATCTTGAAGATAACACGGTTCAGTTTCAAAAAAATATCCGTTTTGTTGGATGACAGAGGAAAATCACGTTCGTTGTCAATATAATTACAATACCTGGGATCAATGGATCAACCAGCCTAATGCCAAGTGACAAGTGTAGGAAACACAAAAAAAGGTCAAAATTTTCTTTGTAATAAGCCTGGGAATATTTACAGAAACTCCCACTTCCATTAAGTTCTCTATAAAAACTGTGTTCAGGCTAAAACCTTTGCTTTCTTGGTTGTAATTTTTTGCCTCTCAGGTAACTTGCAACTTGCATCTGGCAGAGAACAAAAGAATCCTACCGTACTGTATAACAGCAGGCTTCGAGGAGCGTTTGTCACGTGGCAAGAAGGTGGTGTGGTGTTGGCTCATCAGATTACCATGGCAACGCGGCCGCTGTGCAGCCCTCTTTGCACCTCGCAGCAGACATGCGCAATACAAGATACTTGTGTCCCAAATACTAGAGGTACACCTGTCAACAAAAGATAAATGAACGTCATATCTGATCCACATCTGCGCTAAGCTTTAGCTAGTGTTGTTTTATTGCTATCAAACTCACTAACCCACGGGGTATTCGCCTTTTGGACTGCGCAATCCTATCCAATATACATGGAGCAGGTGCATTTGTTTGTCAGATAAATAGACTTTTATCTTGAAGCAAACCGTGTTGAATTTGAAGCCAAAGTGCGAAGATAAGAACTTATATATCAACAATATTCACTCCCAAGTTCATAAAACGAAGCCGCAGAAAAAAAAAATTTCTTAGTTTATTTGTCAACATGTTACTGTGCATACCGTGCGCAAGCAAACTGTGAGCTGTTGGGGGTGGAAAGTCGGCTAAATTTGTTCTCTTCTTCTTGTTTGGTTCGTTATTCCTGCAAAAGCCTCTTTCAGGGGAGGATAATTAAGTTTATAATCTTATTAAGATGTGATATTCTCGTGTCTAGATTCCTGTACAATAAACAAGGGAGGGTGCAGTCACGTGTGCTCCTCTTCAGGACACTGGAAAGTTGAATGTTCTTGTCCAAGGAACATGCAACTTAAGAAAGACGGCAAAACCTGTCAGGCCGGTGAGTAGGAGTAAAGAGCTTAGTATATTGTATTATGCCGGGACATATCTCCTCTAGCCTCGCGTAGCAGGCTAACTAAGTAAAGAAAAAACGCACAAGGCCCTACTAAAACTTTTGCTATACAGACTACATCTGCCCGAATTAAACACTGCTGCTATCACTATCCAAAAAAACATCAGTTTCTCTTATGAGGGTATTGTTGCAGAGGTACTGAACAATTTTATGAAAGAGTACCCTATAGGTGACTTTTCTTGGCACTGATATTGAAGTTGAGAATGATGCATTATTCAGTAATGACACCGGCAAACTCGGAAAAAGAAATTCCGAGTGCTCCTATCAGGAGTCGAACCTAAGACCTTCCGATTGCTAGTTCGGTTGCTCTACCACTGAGCTATAGGAGTCTCGTGGGAGCTAAGGTCATTAAACAAGGTTCATGGGACAAACATCCTGCATTCTGCTAGGATTGGATTGATATCGACGTTGTTCCTTGAAGGCCCTATTTTCGCACAGAGACTGGTTGGCACGGGGACTTCTTTTGACGTTTGTCTAATGTTTGAGAAAATGGCTGAAAAAACAAGGGATTAGCCGTTTCCGAGTTGCTTTGAACCTCATTATGAAAGCGAGGCAAAGTGCAAAGTTTTTATAATGATAATTAGTTTTCATTCTTATGCAAACAAAACTAATTTTCATATGAAAGGTTTTGCACTTAGCCTCGCTTTCATAGTGAGGTTCACAGCAACTCGGAAATGGCCTATTAGTTTCTTACTTTTCTTTGAAACGTCAATGACCTGCGCAAAAGACGAATTGGTGCTCAACCGATTTTTTTGTTTACCTCCAGTAATGCTTGGCTAGAGTTGGTTCACTTTTACTAACGTAAGTAGTGGGATAATTTTTTTCGTTAAAGCGTTTGGCTCAAAAACTAAATACAAAACGAAGTTCGTACATCATAACCAGTCTCTGTGCCGCTTATTTTGGAGTAATTTCAATTTAAGACTTATGAATTATTAATGAGTTTTTGAAGTACTATATAATCTGTAGCAAATGACTCTGGCGTTTTTGGATGAAAATAGCGAGTGACACGGGCTTTTTGTTGAACGTAATCTGGGACTGAGATGGGCTCTGGCAATACGATTTTAAACATTAATGCCATGTGTGACATTTGTCTGGAGAGATGGCCATGTTACAGTGCACTCGTTTTTCTCACTCTTCCCAGACCCTCCATGCCATGGTATGACACCTATCAAGAACCCGTCGACTGGAGCCGATTATTTCTGTGGAAGAGGCGCACCACAGAACGTGTGTCCTGTGAACTCATATTGTCATATTTCACCTGTTGACGCGTTTGCGAAATGCTGTCCATGTAAGTAATTTCTCGGTACCACAAAATTGTTTCCTTTTTTACCTGTTAAGATTAACATATCTAATCTTTTTTGCATCTACTCTTCTGATGAATTAATAAATATTAGTATAATTATATCTTCTTAGGGGGGTGGTTTATTGCTTGCAATCTTAAACAAAACTATTTACACCGTATTTTTGACGAACCGTAGGCATCAAACAGCCGGCTGTTTTGCCGTTAATAACTTATAGAGTACGTTTTCGTATTTGTCAGGATTTTTCCGCCGTGAATCCGCCATAAACAGTACTGACATGTTTTTGCTGCCTGATAGTATCGGATCCGTGAAATCGGTGATAACAAGGCTACTAAGTTCGAAAGTAACTAGGCTCGCTACTTCAACAACTTGACGGTCTATGGAGGATCAATAGCGAAGTCCAATGAGGAGTTTGAATAGCTTATTACTCAATAACGCATTTATTTTGGTTTCATTTAACAGCTCCTCTACCAAGCTACTCTGTGATTGTAGCCACCCCGACTTCAATATGGCAGCTATTTATGGACACAAAACAAGACCAAGCCACTTTCAGGAAGCTGCAGATCGGCCATAGTTCTATGCTTGTTGCATTGGATTACAACCCGGTAGATAAACGCGTGTATTGGAGTGACGTGCAAGCTAATAAAATAAATCGCATGTCTGTCAGCGGTGTTGGGGGAGTAGACACGTTATTTTGGTAAGGTTATACCTTAATATTGATGCCATATCATTCTGATTTTTGCTATCCTTTCATTGTCCGTAGATGTTTTATCCAAGCGGTCCCTGGACACTGTCCGTAAATTCTTTTCCTTGTAGTAGTATTAAGCGGAAAATTTTTGATGATCAAATGATTTGAACAAACCGTTCGCTAACTGAAAAAGTGCAGTCCGCTCTCAACCTAGGTTAGGGTCACGGTTCTTCTTCTTGCAAAATGGCAGGAACCGTGTTTTGCTGTCACTTATTGGATTTGAGTGTCCGACGTCAATTCTTAGATAGCCCTTTGGATCCAGACAATCCGGCATTTTAACCCTTAGATAATTTAGTTGAGGTTTTATTTTTATATTAATTTAATTACTCTAACACCGATGTAAGGCGCATTGTCTATTATAAATTATTATTATTATTATTATTATTATTATGCGCAGTAAAACTATCTGTATGCACAGTGTCAGAAAGAACACAGGGCGCATAGCGTAACCTGTGAGCCAAGCGAAACTTAAAATCAATAAATCAATAAAATATATCAATAAAAAAATCAATAAACTAATTAGTAATAATATTTTTTCCTTTTTCTTTGTGCAGTTTTTTTGTCTTTTTTTTCGCAATCGAATATTTAAAAAAAATGATTACTGAAATTTTGCTTGAAAATGTTATCTTTTTTTAATCGAAATGAATTGTAAATGGGTTTTTAATAGCTCTTTTTTATATACTTTTAACTTGTAAATAGCAATTTGTGAGGAATATTTTAATAAAGAATTCTTATTTATTATTAATTTATTATTATTATTATTATTATTATTATTATTATTATTCAAATACGAGCTTTTGGAAATTACACTTTTTAGCATTACTGTATGTGTGTTTAAAAACAAGGATCGATTGATTGTTGTTCTATAAAGTGAACTTAATATTGGTGTGATATTGGCCAATACAGGGCCAGTGTTGGTGTGGTGGATGGGCTGACAATTGATAATGAAGATGATTACATTTACTGGACAGACGTAACTAACCAGAACATTCAGCGCGCAAACTCAGATGGAGGAAACCGCAGAACAATACTCTCAGGCTTGGATAAACCCAGGGCTATTATCCTTTATAAACCCAGAAGGTTTGTTAAATCTCTCTCTTTAACCTTTTAGCTTCTATGTATGTGTAGAATCAAAAAAAAAAAGTTTTCAGTTCCGTTACATAGAAAAATTTGAGTGCCGGGTGGGAATCGAGCCCGGATGCTCTAACGGGCCAATGACTGGGACCAACACTTATCAGCACTGAGACACACGTACCATCCCCGTGGTATGGCCAATACCGTACGCATGCGCACAACCATATCACCCGGGCAGTGGCAGCCATGGACAGCTGTTTCGCCCTTATTGGGGCTCATCAGCATGGCATAGCCGTCTGGTCAAGAAGCGGGAGTAAACCTGCGCATCGAATGACTGGGAGACTGGTGACGAGCTTGGTCACTCATCAGGTTCTCACGTGACCCCCGCCTGCGCATTGCTACTGAAGATCAGCAATATTGAAAGCAGCAGCAAGTGTCCTGGACAAAAAGCTTTTTCCTTTGAAGTTTTTGTCTCTGAACGCAACTTTGCTGCTCTTAAAGTCAAAGCTTTTCAATTGTAGCTTCTCAGTTTAATTTTTACCAGAATAAAATATCGGATGCTTTCTGTTTTTAACGTCGGGTCCTACTGGCAGTGATAGAACTAAAATTCTCTCTATCTTTTGTATTGGCTCCAGGGTAATGTACTGGACAGACTGGGGAACAATACCAGAGATTCAAAGGGCCAACCTTGATGGAAGCAACCAGAGAACCATAGTTCGAGGACAGTTAAAATGGCCGAATGGATTAGTCATCGACGCAGCTTCACAAAAACTCTTTTGGGCAGACGCTGGTCTTGATAAAATAGAAACTTCGAATTTATTGGTAAAACCGCGTCTCACTTAATGGCTTGAAATGCAATAAATATTATCATCGCTCCAAGGATTTTTAGACGGAATTACGTGCCTATCTTATCCAGAAAGCTTCGTAGTCGTGCTAAAACTTTGGTAACATGGATTTTGTTTAATATTAGTTCGTTACAAGGAAGATGCTCATTTATCTGACCATTAGGACTGAAGCATTTATTTTTCGTGACCGCTGTTCGTTTGGCTTTCAGAATCGATTTTTCCTTCTAGTGTTTCTTTTATATTAATATATTAAATTTCAAAACTACGGCATTGCCGTATCTTAATTATTTGTTTAGGAATACCAAGTTTTATTTGCAAGAATCGTAAAACAAAGCTTGAGATAGCGTGTCTGTTCGGCTTCGAACAGCGTCTCCCATAATAGCTAAAATAGCGCAGCTCTTTCTTTCTAATGTTTTTACCCGATGTGTTAAGCCTTGTCTTTTGCCTGCAGGGTCACAGACGTCGTGTACTGCTTAGTGCTCCACATGTGCACCATCCATTTTCTCTCGCCATCCTAAATGACAGGTAATTACTGAAAGAGTTGCTGTAGTGATAACTCATTACGACAGCTAATTGAATTCTGGGTGCACCCAATAGGTTTTTTTTATATTCTGGCAGGCATTTTTTTTCGAAAATTATACGAACGATTTATTGAAAAATGGAAAAAGGAACTTTGTAATCTTTTTTTCATTCTTATAGTCAAACTAGATTCAACTATATGTCATGCGGATGACATGGAGGCCAGTTAAAGGTTGCATTGTTACTGCTGAAATGGAAGTTTTATTATAAACAGATTTTTCTCTTTACTCGTCCTTCTGTTATGCTGTTTGTTTCTTAAAGTTTTCTGGTATAAATATTTGAAATTTAATTCTTTGCTTGATGGGAGCTCTTTTTTCTCCAATCCAACCTGTTCCTGGCCAACTTCGACATTTCATGTATGGTAGCTCTTCCAACCAATTCATCTTTGAATTCTTTCTTTGTCGACACTCTTGGCCATATACCGTTTGGTCTGCCTCTTTGTCTTATTCCTTGCGGTGGCTGCAAGAAATGTATTGCAGTTGCTACTATTGCAAATCGTCTTCTGTTTATTTCAGATTGTTCTGGAGTGACTGGGAGACATCCGGAATTCACTCAGTAGACAAAAAAACTGGTAAAGATGTGGTGACTGTAGCCCAGGGTCTTGAGCGACCTACAGGGTTTGTTGTGTTCGAAGCAACGCCACCAGGTTTGTAAATCTTACATGATGACCACTTTCGCAAACGGCAAAGCTATATTCCGCAGCAGTTGAAAAGTAGGTATTTTTAACGCAGAAGATTCCGTCAAGCGTCGCTTGCAGTTTTTTTGGCACGTACACCATATCATAAAGTTAAACGACTATGAGCTTTTAAAATTCATCACTGGATCAGTCTGCAGCATTATTTTGTTGTTATTGTTACTGTTTTCATATGCATTTCTAACAAGTGTTGTAAAATTTATTTCAAATTCAATTCTGTAACTTATTTCGTAACTGACGATGGTTGTTATAACGGCCGACACATGCTTTCAAAATTAAAAAAAAATTGTGCTTTTCTTCTAAATTATAACTTGTTTCCAGCTATCAAGACCATTTCGATGATTGTTTCACTGGCAACATTCGGTTCGATCTCATTTTTAGACGTGCACTCGTCCAAAAGGCATTGAGGAACAAAATAACATGCGATTTACAACATCGTGATCGATAGAGAGAAACGAAGAAAAAAGTGATAGTAACTGACGAATGAAATTACTTCTTGTAACTCTGAGTTTTATTGCGTAGGGGTACACCCCTACCAGCCCTACACATTCTATTCTATTCAATGATACATTTCAGGTAAAAAGGTCCTTTTTTTTCCATCTCAGTTGTTGACAGTGTCCGCTGTCCAGATCCAGGGGACCCGGAATATGGCGTTACTAACCCGTCTCCCCAAGAAGGCGATGATTACCCACAAGGCAGTGTGATACGTTACACGTGTTTTCCTCAGTATGAACTGCATGGACCGGAAACACGCAGGTGTCAGAGTGATGGCCGCTGGAGTGACAAAGCTCCTGAATGCCTTGGTAAGTAGACTGGTTTTCCAAGTTACGTTTTCTCTGTGGCAATAATGACGATCACTTCGCAAAGCTCGCATTTTCCCTGTGTGTGTTCTTTTGTGTCTCGTTAGATTCTTTGCCATTTTCGAGGACCGATAATAAAGCTTGCATTTATATATTTGGCTTCTCTGCTACGTGTGTTTATTCCTTGTGAACGTGTCTCTTCTTTGTTCTCATTAAAGTCAGAAGTTTTATAGCGAGTGCTTTTTAGGTGATCGATTGCTGGCCCAATGCCCTTCACCCGGCTCTTTTTTCCTATTCTGTCTTGTGGCCAACCAGTGATCGTAAAAGTCGTTTTCTTTTTAAAGGGGCACTGTCATGATGATTTTGCTGTATTTTGGTCCAAACTGCTTAAATATTTGACAAAGAACCCTTTTTCTAACATACAATTGCTGTTAGAGCGTCAGAAAAAAAATATTAAGGGATTCATCCGGGGAAGAGCAAGCCACAAAAACTATAATCCGTTTTTAGCGACTTCTCTACAATAAAAAGGAAGAATTTAAAAAAATTGGCCAATTTTTCAAATTGCAATCCATTTCCATCCTAGCCATGCACAGTCAAACATAATTAATACTCGTTTCTTTGAACTAGTAGAGTTATTCTCAACAAAACTGAACCATTATTTTGACGATTCCATCAATTCAGTTTTTTTTCTGCTATTCAAAATAAGACAACAAATAGGTGACGCTGCCCCTTTAACCTCCAAAAATCTCCTGACAGTTTTTATACGAGCCACATCCAGTATCTGCATTCCTTCTTTTAACAGTAGAAGCGTGTTTACTATTGGTTGCAATATGTAACACGTGATTTATAACGGTAAATGAACTGAGTGGAGTGCATTTGGTCTGGAATCATACGCGTGATTTCAAAATCGAATGAGCGCGCAGCGTGAGTTCGATTGAAGCATGATTTCAGACCAAAATTGCACGACACGAAGTTCAATTACCACTTTATTACACCTATTTTGAAATCACAGAGTTTTATCGTCAATATTACATTCTATTTTTGTTACTTCATTTCCATTTTGATGGGCTAAAGAAAGGATGCGATTTTGATAAAAAATGGTGCAATTTAGGAATAAATCGCACTGTTGAGAGCCAATCAGATTGCAAGGATCGCCAGAGATTTCAAAATGGGTGTAATAAAAGATGTTACAGAGAGACGATGTTCCCAGGGTCTTTATTATTTCTCTTTTTTGTCTTCAGCTCCTCCAAGATTCCAGCAGACCCCAAGCAACACAACTGCAGACGAAACAGAAAACGCCATGCTATTATGTTCCACTTCGATCCCGGATACAACGATCACGTGGTATAAAGATGGAAAAGTCGTTTCTGGAGACAACTTTGCTAAAACGAGTAGAGGTCTACTGATTGTGCGAGTGTATCGTGAGGACAGAGGCTGGTATGTATGTAACGCAACGAACAGGGCAGGCACCAGATTGGCCCATGCTTACTTGAATGTTGTGAGGCCGCTTGAGGCAGGTTAGTGATATAACAAATAAAGAAACAAATCGATATCTTTGCGATCGATTGGTAACGTTATAGGCTGCTCTAAACTGCCATCTAATTATCTCTGTCGATAAGGTGCTGGTTAACATCATGACGCTTCGACCCCTTAGTTGCGAATTTATGAGGAAATAACCGCCATGTTTCCCTCTAGAAATGAGCACCTTTACGGACTAGGTGACGCGTGCTTTATATTTTAGGTTGGGGATCATACCTTTAGGAACGAACCATTAATTTAAGGGAGATGAGCTATTTTTTCTGAGGGAATTTTTTTGTGAGTAAATGCTTTGTATAAATGCTTCGCTTGTTTGAAGATAGATCTTTGTGCACGAAAATTTTCCTCACCAAGAACTTGCTTAGGTATTTGCTCAACTTCTTCCTCCACCCCCTCAAAAAGTATAAAAAGTCCCTCCCGCAAGCCTCCCGGGCACTTGTTCAGCGTTGCTATGGCGGGTTATTCAGAAACATTTCGGTCTATGAGTGAAACACAGCCCACAGCTATTGTATTGCGCATACTCAAATGGGTAATTGTTGAACAAAAAGAGCGTTGTACACGGCGTGACTTGACACATATTTTTCCGAATCGAGCCGAATTGTTGAATTGGAGTCGCAGGCGCATCGGATCACCATTCGCACGCGCCATTTCACGTGTCTGACAAATGGTTGCGTGTAAATACCTGCGCTCATTCAAAGGAAGGCTGTTGATCAGTACCTGGATGGCACTGTTCTAAACATTTTCTGAAGAGGAAATAAATACACTAATGTAGTGTTGCAAAAATTACAGAGAGATTTAAGGCTCGACGTTTCGGAGTCATCTTGACTCCATTATCAAGAGAAAAAATCAGTTTGTGAACGCGGATATTTAAATAGGCTAGAGCTGAAAATTGACATATTAATAGATGGTTAAAAAAAAACTTTAGCGCGAATTGAATCAGTTTGCACGTTCAGTTCTGGTTATTTAAGTATCCGCGTTCACAAACTGATTTTTTCTCTTGATAATGGAGTCAAGATGACTCCGAAACGTCGAGCCTTAAATCTCTCTGGAATTTTTGCATGTCTTTGCTTCAGTAAATCCCTTTTAATTAATGTAGTGTTAGTCACTCACAACCTGTTTTCACATAATTTTTTAGATTGCGGCAAACCCACATTGGTAACTCGTGGTAAGATAGTTGGCGGTACAAAGGTGGAGGCGGGTTCCTACCCCTGGCAAGTGAGCTTGTGGAACACAAGATCAAACAAACACTTTTGTGGTGGATCGCTTGTAGCTGAGCGATGGGTAGTGACTGCTGCTCACTGTGTCACCTCAGGTGCGTGAAAGCTTCATCAGAGCCCCGTTAAAAAAAAAAAAACGTTACGTTTTTGTATTCATGTTTAATTATCTCATCTGATTATCTATAAAGAGCTTCCAATCAGTCAATGACTGACAGTAAACAGTAAAAAACAAGCTAAGAGAATCTGAGATGTTAAGGTGGCGTTACAATGTTATTAATAACGTTAATAGGACTGAGTGCAGTCCAATTCGGTCTGTAATCGTACGAGTTGTTAACGAAAAACGACGACTGCGTAGCAGGAGTCAGATCTGTTTAATCACTTGTGTGATTACAAACCGAATCGGACGACACGAAGTCCTGTTACCAAGTAATCATAACCATGACAATTTCCGACAACAAATGGATGTGACAAAGAAAATAATTCGGACACGAGGAAAGAAGAAATCCCCCATTTTGACGGTTGCTATAGAAACTGTAATCTTAATTGTAATTGGTGGATTTGGTGGAGAGTTTTTAATGTGATTGGCTCATAGAACTGTCGGATTACACTATCCGATTACAGCTTTGCAGGATAATTAGCGCACAATAGAGCAGTATTTTGAGCCAATCACATTCAAGGAAATTGGAATGATTCTGACTAAATCGCGAAAGAGAGAAAAAATTAACGAGTTCGGGGAAAAGTACAGATTCAGTAAAAGCGACAAACGTCGACGAGAGAAGTCAAGTGCTCATAAGAATTGGAACGAAAATGAGACTGAACTTTCGATAACTGTCAAAGGATGTCATTGTGGTTTGTCGCTGTTTTTTAACTGTATGTGTATCGTGTTCCAGGTATTGGCTTAAGGCACATCGAGGTTCGTCTTGGGAAATTGTTCACCAACAGACAAGAACGAGGCAGAGAGCAGATCATCCAACCAGACAGAATTGTCATTCACCCCCAGTACTCCTCGGACCACCCTATCGATTATGACTCAGATATAGCTTTGATTCATCTCAGTCGCAGCGCTGTTTACACTGATTATGTCAAACCCATCTGCCTACCACTGCGTAAAAACGACGCTGATAGATTTCTGCTGAGGCCAGGAAACATTGGGGTGATCACAGGTAGGACTTGCTGAGAATAAGAATCGGTGAGGAGTCTACCGTATTCCCTTCCCATCCGAATGTGGCCTCGGAAGGAATCGGCGTCCTTTGGCGTCCTGTCACCCGGGAACCTGGGATGACAGGTTTCTTTTGTTGTTGAATTTCTTCTGAGTATTATCCTCGTTAAACCGAAATAAAAAATCATTCGTTTCCGTATAGCACACAGGTTGATGGCTAATTGTTATGACGGCAAATAAAACTTAACTGCAAAGCTTTTTTTTGAACCATAGTAGAGATTTAAGTTCAGCGTTTACGTTTCCTAAAAATGTCTGGTAAATAGACGAGAATAGTGCAAAATAATCCTGGCCTTTGATCCTAACACCAAACTACTCCACTTCACTTAAAAACGGAAAACAGCAAATGGCAAATGCGGGATAATCGTGGTCACGTGGTCATTTTTGCCGTTTGTCGTAAACATGATGCTAAATCTCTCTTATATTGCATAATAATGACTGGGTCTATCTACAGGTTGGGGAAAAAGAAGAGAAGATGGGCGAGACACACTCAGACGAATGCACGAGGTGAACGTGCCAATTGTAAACCAAACAATTTGTAAGAAAGCACACCGAAGATATGCTGTGACGAGCAACATGTTCTGCGCTGGTCATTACAATGGGACACTTGGGGACGCTTGCCAAGGAGACTCAGGAGGACCGCTGGCCATCGAGAATAGCCTTTCATTTGATGACCAACGCTGGGTGCTCGCGGGCGTCATTTCCTGGGGTGATGGCTGCGGTAGAATAGGAAAGTATGGCGTGTACACCCGGGTATCAGTGTTTGCTCGTTGGATCAACGATCAGATAAACGGGGATGATTAACAGCATCAGAATCTTCGGTCATTTGGCAGACTTTAAAAGCCTATTACAGTAATTCTTGTTCATTTTCTTTTTCTTTTTTCCTTCAAGAATTATACAATTCTCAAGAATTATACAAGGGAACTTGTTTTTTTACTACTTTGATTTTTTAGGGTTAAGCTGTCGGCAGAAACAAAGGAATTTATCATAAAAATGAATCGTAGTACAGTAAATCTACTGGATGTAACATTGTAGTCTAATTAGGAACCAGTCGAACTAGGCAAATTATTCATTTTACCGTGCAATTTTTTGGGTGGTCGAAATTGCGGTTTGTTAGCGCAGAGGCCGTTTGTCAAAGTTTACCACGGTTTAAAAGCGCCGTCTTCGCATTCCTGGCTAGGGGGTCCGACAAATTTAACAGAAATACAGACCAAAAAGTTCAATGAATTAAAAGCTCGTCCGATTAGATTCAAAGAAACAAGGAAACTTATATAATGGAATCTGTAAGCAAGCTCGTTCTACTTCAGTGTTAAAACGACAATAAAAAAGATTAAGACAATATCCTCTACTGCATACTCCAAATCGTTGTTGTCTCGATGGTCATAACGCTCGACTAGCATCTCGGGGGACATGGGTTTGAGTCCCGCCCGGGACAACTTGTTTTTCTTTTTTATGTCAGGTGTGTGTCGAAAGTCATGTTACACAAGTTAGACTGTGAAATGTTCATTTATGTGCTAGCAGAAACATTCCACGATAAAAAAAAAAAAAGATTTTAATGGGAGGGGCTCACGGTTCTGCGCATGTCCATGAATCAAAATACTTTTTCGCCTTTGCTCGTATGACCCAAGTCTGTTTAATTTAATTCGTTTTTTGTGGGCCATTCGGAAGGAAATAGGTAACTCGGGTGGTAATGTTTTCATATGATTGCGTTATTTTGCATGCAAATAACTGTAAACACATCAACCGTGGAATAAATCTTACGGGTCAACGCTAAATTCAATATCGACAATATGAGTACAATCCACTAGCATTTTCTGTGGCTTTTGGTCATCAGTCATTTTTCTTGGACTAATTAGAGAATATAATTACTGAAGTACATGTGAGTGGGATTTTTAAGGCCATGAAGTTGATAAGAAAGAGAAAAAAAGCATTTAGATTTATGCACATGCGCTGAAATGTGAACCCGTCTCGAACCTCTCTCGAACCTTGTTCCCAGGCCATTTCCCTTGTAAATTGGGGAGAGGGTGGGGGTGGGGGTGGCCTTCCAATATAATTTACAAGGGAAAAACCTGGGGACAAGGTTGGAATAGGTTCCTCGCCGGGACTAGGGCCGAAAATAAATTCGACGAACAAATTGACTAGAGCAAAGACGGTGGAGCACGGGTCTGAAAAAGACCTGACATAGCTCTCTTATATTAATCAGTCCGTTTTTAAAGTTCCCCAAATTTTCTAGCCTTGCTTACTGTAAACTTGACCGTCCTTTAAACTGGATGTTACGCACGAGAGAGAAAGAAATTGCTAAATCCTCCGGGAAAACACTGGCTTACGAAAACCCACGGGAAGTATCAAGATGGCGTGTGCATTTTGGGGGGATTTGTCATATATGCTATCACCACGTGTACCCACGTGACCGAGGAAAATAAAAACGGCAAACCAAAAGTTCGGAAGCGCGTGTGTCTCAACAACTCACATATTAAAATGGTATCAAATACAACGCAGTAAGAAAGCTGACATTTTTTACTTTCAATGACCCGAATGTTTTCGCAGTTCATGCATTTTAATTGCATTCGTTACATTCCCAAAAAAACCCTTAAATTTGCCGGTGTGATAATGAGTTCGTTGGATGGAACAAACATAATTCGTAGCCTATAAAAGACTATTTGCACAGTTTTCCCATTCCTTCATCACTAGCTGTAGAATACCAAACAAAGTGAGTGGTCTTGCAGAAAATAGCCGTTTTCAAGATTAAAGGCGTCAGTTGTGGTCTTCTATTGCCAGAACTTTAACATTTGATGTTTAACGTCTTACAATGATCAAAAAAATAAATAATAAAAAAAATCCCACATTGAAAAGGGGTTGGGATCTAGAGCTAACACCGGTATGCGACCCTATGCAATGGTCACGTGATCCATAATTACGTGACCGATTAGCAAGATCAAGCGGATGAAGGAGACATTGAGACAACAATGAAATATTTCGTTCCGAAAATTTTTTTGCTCTGTAGTAGACAGTGGCCATGGACAGTTTCATGGTGGTTCAAACTTTTGAGTCTGTAGATGAAATCCTAGGGTGTGAGCATTCAAATGAAAGCTACTAAGCAGCACTTTCCATTGGTGCTTTTTATTATGCTGTTAAGGTGGTTCAAACTTTTATGTCAGCTGATCCCCTCCACCTCCCGGGCATTTGAACTTCTGAAGATTGGCTTGGCTTCAAATTTCCGCCCATTGGGGCCAACTGACAGCCGTTCGAATGCTTTATCCTGAGTGCTCAAATGCCTTTCCTAGCAGTCCAATAAATCGCCACTTATGTTTTTCGGACGGAGATTTATTAATGACACCTTCAAAAAGGTTTTGAAGCCCCGTCAGAGTGAACCATTTGCTCACAAAGGCAAAATAATGTCCTTACAAAAATCTTCATCTCCCAAAAACATGGAAAACTCACGCGTGAATTCCGCGCGACCATAAAAGCAAGGCCAATTCACAAATTTTCCACTTCCCTGACACGGTATACCCAGAGAAAGGGTTCTGCAGAAAGTTCAACACTCTAACTGTTTCAAAAAAATTAAATAAATTAAACCGATTTGCTGTTACAGACTGTTGGTTGTTTTTGCTGAATATCGGTATTTTGATGTTTTTTAATCTCCCTTCTCAATTTATATTTCATTTTACACGGGCCTGTTTAAGACCAAATGAATCGACAGGATATCCACTACTTAGATTGTCCGCTTTTCAAGTCCTTCAAGTTTATTATTTCGACACTCCCGTTTCAGATCCTGAATATCAACTAGAGAACTGTATCCGCACTAGCTGAAGCAACTGGAATCAGTGTTCCTAGTCTGCTCATAAGACAGAAAATTGTTTTGATTTTAGTATTGTTTTTCCCTCATTCCTATCTCCTGTATCTCTACACGACCTCATTCCTACCTCTCCACGTTAGCGCAATGAATCCTGTGGTCGCTAAAACATTGTGCAAATCAGCTTTCACTCACCAAATATTCTTTTTCTTAGTATGAAAAACAATACAGGAAGTAGGTCTGACTCTTATTTCAATCATTGTGATTCTTTGGCTCTAGAAAAACTGAAAGTGTTTTGACACCGTTCCAAATCGCTTTACATACTTCTTGATCACGTAGTGAAATGTTTGAGTCTTATCACTGACATTTGTGGAAGAAATTCTTTAATGTAAAGCTACTGAACACAGTACTTTCCTGTGGTGCTGTTTATTATGCTGTACAAGGTGGTTCTAAATTTTGAGTCTGTGGATGAAATCCTTTACTGTGACCATTCAAATGAAAGCTGATGCGTAGTTCTTTCCTGTGGTGCTGTTTATTATGCTGTACAAGGTGGTTCTAACTTTTGAGTCTGTGGATGAAATCCTAAAGTGTGACCATTCAAATGAAAGCTGCTGAGCAGTACTTGCCTGTGATGCCATTCGTGTTTTTGAAGTTTCGACAAGTAAAATTGTTTTCCCGTGTTTTCTTTCGTTTAATTTTTTTACGAGGCTCAGTTTAGTGTCACCTGACCTCTCGCGTTTGAAAGATACTAATTACTTCCTCTCAATATTCACGAACGCGCTGAAAAGGAAGATATTAAACCGAAAGGAGTCAATCTGACAACGGCAAATCAGTGTCAGTTCAGAAACGAAACGCACCTGGAATCATGAACCTCTGCAAGTGTTTAGGGTTTGCTATTTTCTCGTCATATATCTTGTATGCTTTTGGTAAGTATGTTGTTAAAATTTGCTCTTCCTTGTGATTATAGCAAGATCATGATCATGACGAAATAGCGAAACATATCATGAGGTATATTTCCATTTTCGATAAAGTAGCTTAGTTTAAGTGGGCAAACAAGGTGAAACGTTGCTTCTGTTTTTGTGAATAAAAATCAGGGTGATGACTCTCATTTTTATTTTTATTTGATTACTTCTTAAAATATCGATCAATATTTGATAACTCGTGTCGCATTACTTGGAAATAAGTGCTCTACTGTGCACCATTCCTTCGTGTCGCGATTTAGAAGCAGTTTCAACACTTGATTCAATGATTCATTAATCGCAACACTGATAAAAGGAATAATATACTGTAACTGATGAGTAATAGTCAAATAGAAGAAAAGGTTCTCGCAGTTGTGAGTAATAGTCCTTACTGTTTAATTTGCAACTGTTATTTATCTAGCTACGGGACGATGAAATCCAGGCTATTAGTTGATAACTTGAATTTACTTTAGTTTGGTGTGTACCGACAAGGAGTAGCATGTAAGGACATGTATATTAGAATGCAACCTAACTTACCCCATTCACCAAGATCACAAGAAGCGTTATTGCGGGCAGTTTCTTGATAGAAACAAGAGTCTATGTAGCCATTTTATTAGACCTTGTTCCTGGGTAATCCCTTGATGTCCACCGTATTAACAGGAAGACAACTTAAGTTACGAGTTTACGGCTTTGGTCGCACTTGACTGCAATATTTCTCGCGCAAGGCTGCGACTTCAAATCGCAAGAGTAATTCAGCTCCGATTCAGTGCGATATTGATGTATAGTTTCTTTTCTTCGTGTGTTGTGCACGGAATTTTTCCTCTGGAAATTCTTTAAAAGAGCCTGGGTATTTGCTCAACCAGTTGTTCATCATCATCACTCACAAACTGTTTTCACCCGATCTTTCAGCCTGCAGCTGCGGCAAACCAACCCTGGGAACTCGTAAAAAAAGGATAGTTGGCGGTACAAAGGTGGAGGCAGGTTCCTACCCCTGGCAGGTGAGCTTGTGGAACACGAGATCAGACAAACACTTTTGTGGCGGATCGCTTGTAGCTGAGCGATGGGTAGTGACCGCTGCTCACTGTGTCACCTCAGGTGCGTGAAAGCTTCATCAGAGCCCCGTTAAAAAAAAAAAACCCGTTAATTTTTGTGTTCATGTTTAATTATCCCATCTGATTATCTATACTGACAGTAAACAGTAAAAAACGTTGCAATGTTACTAATAAGGATAAAATGACTGAGTGAAGTCCAATTCGGCCTGTAATCGTACGAGTTGTTAACGAAAAACGACGACCGCGTAACAGGAGTCAGATCTGTTTAATCACTCATATGATTACAAACCGAATCGGAAGACACGAAGTCGTGTTACCAAATAATCATAACCATGATAATTTCCAACAACAAATGGATCTAACAAAGAAAATACAGTCGGCACGAGGGAGGAAGAAATCCCCCATTTTGACAAAGAGATACGGTTGCTATAGAAACTGTCATCTTAATTGTAATTGTTGGTGGATGTATTGGAGATTTTAATTTTAATTTAATTAATTTTAGATTTTAATGAGATTGACCCAAAGAACTGTCGAATTACTGGATCCGATTACAGCTTTAGAGGATAATTAGCGCACAATAGAGCAGTATTTTAAGCCAATCACATTCAAGGAAATTGGAATGGTTCTGATTAAAACGCGGAAGAGAGAAAAAAATTGACGAATTCGGGGCAAAGTTCAGATTCAGTAAAAGCGACAAACGTTGACGAGAGAGGTCACGTGCTCATAAGAATTGGAACGAAAACGAGACTGAGCTTTCGTTAACTGTAAAAGAATGTCATTTTGGCTTGTCGCCGTATTTTAACTGTATGTGTATCGTGTTCCAGGTATTGGTTTAAGGCACATCGAGGTTCGTCTTGGGAAATTGTTCACCAACAGACGAGAACGAGGCAGAGAGCAGATCATCCGACCAGACAGAATTGTCATTCACCCCCAGTACTCCTCGGACCACCCTATCGATTATGACTCAGATATAGCTTTGATTCATCTCAGTCGCAGCGCTGTTTACACTGATTATGTCAAACCCATCTGCTTACCACTGCGTAAAAACGACGCCGATAGAATTCTGCTGAGGCCAGGAAACATTGGGGTGATAACAGGTAGGACTGGCCGAGACAAATAAGTAGTATTAAGTAAAGTACTGTGTTTGCTTTCCATCAATGTGGCCTTGAAAGGAATGGGCATCGTATGAGGGTTATTTAACTACCGTCCGTACTACAATTATTTTTTCTTCGGCTTAGGCCCGAGATCCTTGGACAACAGGGTTCTTATGTCGTTCAATTTCTTTTGGGTGCAGCCCTCGTCAAAAAAATGTACTAATAAAAATAAATAAATAAATAAATAATCGTTTCCGTACTGAGTAGCACACTTGTTGATGGCTAATTTGTTATGACAGCAAAGCTATTTTAGTAAAAGTTTTTTGACTGCAAAGTTATTTTTAATATCAATTGAGATTTACAGTCGCGTTTACAACAAACTGCAATCGTTAAATTCACGTTTGCATTCCCAAAAAATATCTAGTAAATAGACGAACATAGTGCAAAATAATTCTGGCCTTTGATCCTAACACCAAACTACTCAACTTCACTTAAAAACGGAAAACAGCGAGCGGTAAATGCAGGGCAATCGTGGTCACGTGGTTATTTTTGCCGTTTGTCGTAAACATGATTCTAAATTTCTCTTATATTGCTAATAATGTGTGGGTCTATCTACAGGTTGGGGAAAAAGAAGAGAAGATGGGCGAGACACACTCAGACGAATGCACGAGGTGAACGTGCCAATTGTAAGCCAAACAATTTGTGAGATAGCTCACCAAAGATACGCTGTGACGAGCAACATGTTCTGCGCTGGTCATTACAATGGGACACTTGGTGACGCTTGCCTAAGAGACGACGGAGGACCGCTGGCCATCGAGAATAGCCTTTCATTTGATGACCAACGCTGGGTGCTCGCGGGCGTCATTTCCTGGGGTGATGGCTGCGGTAGAATAGGAAAGTATGGCGTGTACACCCGGGTGTCAGTGTTTGCTCGTTGGATCAACGATCAGATAAACGGGGATGATTAAAAGCATCATAATCTTCAGTCATTTGGCAGACTTTAAAAGCCTATTACAGTAATTCTTGTTTATTTTTTCCTTCAAGAATTATATAAGGTGTCTTGTTTTTACTACTTTGATTTTTTAGGGTTAAGCCGTTGGTAGAAATAAAGAACTTATCGTCAAAATTAATCATAGTGCAGTAAATTAACTGGATGTAACATTGTAGTCTAATTAGGGCTTAGTCGATCAAGGCAAATTGTTGTTTACCGTGCAATTTTTTTAAGTAGAATTTGCGGTTTGTGAGTGAGGAGGCCGCTTGTCAAAGTTTACCATTCTTTAAAAGCGCCGTATTCTTGCATGCCCAGGGGGCATGACAAGTTTAATAGAAATACACGCAAGAAAGATTAATGAATTAACAACTAATCCGATTAGATTGAAAGAAACAAACAAATTTATGTAATGGAATTTGTTAGCAAGCTCGTTCTACTCTGTTAAAATAACAATAAAAAAAGATAAGAGAATATCTTCTGCTACACACGCAAATCGTGTTTGGTCATTACGCTCGACTAACATCCGGGGGGACGTGGGTTAGATTGCCGCTCTGGACAGCATGTTTTTTTCTTTTCATATCAGTGTGTGTCAAAAGTCATGTTACAAAAGTTAGACCCTAAAAATGTTCATTTATTTGCAAGCAGAAACAGTCTGAGTTAAAAAAAAAAAGAAGAAAAAGATAAAGCAATTTCCTCGTTCCCCGGGCTTTTCCCTTGGGGGTGGTCCTTTTAAGTTGGAACAGGCTCCTTAGCGGGACTAGGAGTGAAAATAAAATCGGCGAACAAATTGACCAGGGGTAACTGGTCAGCGTTCTAATACAGCCTTTCTCTAAATATAAGAGAATGCACCTCCCTTAGTGCTTCCTTGGGAAAAGGTTAAATTGGCATTTTCTCCCGCTAGGACCTTCACATGGATTATCACGATTATGAATTATTTTATATCTTAAATTTTAATGTGCATATTTTAACGTAAACCTGAGCGAAAAAATCGACGTTTCGAAGTTATCATGACTTCATTTTCAAAGTTATAAAAATGATGGTGAAGTAATTTATGCTGAAAGAGTGTCTAATGACATAAAAGCGTTCAAGGTGTCAATAGTTGACAGCGCATCATATACACGTGAAAACTTTGGCGGGAATGGAGCCCGACTGTATGTTCAGTTTTGGTATTATTTCACGTGATATTCTGCACTGTCAACTGAATTATTAACACCTTGGACGCTTTGATATCATTAGACACTCTTCCAACATAAACTACTTTACATTGTCAACGCTCTATGTAACGCACCATTGATTTTCTCTTGTCCAAAATAAAAAGGCAATAGTGAGGTGTGGAGGAAAATAAGTATGAGTGGTGATGTAGATGGAAGATGGACATGTGGAAATGGTGATGTAGATGGAAATGTGTGAAACTTGACGTATATATGCGAATCTTGTTTTGTCCCTTTTTGACAAGCATTTACCTAGCGCTTACTTTTATTATCAAGGCTTTCAGCACGGGCGAACATCGCTAACTCCTACTTTTGCCAAGTTTCACATGGAAAATAAGACGCGATAGTACCTGTGATAAAGGCCTATAAATTTTAGTGGCACAACAGGAATGGTTTTCAAAGCGACACGAAAATAGGACCTAATCGCTAGCTTGGTGCCAAGGTACTAGGCTGTGCATAGATTTCTGTGTAGTTTGCTGGAGAAAGCATGGCGCTCTGGATAAAACCGACAGACGTGGTGACTTCAAGAACTGCAGTTTGCCACATAATATAACACCAATCAGAATCATATTCTCCCAGGCAAACCTGGCATAAAACTGGCTAATTTACAAGGGCCGATTTATCGATCCAATTAGTAGATTCAATCGCATTTGCCAATTTCCACGCTTCAATTTGTTGGCTGATGCGTTTTTCTGTTGGTGTGCCACAGGGTGAAAATCGGCTTGATTAAAAACATCTGCACCACTACCACAGATTTTTATAAATTGGGCCGATTGTGGTCCTCTCAGTTATTTCCTTTGTCCAACTCGGCCAAGTCGGTACGAGTAAAGTTAGTCACCCTCGTCACATAAATTCTCAGACAGATAAAAACTGAGGAACCAAACGTATTCTCATCAACAATTATGCTTTATTTTCAAATACTGAATAACATTCTTCTAAAAAGTTTGATCGTTCTTAAAAAGCCTTTTCATAATTTAAATCAACTCAACAATCTGCTTTCATAATGTATCCATAAATCTATGTACATCAGTGTTATATTCTTGTCAAGGAAGTCGTAATGTTATAAAATTATACATGTTATCACACGTTAATTAAGCACTCCACTCCAGTTCTTTTATGTAAACTATAAATCATCGCGTCAAAGATTTGCAAACTTATCTTTAGTTAGTTGCACGTGGCAGTGACCAACTCGAAAGCCTAAGCTCCTTTGGTCACTGCGCACATTTTACTTTTCACATTTATGTAATTTAATGCTGTCTTTTTGTTACTTTTCTTATATATTGTAATTTTCTTTTGTTGTAAACCATTGAAATAGTGCATAATAATAAAAACCTTAACCTTATCCTTAAAAAATAAGGTAATGGAAAAATTCAGTCCATATAATACATGAAACTTAATGGACTTCTGTTCTTAATAAAACATTATATAAAAAATGTCTGAAACTTTAATAACAAATTACTGAAAATATGTAGAATATATTTTTCCTCTTACATGTAAAACTGAATTAGTTTTTGTCATTTAGGTGATCAGTTGTCTTCTACCCTCCCCTCCCCCACTCCACTCTGTCACCCACCCAAGGCTCAAACTTTACAAACTCTACCACTGAGCCTGTAATGATCACGTGACGTATATGCGAGTCTTGAAAAGCCGGTTAACACTTGGATAGTCAAGTTCGCTGCTTTCCTTATTAAAAAGCGTTTTTAGTACTTTTAAAGTAGCCAAAGTCAAAATAACTATAACTGAACAGAACTTAAAACTGAACATCCCAATCCAACTTAAACCTGCATTGAGCAGCTGAGTAAGTCTGTTGAAGTCACATAAAACTTGTCTAGTCCCTGTACGGCTTTCTCCCAGGCCCTCACGGTCAATTATTTTCGGTGAAGACTAAAGACGGATAGAGGCCTAGGAACTAAACAAACTTAAAACTACGTAAAGAAGTAACAACTCCTTTCCCGCGTAAAGCAGCTTGAAAAACTATCATTGCTGATTAATACTGCAGGAAGTTTTGATTTTTCTATTTCCAAACCATTCGCTATTGTTTATTTTAACTTTCAGTTCAAATGCAGCTAAAGCCGTAATCAGTACACGGAAAACGTTGACGATAAACCTGGATTGGCTCAATGGAGTTTTCACGAAATGGGCCTGGAACAAGGTGGTCTTTCCTTGCGTGACCTCTTCGTACAGTTTAAGTCACGTAAGCAACGATTCCACTCCACACTATGCCTCAGTTGGAAGGTTTTAGTGTTTATCTTGTGAAGTTGATTGATGCAACTCAGTGGAGGCCGCATAAACAGACCTCAAGTGGACTAAAGTGCACTTGTGTCATCCTTTAAACGGTCTCGCTTGTTTATGAACGGCAAAAGCAGAATGATAAGGGTAGAAAGACAAAACACTACAACAAACAGCACCATGAAAGCTCGATCCACAATGGCGGCTGCGATCCTGCATTCCTGAGCTTGTTTTTCAGAATCCTTATGATCCTTGACAGCCGAGGTGATCATCTTCAGTTCAGACGAAAAGGCGTCATTTCTGTTACACCTTCTTCTTACTTCTTGGTCTGATAACTCGTCATGCGAGTCTGCAATCCCGGTATCAGACCTGACATTCACGGAAAGCAGGTTGGGGTCGTTGTTCTGTGTTAGTACAGTGGCGCTTGTTGCTTTGTTTTCAGCAACGCTATACATGGAAACATCACTGCCTCGCGTAGTACTTCCTTTAAGCTTTTTAAGGAATCTGAAGGGATTTCCAAGGCAAGATTTGTTTTTATTGTGCTCCTTTCCTCCAGTGATGTCGGTGTTCACTCGCAGCAGTGGCGCAAGACGATAAAACAGGAATTTCTTTAACGTAGGTGACAAGCCCCCTCCGTAAAGATAACTGTAGTACACCTTTAAACTGACTCCGGTAGCGATCAGTGCAAGAGCAACCTCGATTATGGAGCTAGTGTAGTACATACCTATCACGGGAACGGCCTCAGATGTGGGAGGGATACTCTCCGCCACAAGCAGCAGAAACACTGTCATGCTCAGCAGCACGGTGATCACAAACGAAATTCTCTCGCCACACTCCACAGGGATATAGAAAGAAAAGAATGCCAGCAGGGCTATGAGAAAATTCGGGACGATCAAGTTGTACGTGTAGTATAGCGAGCGTCTTTGAAGATTTATCACAAAAGTGATGTCAGGGTACAGCTCGTCAGGGCAACAATCATACTTGATGACGTTTTTCTTAATTTGAATCGATGTTACGTTCCACTCGCCGTTATCCACCTTGTCTTTCGCTATTGGAGCTTCACCTTGCTTCCGAAATAGATTGAGTTGTTTTGCGTGAAATTGCCAAGAGCCAAACTTGAGTTTGCACTGTTGTTCATCAAACGGAAAATCACGTACGTCGAAAGGGCAGGATGTCTTGAAAACAAAGGGCGCCGCCCAGTAACAATGGCCATCATGGTTCACACGAATACGAGTCTTGATGTTGTCCATTCTACCATCGAATTCTTCAAAAACGCTGCAAAAAGACAAAAAAGGAAAAGAAATAAAAAAGGGAAAAAGTATGAGTAAGGTAAGTGAAGTCCAGAGGTCCAAACCACAGAAGCTAGTGAGATTTTTACCCCCTTCCCCCCCCCCCCCCCCCCGTAAACTATGCTGGCTTCTAAATCCTTCCATCATAGAAAATTTTAAACGTAGAAAAGGCGTTGATTTGTTGAGGTGAAGTTGACAGTCAGACCACAAGTGTCTCTAGCAAATAGAGGCTGATGAGCGGTACTTCCACAGCTTTTTCGTTAGACCATTCAATGATTCCAGCATTAAAACCCCCCCTCGCACCCTCCCTCCCTCGCCCAGTCACGAAAGGCCGCAAAAGAAATATTGACATTAATCAATCAGTGATAAGATAACTAAACCAACAAATCGACGTGAACTTTGATTGTATATTCTCCATGACTCTGCAAAGAGTCCCTATGTACGAACATGTCGTTATAAGGGTTAATTTTAGATGTCTGAGTCCAATTAAAATGTATACAAAGCACATTAAGCGTGGAAACACCTGATGAAATTAAAAATTTTGTTTTCACGTTTTGAAAAAAAATGGTCGATATGGGAATCGAAATTTTATAAGGAAAGCTTTTTTATTTTCCAAAATGAAATTTGAGATTTTGCGGCTTAAAACTTTGTGGCTTTTGGAACAGAAACGGCTTTTGGGTGGAAAAACCATTAAATCGCAGAGTGTAGATGTTACGACTCACTTGTTATATAACACAAGGTCGGGCTGCCATATCTGCGAGGAATCAACACTTATTTGCCTCAGTTCTCCAAACTCCGAAGGATTCCACGCTAGGAGTGGATTAATCCATACCTGTAACAGGAAAAGAAACAAAATTTCAGAAGCGGTGAATGGATTTAGAGAAAGTTGCGCTAAGGGCGTGTCTACTGCTAGACTACGAGCAGTCTCTTTTTTGCTCGAAAATCGGCGGGGAAAACGCAAACAACTGAGCAAGCACGAAATTCGAAACACGAGTTGTGCGTGCGAACGGCAAAGCCGCGAGTAGCGCGGGCGCCAGAAGCCTTTCGGCGCCCGCGCTCTCCTCGCGACTTCGCCTTTCGCGCGCACGACTCGTGTTTCGAATTTCGTGCTTGCTCATGCAGTTGTTTGCGTTTTTCCCGCGGATTTTCGAGCAAAAGAGAGACTGCTCGCGATCTAGTCTACTGCCGTCCCTAACGGTGACGGTGGAGAACTTACAGACATTTAACACGGTAGATGAGACGAATTGCTGAACATCGGATTCAATTCCACAACCTGAGCATTCCATTCCTCGATCAAAATGGTTGGAGAAATTCCCACAGTCTATTATGCTCAACTTGGAAAGCTGAAGATGGCGCTGATGGCCTCAATTCATTTGAGGAAGGTTTGGCGACGGTTTGAGTAAAAAACTGCGAATCTGTCATGCACCATTTATCTAGAGAGCAAATACGCATCCATTGCAGTTCATTTTACAACTAAATAGTTAGGAAGGACCTGGGGCGTTAGACGATGGGAACGAGCGCGGCATTTGCGCTGAATCACATAGAAGCAGCTGCGTTCTTCACGAAAGAAAACAACTGCATCAGTGGAACTGTTGTTGTAGTTCTTACCTGTCGTAACCAGATGTCTGTGGTGAGAATTTGATATTTTTCATCCTGGAAAAGTAAGCAGTTACTGAGAGCATGCACATGCAATACTCTTCGTTCCCAGCCCTCTCTCGCTATTTGGGTCTGATGAAAAACCGCTGACGGTAGCAGTTGCTTTGCCAATTCGGTTACCAAATCGTTTCATTGAGAAGATTAAGGATAGAGAGAGGGCCTGAGAACGAAATTCTCTGCCCTAGTCCCAGGACTCACCTGTCTGACCCAAACACTACTAGAGAGAATTTGATATTTTTCGTCCTGGAAGGAAAATTAGAACAACGAGGTAGTTAATTATCGTTAATATTAGTAATGTTAGTACTTTGTTATCATATTTAATTATGCTTTAAGTCCCTTACAACCACTATTCCCGCCTCTTACAAGGTCTTTCCGACGGATTTTGGACGATGGAGACTGGGATAGGGCAGCTACTATTCGTAATGGATCATTATATAATGCAATTCCAGGGATTT
This sequence comes from Pavona decussata, assembly GCF_977016875.1. Classification (NCBI taxonomy): domain Eukaryota; kingdom Metazoa; phylum Cnidaria; class Anthozoa; order Scleractinia; family Agariciidae; genus Pavona; species Pavona decussata. The sequence goes on from NW_028145732.1 coordinate 272,150, forward strand.
GATTGGCTTAGCAGCCATGGTATATTTGTTAATAATAGAGTCCTAAAGTGTGACGTAACAAATACTTGAAGTTTGAAATTATGGTATTTCATAAGATGTTTGAAAAGAGCATGAGGCTCTTTAAAATATCTCAGCAAATCCCTTAATTTCATAAATTCAGTTTTTGTGACGTCATCACTGTAGAACTATAGTTCACCACTAGATTTTCTCCGATTGTCATTGGTTTAAATCGATCACGTGACGTGATAAAGTTCATAGGCAGAGATGAGGAGATAGGGCTTATCCGACGAAAATACCCGGATGGATAGTACTCCTCCTCACGAACCTCAAATTTATTCCTCTAATTTAACTCTAAACAAGTTGCTTATATATCTTGCAGGTTCATTTGCCTTCTTCATTTCAACCTTTCGAATTGGTGAGCTGTTAATTTGAAATGCCAGTCTTGATTACTTTTGCTCGAAAGAAAATTTAGTGGTGAAAGATGGAAACAACAAGTAGAGCTGTTTCTGCCCCTTGGAAATTTGATGCTCTCAAAACCAGAAAATAAGCCATGGAAGCTAATAGAGACATTTAGAATTACGTGTACGGCGAACGACAGAAATGACCACGTGACCATGTTTCTCCTATATTTGCCGCTCACCGTTTTCTGTTTCTCAGTAAATTTGATTAGTTTCCCGCTAGCATCAAAGGTCAAAACTATTTTGCACTATTCCCATCTATGTACTTTTTTTTTCTTTTCAAGAAAACGTCAATGTGAATATGACGTTTGACGTTTGCTATAAACGCGATAGTAAATCTCTCTATTATTTGTTTTAAAATCATCAAAATTCGAAGACGGAGGCAACTATCCGGTGATATTGCCTAAACAGAAAAGCTGAAAGCCCTATAGTTCTATAAATTTCCAAAGGAGCAACCTGATCAACCCTGACCAACAGTTAGACATTAGGTCCACCTGCATTTTCTAAACTGTGAAAATGCTTGGGCCAACGACGCCAAGTAACCTTAAGTGCATGCAAGTGACGGAAACCAGGATGCCAAAGGAGTCGCAATTGCGTATTGGCTTGCTCAGCGCTTCTAACACTATATTGATCAAGTGCCAAAAGTATGATAACCAGCAGTCGGGCTTTAGATACAAATTGTTTACTGGAATGGTAGAAGAATGCCAAATCATGAAAATTAGATCACCAAGACTAAGCCCGAAAATCATCAATCCCGTAAAAGGTCACGTTATATTGTAGCAATATTCCTCTTTGCCAAATGAGATTATTGTTATTGTTATTCATATTTCAGCTGTGTGTTGATGTACACTGATCCCACTGTCTTCCTGTGTGGGAAGTCAGGGGGAAAAGTCTGCACGCAAGCTAGTTTATATCAGTATGTGGCTTGAAATTTTACATGATTTCAAAAGCATTCCGCTTTATATATAAGGAGAGAATAAAAATACAACTTCTTTTCATTAAAAAATTTACAGATATCGATTACAACCAACCAGCAGTGCGCCAGAGTAAGAACATTGCATAATTGTCATAAATTAGGGACGAAATTATTATGCCTATGTCGTCAATGCGATATTTATTTATTTACCTTGTTCACGTGCCGCATTCCGGGAGATATATTAAGCAGCATTCTTTTGGTCTGAGATCATTGTGTCTTGGGATCCCGCGCGTAACATTTACAGAAAATGAAATTTCATACGAATCACAAAATCCAGAGGAAACTAAAAACTTTTGGGCGCCAAAAATAGCACGAGATCAGCTTCAACCAAGAAAGATGAAAAACAGTTTGGCGGCCACATGACGAAAACAAAATAAGCAAAAAAAGACAACACAAAAATAGCGCTTACAGTTTGGCGGCCCAAATGGCAAAAACAAAATTAGCGCATGCGTAAGCAGTAGGCTTAGAAACTGTTTATTTCCAGATAAAATATGAAAGAATACTTCAATCAGACTAAGATCTCCTTCGGCGAGATGGAAATATTAAAATTTAGTTTAATTTCCATGTTCGGATTTGGTATTCCTCTGCAATTAAGAAAGAATATCCGGGAATACATGTATTAAAGGATCATGGAGGAGGGCCGCCAGGGCAATCATCTCTCCCTCTGTCTATATTCTTTTGAACAAATACATATATCTTATTCGATGGTTTTACATATAATACGCGCGGATATTTTGCGAGTTGCGTAGTATTTTTCCGAGCCCCGAAGGGGTGAGGAAAAATACGAGCAATGAGCAAAATGTCCGCGAGTATTATATGTAAAACCATCGAATAAGAGATTTATTATTCCACTACAAAAAGATTTTGTTATTTTGGCTTCTCTGTTTTGGTAACAGTTTTGAAATACACCTGGCATTAACTGTCCGTCGGTATATGGCGCGTACGAATGACGTAAACAACACAGAAAGCCAGTTAAATGTCTTTAATTTGATTGAATAAAATGAAAAGATAAATGACAAGTGATTAACATGCTAAAAACTTGTTTTCGAGCTTGCATCGTTTCAAAAACTATTCTTCGTCCAGTCCAGCCATTGTTGCTCCTTTTTTCTGCCTTTTCCGTCCGTATTCGCTCTCTTGTAAACCGGTCAAACCGGGACACTACTGTGTATTACGGTCTCATATTTTGCGCGTTCTCTTGACCTTATTTGGTGAAATGACATCATAGTGGAATAATAAAAGAATTTATTGAACTGACGCGGTGCAGAGAGAAATGTGTTCCCTCAGCCACTGATCTTGGCCTTTCTTTCTTCCTGCTTTAAGTCTGTAGTTTTGCATGACAATGTACGAGCAATACAACATATGTCAGTACATATGTTGCACAACAGAATACATGCGCACTTATGCATCATCAACAAATGCAGGGATAATAGACTAAATAGAAAGAAAAAAAAGTAAGAAGGAACTTTCATGTCGTCTACATGTGCACAAGCACTTCGCTCAAGTCTTAGAAATCTTAATTTTTATCCATTAGCGGCAAAGATGACCGGCACCGACCACAAGCGGAACGTTACGCCAGTGAAGCACGCTTGGCAGGTGGCCATTTTCCGAGCAAGCTCTTGTCTTTTCGTTACCGTCAATGGGTGCCAAAGGCTAATTTCAAAAGTATCGCTTCCATTGCCATCTGCTTTTATTTTAAAAACTAGCCCTTCTCCCAGATGGATATAAAGATAGTCAAATCATTCTCACGTCTCGCCGATCACTGACACTGACCTAGCCTGGTCCCAGAGAGTAGTTCTCTCTTCTTTAAAACTGACTAGCGAACGGCTGACTTCTCTCTCACCGCGTTGCGGCTTGTTGTCACCGCTTAGCGGCTCATTTCTGTAAAGGAGACTGAAGAAGAAACAAAACCTCTGGAACCAGGGGAACGGACACCCCGTTGTTACGGACAGAAGTTGTCGGAAGTCCCGGCAAACAAGCACTACTGAAAATAACACCCTCTGTCAAGGACTCTCTCTATTAATTACGGACAGCTTAACGCTGGTTCCACGGTATCCGTCAACACTAGTGGCGAGAGTTCACTATGTGAGCATAAATGAGCAAACGCGTGCCCTGTTAACCATTACGCTATCAGCTTATATTCTACGAGTGGAGAGGTAGAGGAACAGATGGAGAAAAACATCCTTCTTTTAAGTTTTAGAAGTGTTTGTGATCCAGCAAGAGATTGTGTGTTTGACAGAACAATTACTGAAAACTCGCCAGAAAAATCTTTGGTAGAATAATTGTTAGAACCCAGTGGACTAGATAGAAGCTAGTATGATGGCAGAACAACCCTTTACGTCAGCAGTTTGTAAAGTTTTTTTTTTATATTTCCTTCTTGAACATCCCAAAGAAGAGAGGCTTTGTAGTGCCTTTGATGGCGATTGTTTCGTCCGGTTGGTCAAGGAGTGTTCGTTATCTAGTGGATTACTCTCTTTCCAGTCAATAAAATTTATCTCAACTAGCACATTTTATTCGTTGGAGAGGGTTTTATCTTGTAGATAAAGTTATGTATGTTCATTGAACAGTGTCAAGGCTTTTTGAATCAGTTCTATCTGGCTTTACTAAATCTGAGGCAATAACCAGAAAATATCGTTCCCGAAAACGTCCAATATGTTCTTTTATGTTCGTGTCCAGAGTTTTAGTTTGCTGTGCCGCAGTTTGCAATGACATGGCAGTTCCAGCTTTTGCGTTCACGAATAAGATCCTGTTATAAAATACGTTTTCCAGTGTTTTACAAAGCTAGTCAGCTATCTCAAAATTACAAAAACGCTGTTTTTCCTTTCAGAACCTTTCAGTACGTGGAAACAAACAAATAAGTTATACACAAACAAATATAAACATATAAAACAACGACAAGCGAGTTCTTGAAACTTCCCGACAGTACCTCACACAACGAGCCTTCTGTTTCAGCTTAGAGGTGTAGACATCGCATACGGGACATAGTGGGATTGTTAATAAGTACACTTGTTAAAGGTGTCGAGTTATGTTTTTATAACATCACTGAGACTAACGTAATCTACCCTTTAGATAAAGTCGGAAATATGACATGACCTCAGTTTATTTTGACTAGAGCTACAGAAGGCTTTAGGGAGTTTAATATTCAACTCTCAATAAAACAAGATCTGAAAAGTTCTCGTGTTTCGGTTTACGCCACCGAACGTCGACTGCCTAAATTTTCGCAACGTGGATATTTCTTTTATAATCAGTCGCTAAAGTTAAGGTACAGTTCACATTTGTTGGCGTGAACCGTTTGTATCGAGTGAGATCATCTGAAACCACTTGGCAGATAAGCCATTCAGCAGAAAATAGTTTTAAAAACTCTGTTTCAACACTGGCAAAGAGAAACCTCAACTTGCACGACGAATCAAAGATGGAGGAAGAGAACTCTTGCAACTTAAACTGAACTTTAGAGTTGTTGGTTAAACTCTGACGAAATTAAAAGATTGCCGTTCGCGTGATAGAAAATTGATGAGGGTTCCTAAGATAACCTAATCTGCAACAATGGGCAGATAGTTGACATTTGTAAGATTCCAGGGGTGCTAAATGCGCATATTTTTAAATTAATTTGTGGTGTCCTTTGGCGCGCAACAACGCGCAACGTGCCTTACGCGTTCCATAAAATTAAAAAGATTTTTAAAACAATAAAAATCGAACTCTATTGAGAAACATGATGCAGCTAATTCCTTGTTGGGCGCCCCGTTGTCGCGCCGAGGAAAGGTTTTCCGTTTTTGTGCCCTTTCGAAGCACTTAAAAGGTCTAAACAGGCAAATTTATCTATCAAAGGTTTAAAACGTTAAACTTGAAAGCATCTCAACGCTGCCCTCTAAACACAGGCGAACGGCGAACAGTTGGATGACAACTTTAAATTTAAAATGTAAACTTAAGATCTATGTACACAAAAAACAGCAGGTGTTACGAACTAATTATATAACCATAATTGCAGTTGCTTATTCGTGATAAATGACATTTCTCTAACTAGGAATATAATTCAATAGTTTTAGTTTTATTCAATAATGTTGTTTCACTAATATTTTATTCTCATGTACCATATGATAAAAATTCAAGTTCGAAATAATCTTGTGTGGTTTTCCTGACAAAGCAGACGGATTCAATCTGCAGCTGAACAGCTTTGCGAAGCTCTTTTATACAAACCCAAATAAGCGGGCAATATTGGAAGATTGTAAGCATGCTAAAGCAGATTATCAAGACAGGCAAATCACACGTAAAACGTAAAAACTTGCGAACTTGTTTTTGTAACCCGACAGCGGCTGATATTAACGGGTCAGCGATTCCGAATAAAGACTATGACCAACTTCTATGAGTCACTCGTTGAAAATTATAAATATTTAACTCTTTCACTTCCTACATCTCTCTGTATGAGAATACATCTTTCTTTCTTTTTAACATTATGTTAATTTTAGAAATTAACACCATTCATTTGTTGTTATTAACTTCGCTTTTTCATGCGAAATATCACTGAAACTAAGGCACCAACTTAACAACGAAACTATAAACCTATCTGATATGTATGTTTTTTGAAGTATCATGTGGTTTAACAGTCACGAAATATAACGTGTTTGGATAGTTTTCACCGATGAAGATTCACTTCACGTGAAAATACAGCGTCGTGCTGTATTTTATTCAACAAAAATATTCTCAGCCCTGTGGGAGTTAAATCTCTAGTCTTATTATTTCAGTACTTCTTAGTTTTAAACTCTATGAATGAAATCCGAAAGAGATCTAGAGGCTTTCAAACTTCAGCTATCGAGCTGAAAGGTTTTTGGTGTAATGTTTCGTTTTCACCCTTCCCTGGCGCCATTGGCACAAACACAGGAAGTCGTTTGCTGTTCTTAATTGTTCCTGGTCTTATGACTTCCAAAAAATTCCAGAAGCCAAGACGGATGCTTTGAATCCTCATATGTACATTGAAATAAGCTTGTTATTAATAATAGCTAATATTGAGTCTTTCTGAGATGTTGCTTACCATTTCTATGACGCCATGAAAAGTAATATCGAGAGTCACGTTCACAGCATCTGATGAGTTGTTCACAGGCCGCACATTCGGGTTGGTTTTGTTGATGACTTGCTCAATCAAGTTCTTCTCGTCCAAACCCGAAGCGCCTAAAGAAAACATCAAAACACAAGATATTTAGGTTTGTTAGTAAAGGAACGCAATTAAATTGCAACTACCGACAACAGAATTGTTACAACAACGCCGAGAGCGCAAAATGAATAATTAGCCTGAAGTTTGCCCTTTACAGCCGCGCATTAAAAGTGCTCTATTACCTTCGACGAATGAAGTCCCATCACGAAAATGGACGTCAGTTGTTACAAAGAGAAACACCATGGAGATGAAAATGAAGGAAGAAAACTTGAAAGGTCTTATTGCAGTCATGTCTATCTGAATTTACTGCCAAATATAGCACTGGCATCAAGTAAATTCGGTTTATGCGCTTCTCGCGATGATCAGGAGTGGGTGAACCGTATGACGTCAAACCCAGTCATAATTTACTCACTGTGTTTATAGTGACAATTAATAATTAAATACTTTGGGATAAAGTTCAACGCAATAAAAATAACAACTCACAAAGTGTCAGCAGTACTTGAGTGACTTCCGCTAAACTGTCTTCCGCTGCGGTTAACACAGAAGTCTCGTTCACTGATTCAATAACAGCACTGTAGTATGAAAGTGGTCTTGAAGTGGAGTTACAAATGAGAACTTAAAAACTGCAAAAGCCGTGAACGAAGATCCTGCTTGCTTGTACGTTGGATCTCACAGGAGATCTAATCAGCCAAACTTGAAAAATAGACGATGAGACTGAGTCCAAAGACTACTGCAAAGCTGACACAACGTAATATATAAACATCTAAACCTGAAGAAGGCTGGTTTGGCCAGCCGAAATATTGTTTTAAAATATATTACGTTGTGTCAGCTTTACAAATGAGACCACAGAAGTGAGCGGGCGCGGGAACCGCACTTCAGCACAACTAGTTTCGCGAGCACTTTAATTTTTAACCGGAACTAGATAATTTATAATTATACCAGCAGCACCTTTCGTTCGCGGTCCTTTGCCACTTACTCACTTTTATAATTTATAGCCTGGAGGGAGATGCATCCCGTGATACTGGCCTTTGTTTCAAAAGACAACTGTTTTCAGCTGCTGTAAACCTTAAAAAAAAAGCTTTCTCCTGACTCAGCTCACAGCGTGAGTTATTTTAAAAACATGGCGGTTTTCATTGCCTTGATTTTCCGGTGCTTTTTGAGAGAAAATACTGACTGAAAATACTGGTTTCAAAGCCTAAGATTGTGCAAAAACAAATCAAAAAGAAAAATATGAACAGTATTTTCGTACTGGTTTTGGATATCGCGAAAGTCACAATTATAGAGAAAGGGGAGAGGATGGCAGAGGGGGGAGGGGGGCTAATTTTTTCCAAAGTCTGATGCAAACTAGTACAGTGAAACAGCGCTAGTCTGGAGGGAGGGTTTATAGCTACAGTGTCATTTACACGGCCTTATTCCTTCCTTCCTTCCTTCCTTCCTTCCGTCCGTTCGTCCGTCCGATCATTCGTTTGTTCGTTCCTTCAATTATTATTTCGTTCATCCCGTTGGGGAATGGTGGTGTCGAAAACGAACACTGACCGAAGCACGATGTGCCCATGCGCCCAAAGACTCGAAAATGAAACACCCATCAGGATGGAAATGAAGCACCTCAACGACTCGAAAATGAAGCACTCTGCAACGTCTGCAACCATAATATCAAATTTAGTTTTCCCTTTAAAATGTCTAGTGAACCGATTTCAATGCCAGAAATACGTGAGTCATCACGGATGTGAATCAATATTAATCATGGGACACGAAAAGGATAAGCCAACAGCTGGTGTCCCTGTGTTATACTGTTATTGTTGTTTTGACTAATAGGTGGTTACTGACGCTAAAAGGCGGTAAAGGCTCATCTATTTATTACTGTGAAGAAAAGCGATCTACAAGACTATTCCAAACCACATAAAACGAGAAATCATGATGATAACGTATTGATATTATGAATTTTTTCCCATTACATTACTCAGCCCTTTTGAAAAGTCGGATTACAATATCCCCAATGAAATATAATGCTGTTTCAGAATTACCTTCACGTATTGAAAATTAAATCAGTCTTGGTGTCCAGTTTTTCGAGTTTCCGAGTTCACTTCGTTTTAGACTGGCTCAGGGGGCAGTTTCGTCCAGTTTTGCCAGCCAGGCTCTTTTTGAGTTAAGACGCTTTTTCATTGTTCGAATCAGGGTGCTTTATTTTTAAGTTTCGCTTGGGTCAATACTATGGAACAACTTCAGATCAGAGTACGACAACGAGATTGAGTACGAGTACGACTTTCAAATTTCAAATCAGTCATATGCCCAAAACTTTCGCTCCTTCACATTGTTTACCAGCAGAATAAGGAGACACTAGAAACAAAATTGGAGTGACAAGCGGTCATCTAAGCCACGCGCATTAGATTTGAAAAGTCGTTCAGTACTAAATCTCGTATTCATAGTAAAAATCTGAAGGTCCCTATTAACTTTTGGCGAACAGCTGCCTTCATTTCATTTTGTCCTTGGGAAAACTTGGAACACGTTCTGCACGTTCATTACTTTCTTTACAGATTGTGCATCAGCTTTATTTTCCAACAGGCTGTTTTATAAATGGTAGGATTAATATAAATTTCGAAAAGTGTCAGGAATTTTTAAATAATACGCAGACGTTTCAAAGCGTAATTTTAATTTAATTTTTAATTTTTTTTAATTTTTTTAAACATTTCTGACACTTTTCGATATTTGTTATAATATTAATCCTATCACTTATACAATTGCAAGTGTCACGCGTCACTAACGAACTTTCAGTAGACTGATTTATCATGCCTCTGTTTCGGGGATATAAGTTGACCATGTTCACTGACCCGTCCGGTGTCACTCTCTCGTCATCTGATCCACCACCCTTTTGGCTGCCCATGCTAAGCTTCATTGCTTGTTCAGTTTATTCATGTCAGTTTGTCAATGATCCATAACCAAAACTCATTTTAAGAAATCGACAGCATAACAAGCTACATGTACCGCAGAGCTACAGCCGAATTGAATTTTCCCATACAAAGTCTATAAATCTACAATACTGTTGTTAGCTGTTCTACGAGGTAGCTGAGCATGCTTGCCGCTAGACTCAATTTAGGATCGCTGAAATAATTCTGGCCATTGATGCTGATACGAAGCTGCTCAACTTTACTTAGAAACGTAAAACAGCGAGCACCAAACGTAGGATGTATAATCGTGGTCACGTGAACATTTTTGACTGCTACTTGCTACTTTGGAAACCATTACATGGAAAAAGGTCTAGATGTTGCTCAATTGAATGCCTTACAGTATGCTTTAATAGGGATAGTCCTAAAACAATGTACACTATACTAGGAGATAAAAATAAAGAAATAAATAAATAAATAAATAATTAATTAATAAATAAATAAGTAATAAATAAGGAAATAAATAAATAATAATTGTTTGTAGAAGAGAAAATTATTTACACATCAAATCTTAAAATAGGTATCACAATTTAAAATTGCTGTTCACAAGATTTATCTACACTACAATTCAATGTAAAAAAAAGTGTTTACCGATGACAATTAGATGGTTTAGGGCTGAACCGTGACAGGGGCGTAGCTACCTGTACGCACCTACTCAAGTGCCTATCTGAGGGGAAAAAAATGTAAAAGAAGAAAAGTAAAATGGAACGGTCCCGGCAAGATAACACTGAATGACTACTGACTGTTTGATCAAAAAGGACTATGAGCCGAGTCTTGAACCATTTTTTCTTTTTGTAAAATGTGAATGATTTTGTACTGGAATTGAGAGCTAGTTTAATTTCTTTTGATAACGAAGAATTTGGGAAAACATTTCAGAATAAAAAGTAGCGAGATTAAAACATGGCGTTTCGGCGACATGTCACCATTATCAAATGTAAATTGTTATAAGTTTAGTAACGTTATATAAAGAAAGGAGGGTGTGAAACTACATTAGAATAAAATGAGATGGAGTAAAACACAAGGATGTACCAAATTAAATGAACAGTTTTGCTGGTATGGAGTCCTTTTGAGTGTTAAGAGTCGGTCTCTTTTTCCTTATTAGAAGCATCTCGTAAATAAGGCACTCGAATTTCCCGCGGCATTTCTTTGATCCTGATGGTGACATGTCGCCGAAACGTCATGTTTTAATCTCGCTACTTTTTACTCTGAAATAATTTATTTTGTCCCAGAAAAGGGTAATGGATATACTGTAGCGACACTGTACTTTCTGCCGTTAGCTTTTTTCCCTGACACTTTTAGCTCCTATGTATCTTCCTTTGACATTTGGGTGGGGTGAATAATTTTACGTATTTTTTCCATTTTGAGGGCGATGACTTTTGTAGCGATGTTCAAAAAGGAATTGGCCTCCAGTTTTGTCAATACGTTAGATCTTTATTCTTTTTTGGTGTCAAGGACATGATTACGAGCAGGTGGGAGATGGATAAATGACCGCGTTCATAGGCGTAATTAAAGCCATCCACCATAAAATGTCTAAGCACATTCTAGCATTTTCTATAAGAATTCGATCGTGAACCCCTAGACCCTGCGCAGCTTCCAACTTCTTCATTGCCAACGTTGTCAGGTTGGCTCGATTTCCGCCGCTCACTCGGATCGAGCCTAGTTGTCAGGTCGACTGACTCAAACCAGGCGCTCCTACTGGACTCAAACAAGAGTTTGAAATTATGTCAATTATGCGTTTCGGGGGTGGAGTTTTAAGATTCAAAGATTTCTCCTCTTCCTGCATGATTTGTTCCCCGTCACGTAAAACAGAATTGTCTTCTTCTGCTAACGAAGTGATGTGCTTTTTTTTCGTAGCGTTTCTTTTCTCCAAGTTGGGAAAGTGCTAACTGTTGTTTTCACCGAATTCATACCATCGGGCTCTACTGCAGACCGTTGCACCTTGGCTTTTTCTGGCTATTATTTTCGTGAGTTTGAGTTTAATCCAACCTATTTCAGCTTTTGTCGCTTCGTTAAAATTTAAACGGATTTGTTCCTGTAGGCGATTGAATCTTTTCAATATATATGTTTTTTTCATCGACACGTTTTTAACTAGCTTTTCTTCTGGAGAAAATAATAGCGGTTGCCGTTGTTTCCATTTTGATCAATTCCCGGAGTAGCCCTTTATCCGCCATGTCATGATATGGGTATTTCTTCAGAAATAACTTCGACACAATCTTGGTCAATTAACAGAGAGTTATTAAATTTCCAGGAATCCGGACTAGTCACAACAGAGATACCAAATAACCACATTGTTGAATACCTTTGTTTTATTTCCATGTACCAAAGAAATAATGTCTATGCACATTAATGTCTGGGATAATGTAAGCCATATAACTTTATATACATGTAAAAATTGTCAACTGACATCTATGTTACATCTATATACACCAAATAAAGATTTCAGAACAATATTTCCATAGCGATTTACTCTATGCTTTGCATTTACTAAAGACCTCTTTGTTATTAATTAACACAAATTTGTGTTGTTCCAGAAAATGTCCTTTCCCCCCCCCCCCTCCCCCTACAAAGGGGAGCGAAAATTCAAGGGGAGGAACCTCAACATGCTCAAAGGCCCAAACAATGAAGCTAAATTTGGGATTTGCATAGGGGAAGGGGGCGGGGGGTGATGGAAAAAATCCCTTGGGGGGAATGGATGTTTTCTGGTACTACCCATTTGAAAGATGGAAAAGTTTCCAGAAAATTGCTACAAACATATGATAATAATTTATTATCATAATCAAGGAAAGATTTTAGTCATTTACAGTTATTGTAAGTGACTAAAATCTTGCCTTAATTTTGTTAATATTGACCTTGATCAGAAAACAACAGCTTGGCACATTTAGACTCATTCATTTCTTAAATGATGACATAGACGTTTACTTTTTAAAAAAGCACAGGTAAATCCAGTTATAAAAAAAACAGTCACTTAAGTCATCCATCATGGACATTTTAAGATGAGAGCAAAGTTTTAACAAAATACACCCTGGGCTACATTTTTTGTTCACAAAAAGCTGTTTTGCAGGTAGCAGGGTATTGAGAATAGTTGTAGTGTATTGTGCAGTAAGGAGGGGCTGAAGTGTAATATGATCAGAGTAAATAAAATTGCAAAACATTTTCTTCTTTTCTTTCACATTTCAAGCCATGAATGAGTTCTAGCAAAACAGCTTTCAACTAATCAAAAAAGTCTTTAATAATATCAGGTTATTTTCCCAAATCTGAATTTTAATAAACCTTTGGGTTTGTATCTGAGATTCTAGGGTGTCACTTTTTTGAAAGGGCATTGTTAGAGTCTCTTTGAACTCACTAAAATAATAATAAATACTAACATTATAACACTCTTTTTATCTTTGACGCCCAAAAATCTCATCCATATTTAGCAGGCTGCCTTGTTCACTATTCAGTAGATAAAAATAAAGTCCTCTTGCAGAGGTGATGACCACGAAACCACGGAAGATCCACCTTCCTCCAACTGGGGGCAGCAGTTTATAAGCTTTGAAGTATTTAATTTACAGGTACATCTTGAAAACCCTGAACACGAATCTTGCTCATAAGCATCCAACTTGTTTACGTTCGGAACGACTCCACTCTGGGTTGAACTTTCTCAAATCTACAACAACCAAACCCAAAAACAGACTGTTAATACACTAATGTGATGAGATTCATCTTACCTTGAGCTCTCAATTGAAGTTTTAAGCAAATATGATTGTTCCATCATTTACAACACCAAAGTTTTCAGACAACAACAAAGAGAATACTCATTTCAAATTCACAACTGATATACATTGTCAGTTCCTTATATTACCAAGCAGAAATTATTGGAAGCTCTAACCAGCAGTGTGTTGTGCATATACAATGCCAGCTTATAGTATTGTCACACTAGATGTGCACTCCCCTGCTATACCACCCCACAGGTCATTGAAAGTTCTATGGGGAAAGGGGACTCACAAGTCAAAGGCTTTAAAGGTTGGTCCACACGGAGGGAATTGTTGGTGGGACTAGTCCTGGAGACTTGTCCTATCATGTGAATTATATACCCATTTTCACAAAAAAGATTAACAATTAAAAGAAACTGTAATCGCAGGGACTATTATTGGTCCCAGCAACTTGAGTGATTTGAATTGAAGGCAAAAGCCTGGCCTTCCCCTCAGAACTGTGGTTGTATGTGAGCTGATCATGGGGCAAGTCCCTGACTGACTAGTCTCTCTATGTAAACACTAAAAGGGAATTGCCCCATGGACTAGTGCCTTGCAGACCATAAAAGAAAGCAAGAAGCTAAAACATGAAATATCTAATGGGGCACTCCGAAGGTAAGACAAAACATAAAACCTTCCAATTGGGAGGGACATTAAGTTCAGACTTGGTGTCAAGGGGCAGCATTACACACATCAACACATGAGCTTCTTGGGGTTATCTTCCAAACATTTACTTAGGGCAGGATGTTCCTAGGAGGCTAGTACCGTTACACTGCGATGCGCAACAGAACAGAACAGGGACGATTGTGGAAATTTCCTGCAACAACATTGACTTAATTTCAAACAAGCTGCTGTCGATCCCCACAGGGAATTAGTCTAGGTGGTCATAAACCCAAGAAAGTCCTCATCACAGTGTTTGCCAGCAGCCATTGAGAAATATATCAAGAAATAAGAGCTCTGGTTGTGGTGTTTTATTAACATATCATCTTACTTGCTGAGTTTAAACAGAGGTTTATCGCTCCTGTTGGCATCTAATGGTTTCCTGGATAAAAAATAAATAAATGAAATATCAGATAAAACAATTACAGAGAACTAACCCATGTACATGTAGTGTTAAATTATACAAGTCCTACATTCAGAATCCTTCCACTCTGGAATTTTGTTCTGGTATATTCTAGGACTATGGGGTGTTAAATCTTGTTTCAGATGCTGCAAACAAACTCTAACATTATTTTGGACTGTAGCCAGTTGTGAGCTCTGGGAAAGGTTGGAAATTGTTTGATGTCAAAAACAGAATGAGCCCTTAAACTAAACTGAAGAAATAACCTTAAACTCACCTCATGGCGATTGCATTTCTGTTTTGTTCATCCCTCTTTTCATCATTTTCCTTTTGCTGTCTCTAAATTTATTTAACAAAACACAACAAATGAAACAATTCAAATTAAAAACTGTTCTTCAAATTTAAGGAAAATCAGTAATATTGCACCAAGCCAGCATTATGCTGTAGTTTTTGCAAATCCCTGATATTTTTAGCCAAACTGAAAATAATTCAAACTGCATTTAACAACTGACAAGTTTGCAATACCATTAATTTCTTGAAAAAGGTTCCTATACTAATTCTAATGAATTTACTGGATTTTGCCCTGTGTGGAACTTGTGGTTTGGTACTGACAACAAGACTAAAATTATTAGTCATCATGGAATCTGCAGTTCTAGAAAATACCCATACCCTCCTCCCCCTACCTTTCCCGTAGAAGTAAATAATTAAGTACGTAGTTTAATAGGTCACTCAAAACAATGCTTGTCTGACAACACTCTTGTGAGTGGCAGTAGCTGGTTTCTGAATTAAAGGGCCAACCTATTTTCTACATATTAAAAGTGACTCTGATGTCTCTATTGGTAACACTTGTGCACTGTACTGTGATTGGTGAGAGTAAATCCAATTTTTTTGATTCTGTTTTCCCCACTGCTATTGGTTGTTCCTGATGCAAATATATGTTTGATCCATGGCAGGTGATTAGTTCACCTACTATGTTTGAAATGCAGAGTAAAATAAACTTAAAAAAAAACATTCAATAAAAATTATACCTTCTTTTCATCTCTTTCTTCCTCTGTTTTTTGTCCTTGTTCATTAAACCAATCACGTTGGTATCCCATTGACATTAAATGCTTGAAGTTCACAGGTTCGGGATCTCTAAAAAAACAAAAATGATATGGTACAATCATGAGCCACTGAGTGGAAATATCAGATGACCTTGCATCCTACTAAAAAACTAAGTAATATGGGGTGTGTTAAATTAGGAAGCCTCAGCCTGCCAATTTTGAGGCGTCTGTGTGACTTGTTTGAATGTTAAACAAGGATATGCATAGAGAAAAATACTTCTAGCTGATAACAAGGCTTGTTAGTGCATTGCAAAAAAGACATGCCATATGCACATATTATCTGAGGCACAATAGCCTGAATTTCAAGTTTCCTTCCTGGTCACTTACTCCTGAGGGTCATACATGTATGTATAATTTGAAGAGCTTGAGACATGCACAACTGAGCTAAATGTTTAAGTGCTTCTTAGATCTGTTCTTTCAATTTTTGTTGTAGCTCAGATTCGTTGGACTTTTTGCATGTGTGGCCTTCAATTCCTTCTGCAGGAAACATTGCCCCAGTGCTAGCACTTAGCCACTACTTTGCAATTCGTTTTGTGATAAAAACGACAATTTTGCCCTTAATCATAGGTTTTTTATTGTTTAACCAAGTGTAAAGCAAGGAACAAAAAGCTAAACCAAAGAAAAAATTGATCTAAAAACACACTATCGGTCAGTTAATATTCCCAGAGGCCTTCAGTTCTCCTTCCTATTCTCTGTATTGTCATCTTAATAGTAACTACAGAGTATTGCACATTTTACATATATTCTATCATGCATGGGAAATAAAACAAGAATGACCACAACTACAACAACAACAAGAACAACCGCTTACATCTTAGGCAATCGAACTTGTCTTTGTTGAGGTTCATGTTTCCTTGCTTCCCTCAGTTCTTCAAATCTCTTATCCGGCTTGTTGATTTTCTTCAGTGGGGGAAGTCTGGCATTGCTGGGCTTTTCCCTTTCATCCTTGGCATCCCTTTAAAACATTTTATAACATTTTTTTAAAAATCAAGCGTATTTTACTTTACACTTAAGTGCTGTAAGTTTGAGGTGTTAAACATCCACCTTCTTCCTCTCACAGGGTACATACCGTTGCCATTTTGAGAGGTTATCAAATCCCATGATTGACCTCTTTGATCGATAGCCACCTGTCACAACTTCATCGTCTGACGGCAAATCATGTACATGAACATACCAATCAGGAAGGACACGATACCTGAAATAAATAACAAAACAAGAAATTTACATTTATTTTTTTGTCAGCAACTTCTAGCCTGTCTGTCAAAATTCAGTTTGCAAGTTAGAATTGATGCATGCCCAGTTGGTGATTCAATCTAAATTAGCTTTTTTCAAAAAAGCTAATTTAGTAAACTGTCACCGGATGCTCATTTCTCCTGACTTGTACCGTGTGTGAATATAAAATACAGGCCCCAGTTGTTCAAAGAGCTGATAACTCTTTGAACAACTGAAGCCAGGGATTTATAAACAACATGCGGTATGATACCATGTACATGTATTTGGGACCAATGACTTTTTTGTGTTCTATTGGAGAAACACCACAATTTTTTTCTTGTTTTTCTTCACAGAAATGGCCACCTCCTTTCAGTTGAAGATTCTTGTCACTGAGAAATATGTCAATTTTGCTGACCAATTCCTTATTAAAGATCGATGCAGTGTCACCTGTTTTCAGTATCACTGTGAATAGCCAAAAACATATGATTGAGTTTTGTCAACAATGATCCTTCTAGTGCACAGAAACTGCCATTAATTATCTTTATTGGCTGACTGGATGGCTAAGATGGAAGTGGATTACACCTTGAAAAAATTGGCCAAAGTTCTTCCTGTGCATTTTAGAGAAGTCGCTTAAAACCGATTATAGTTGTTCTTCCAAAAGGGAGAAAAACCAAAATATTTCCTTCCTGGTGTTGTAAGAGCAATTTCATGTTACACAGGTTCTTTTGCAGTTTTGACCAAAATACAGCAAATTGCTGTGACATTGCTGCGTTAACAATTACCCTGGCTTTGGCTCCTCGTGTTGCTCTTCCTGGGGAGCCCCCGTGTCTCCAAACTCATCAACTTCATCATCTGCCGGATGATCATGATCAAACCAGTCCACTCTTGGGTAAGGAACTGGCTCCTCAGGTTTTGAAGGTGGGCTGCTAAACGCCAGCAGATTCTTGCGCCCACCTTTTTTGGCCAGTTTAATGTATTTTGAATCAGTGTCTCGTATCCACTTTCTCCTGAAATGTCTGTCATCTTGCTCAGGATTGACAAACTCATCTTTGAGTCCCCCTATCCCTGGGATCTGTGAGGCAGCAGGGGCCTGCTTCGCGGGCTTTGATGTCCTTTTGCTGGGAGCATGGTAGAACCATTCTGAAAGTTTTGAAAATATTAACTTATCACATAAAAAGCTGAGCTGTTTTAAGTTCTTGTGGTGCATATGCACTGGTCAATAAAATGTATCAGAGTTCCCCCCTCGAGCAGAAAAAAATGTCTCAGCAGATCGAAAGGATAAAGTTACAACTGTCCAATTCAACTAACTGATCAATACACCTTATTTAATGCAAGCTTAATTTTGAACAGCTTTTTGGACATCACGAGAGGATTTTACGTAAAGCACTTGTTTCGGTCTGGTCACATATAAGCTATTACACGGCAAAACCGTCATTATGCTAAAATGTTGCTGTTGAAAACAACTAACAAAGAAATCCAGTCGAGAGAAGATTATGAACTAAGTAAAGTTTCTAAATAAATGACTCACAAAGACTCAAGTGAACACATTTAGTCTACATTTTGACATCATGTGGGAGAAAAAAAAACCCTTCATATTTTCAAAAACTAAAAGTCCTTTACCTTGGGTGGAGATACGTGGATTAGGCATTTAAAAAAATCAGCTATCAGTGAAGAATCTCTCTACGTGTTCATGCAGCTCTGCTAAGTTCAACGAAGCAACAGAAATATGACGAAGGCGAAGTCGCGTTGAAAGACGGTATTGTTTGTTTCTATGGCAACAAGAAATACAGTCACAGAGTCGGTGCGTGACGTAAGGAAGAAACTCGCAGTCGCTCGGGCCGGAGTCACGCAACGCTCCCCGTTCCCGGCTGCGAAGGAGACTACCTTATAATAATAACAATAATTTACATTTGTATAGCGCAAACCTCTCTATGGATATATTCGGTTGCGCTTCACAATATTGTTAAAATACCTGGCTGTATTTGTAGCACAGACACTGAATCGCGCTGAAATCGCCTCTAGTTTACGCAGCCGATTCTAAACTACATCTTGCGAGACAAAGATCGCACAAACGTCGCACGTGAAAACTTCACTAACACTGTCAAACCTATTGCCTATGCCTGGCCTGCCATTGATAGGTTCATGAAGGCCGATGCAAAGTCTCACCTAGCTTCCTGAAGTGACTGCTTCCATCTGTGAGTACCAGCTTTCCTCAACACAGCCTTCAAAATTAAAATACTACATTGATAAATACATTAGAAGTGGGATTACAGTAGTTTGGTCATAGCTCACAAATTGATTAGTGAGTGCCTTGATGTCCATGGCCGATAAAGAATGCTGTGGAGGAACAAACACTGTTGATGTTTTTACAGCATGTTGCTTTGATCATGATCATACAGCAGTGAAAGTGTAAGATACCACTGTAAAGGTGTTGGTTTGAGTGTTTGGCCTTACCCTAACCCTAACCCCTTTCTTCACCAAGCCCCTGTATACTCTTATCAGCAGCTGCAAAGGCATGATTTAACACTGATTCAATTTAATCAATAGTCACTTTATTTTATTTCAAAATAAATATTTACACTATCTTACATTACTACACTAATAAATATTTCTATTAAATATACAAGACTTCTAAAGCAAACAAAAAATGCTTTCTAAGCTAAATATACAATAATAATATTGTTAGTACACACTATTATAAGTAAAAAATGTGATTACATTCAAGCAAAAGTTTTATACAGTAACAGAAGTATTCATTTATGTCATACTGTGTGAACAGTCTTTTAAATTTCTTCCAAGAGAAAGAGTGAACCAAAAATGGCAAAAGCTGCAGGTACTGTAACCCTTAAACTTCTTGGGTTGGTGCACTTGTTAAATCAGCTGTTCACTGCATGTGCCATCTTTACATCTCCACCATCTGAGAAGAAAACTCATCGACTGATCACACTAGTCAAAAGGCTTATTAATTCAAAAAATGTACAAACTGAAATAGCTCTGGACAGTGTGGATAAGACTTAGACTGAATTTTGAAGATCAGGATATGGTAATGTAGTTAGTTTTATCAAAAGTCAGATAACACTCTTGGTCGAGCATTTCCATAGGGAATATTTCCATGTCTAAATCCCAGTTCAGGAAGATGGCGTCTAACAGGAAAACCATTGTTTGTGACATCTTCAAACAGTTTTGCTCGAGTTTCAGGATCATATGTGTATTTTCTCTTTACATTTTGGACATCATTTTCTTTGTCCATTGCCAAGTTACCATATAAATGTGGCCTCTTGGGAAGTAAAGGAACAGCCTCTCGGAGACCAAGGAGACGCTGGTTAGTTTCAGCCCTGGAAGTAATATTGAAAAAAAAATGGTCTTACTGGTTATTGTTAAATAATTAAAAACCAATTTATACAACATGTTAGGACCAAAGAAGGACTTGAGACATGAAACTAACAGTCTACTGCCTGGCCAATATTGACAAGGAAATGTTCAAGTCTTGTAATCTTTCCCACTTTTTTTTTTCTGTTGGTTGGTGTAATGTCCAATTCATTGCTATAGCTACATGTAATCAAAGATTATCAACAATGCCACACATCAGGCATCTTAAGTGCACGTTGTAAGCTAATTAGCTACATGTATTAAAAGAGTAATTTGTTTTAGCAGTATCCAATATCAGTTATTTGGTTTTTTCTGTTGACAATGCAGCAGGAGGGGGAAACTGAGATAAATGGTCAAACAAATAATGGGCTTCCTCTTTGATGACCATCATGTGCAAATCAACATGCCATTAGTCACTAACATCACGTGAGGAACATACATGTAGCTCCACATGCAGTTTTTGACCTAACAGCTTAATTAATTAAAGAATTGACGCAGTAATTGTGATTAGAAAGAAATTCATCAAATCTTGACTAGTAGTTGGAGGAGTGTTTCGTGACAACCCTAATAACGGCTGCGAAGGAGACTAATTGTTTGACTGATTTTGGATGACATCAAAATAATACGATAATAAAAGAACTGAGCTTCAACCAGGCTTGCAAAACTTTTGTTATGTTATTGTTAAGCAAACATATCCATTCATGGCTCTCGAAAATTTCCAGTGAACAAGTCAATTAACTACACAAAACATCTCCAAAAGAGCTTACACCACAGCATACACTGTACCTTGTTACTTTCTCTTCTCTTTCAGCCACCACTCTTTCTTTTTCTACCAACATTTTTTCTCTTCCTAAGGAATGTCATGGAAATTATAGATTTTATTATTATGACAGGAGCTGCAATGGCATTATCACAATTATTTATTTATAGGTGATCGTAGTGGTCTCTAATATACATACTGTCCAACTCTTTCTGTTTCTCAGTTAATTGCCTTTCCCATCTTCTGAGGAAGTCATCTTGTTTCCTTCCATCATTCCTGAAAGAAACATTGTCAAGTGTGTTGCTTAATGTAGAACAGATAACTGGATAATAATGTGTTAAGGTTAATTTCTAAGAGTTGTTAAAACATAGCTTGTTTATTAATTATTATTATGCATCAAGATATTTTCTTGCATGCTCGCTAGTCTGCATGACAGGCGCTTTATGAGCCAAGCGGGGCGAATGCAATATTTCGCGCGGAGCGCGACACGAGCGCGTAGCCTTGCATCCACCATATGGAAAAAGATGGCTTCCGTACATTTTACCACAACACCACGTGCGAACCCAACACAGTCAATAGGCACATAGAAATCCATATTTTTTTGAGAAATTTTTTATGCCCGTAGTAACAACAGTTTGTATGCTAGGTTTGAAGTTTTTGAGCCTTTTAAGGGTTTTCGTACGCTAAGAATTATAGGCACTGTAAATGTACCAGTTAGCATCTTTTTAGGTACGGTGGATTATTAAAGAATTCTTTTTTGTTTGTTTGTGTTTTCAAAGTATCTGCTAACAATTTTTTTGTGACTATACTCAGTCTGGTCAAGGCTGTTGCCTTAATGGTGATTTACACGGCACGACACGAATCGTTTCGTGTTAATCAAACCTACAACTTCCTCACGACTGTCGTGAACGTCAAAAATAGACAATCGTAGGTATAGGCAATGTTGAATGACAAAAGTTGTGTGCGATTTTTTACATGGTGCAAGCAGCGCGCGCTCCAGAAATTGCATGCAACAGCCATAAGCAAATTTGGTACCGTCTAAACCGGCCTTTAGAAAAAGGAGGGAAGATGCTCACCCTTACAATTGAGAAGGGTGCATCTACATATACATAACAACACTTGCAGTCTAGGCTACACCTGAGACGGGTTCCAGGGGCCTGATTCAGAAAGACCTCCTTCCGTTCACGTGGCTGCTATTGACCTAAGGTCAAATGTAGACTTGCTTACAAGTCGAGCTCAGTGAGCGCAAAGCGCGATCGTTAGCTCAGAGAGTGTGAAGCGCAACCGTTAGAGCTCAAGCGAGCAAGAGCTCGCGCCAGGTCCATTCAGTAGAGAGAAGCGAGCAACTTTGAGAAAGTCTAGGTCAAATGTATCCTTGTTAAGGATCTTAACTTAGGTGGCTAATCATGAATCTGGCTCCAGCCCTGTAAATTTTAATGAGATTTTGGCCTAAACCATGGTGTTTTTCTTAGGCTACAGCACCCTTGTTAAGGGTGCGTTCGATGGACCCTATTCCAGAATAGGAATACATTCAACAATGACAAGAAATCCCTCACAAGAGGTTTTAGGAGTTACTGGAGTACGAAATGGCTCATAATATATCATGTGTCAGCGAATGTTTGCCGAAATGTCTTCTTAGCTATTCCGCTCATTCTTATTCTGGAATATGGTCAATCAAACTCACCATGTCCTGCAACTACAAGTTAATCATTGAAAATATCTCTAGCAGACTTGCTGATAAATTACAGTTTAGTAGTGAGAAATTAATGCTCACTGAGGCTCTGCTTCTCCTTGAAATCTGTGGAAAAGTGTACTGCAAAGAAGTCTATCGATTGATGGCCTACGGTCCTCCTGTGTAAAACATTATAACAGAAAATATATTGATATTTAACTTTACTAAGTTGCCAGTGCATACTAACCTGAACATTATTTTTGGTCTACTTTTGTTACAAAACAAACACAATAACTGTTTGAGTGATGCTGGTAGATTTTTGTATCTGTGCTAGTCAAGTGCCTCCCACAGTCCTTGATTTAATTGGAAAGTTGTGAAGACACCTAATATTAATAACTTTATGCAAATAGCACCAGTTGGAAATTGCCCCACACCAGTGTCCGCAAAAACTTGTTGATGAATTTAATACAAATTTTGTAAATAAACTTATTAAAATTATAATGCAGGTAAGAAACTTTAATGTCTATTGCCAACAAGTGCAACATAAGTCATAAGATAGGTATTTTTGTCTTTTGATTGAATGAAGGTATTTTGTTGAATTGTTTTAATATTTATTTATTTAGCAATCAACTACTAACAGTAAACCTGTGTTAGTACATATCAACAGGGCATAAAAAGGTTGTGTGTAAATTACACGGTTTTGGATCTGTACTGGAATAAAGTGGCTCAGTTTAACAACATGTACAGCATGTTGCTAATGAGGGATCTACTGTACAGTCATGTACACATACCTTGGCATTTTAACTTTTACACAACATAAGTACAGCATGTACTTACATTCACTCTAAGCATTGAATTCACAACGTCACTTAGATCCTGTGAATACTTTTCAGAGATTGGATGGAATTTTCCCACTCTGATCTTTGCCTCTAAACTCCTCTGATTTAGTGCAGTGAAGGGTGGTGACAGGGAACAGAGTTCATAAACCAAGCATCCAAGCGACCATATGTCTGATTTCTCATTGTAACTTTGTTTATTCACTTGTTCCTAAAATTTATGACAGAAACAGCCATTTCGTTAAGGTTCACTCATCTTGGACAAGTACTAATAGGCAACCCTGGTACTTTTTTGACTCAACTTCACTTCCATGTACTCTGAGTAGATTATACTCAGGGCTGAGGGCATAACCCACCCAAATGACTTTTCAATTTATGTTGCTTTTTGTTGTTTTAGCTTAGATAAACCGGAATTTTTGCATGCAGCCTTGCATTCCGTCAGGTAACATTGCAACAATGTTTTATCTCCTGCGTTGAGCTTCATTTTGTGATAAAAACGGAAATCTTGCTTATAATCATGGGTTTTTATTGCAAACAAAGTGCAAAGCAGCTTATAAAACATTAGAGCAGTGTTTGCTGAAGGAATTCAAGGCCACATGCAAAAACTCCGTTGAATCTGAGCTAAACCAACAAAAAGAAATCTGAAAAGTCATTTGGGTTGGTTATGCTCTCAGTCCTTCATTTGGAATTTTTAATAAATAACTAAAATCTTGAAGTAAAATCATACTAAGGTTGACCTGGCCAAGCATTTATTTATGTATTTCAGTAACTCAAAAGAAGCATGTCCATGTCTGTTAAATTGGGTTTTAATAAAAATCTCTGGTTCTTACAGTGTATCTCGCATTCTCTGCCTTCAGCGTGTTCAGTATACATGTGATATAAGTCGGAGGGTTGAAGTGAAGCAATCTCCATTGGCATTTGCCCCCCGCCCCCCACACCGCTCCCCACAAAAAACCCCTGGATATTCTGGTAACTTTTAAACTATGAGTAGCCCCTTAGTTTTCATACGGTCATAAAAGTATTTTAGAGTCAGAGCAAAACAGGTGAGGATGTATTAAAATTGCCTCCTGCAAGCAGACACAACACAGGGAGAATTTTCATGTGCACCTGTGTGTTTCCCTGGGAAAAATTTGGGAGTACTTTATGGGTTCCTTACTTACATTATTGACTCTATTTTATATAATATTCATACAGTAATGTCTTACAAACAGTAGGTTACTTACTGGTGACATATAGTAAGGTGTTCCAACAAAAGTTTTAGCAAAGCTTGTGTCGTGTTGAAGCACTCTTGCCAATCCAAAGTCTCCTAGTTTGACATTAACGTTACTATCCAAGAAAACATTAGCTGGCTTCAGGTCTCGATGCAGGACATGAGCACCATCCTTCCTACGATGGCATTCCTGGAGCGCCATGACTAGCTGATGCATGATCTTGACAATAAAATCTTCTTCTACAAATTTCCTAATTTATAAAGAAAAGAAAATTTTACTTTTGTGTGAATGTAAATACATAATTTACTGTTCAAAAATAATGCCCATCACTTGATTTATAGGTTGCCAGAAATGTGTTTATACCTATATTATTTTAAGTTTGTAATTTCTTTTTGAAATATTGTAAATTAAGGATGAAATAACCTGTAAGAACTCCTTTATAAAGTATTACTGAGACCGATTATACGAGATTTCTGTTCCTACATTGGTTGTGTTGATCTTCTCTTCAAGAGAATTTTATTCTGATTGTGATCATGCTGCCTCTGTAACTAGAAGTGCAAATAAGTTCTTTATACAACATGTGTGTATAGATTATTAATAATAATTATTATTATTTCCAACAAATATCAACAAAACCTACTTTTCTCTCCTGTGTTTGGCTATCAATGCTCCCAGATCTCCTCCCTCACAGTATTCCATCACAATATAGATGGTTGTATTTGAGCGATCAATGATTCTATCATGGTACCGTACAATGTGTGGATGCTTGAGTTCTCTTAGGAGATTCACTTCTGAAACAAGCATCTGCTTTTCAACTTCAGTCATTTTGCCATAGTCAAGTTCTTTCCAAACTAGAATCTTAAAACAAACAAAATTAA
>NW_028145732.1:302500-550000 GCF_977016875.1 Pavona decussata
GTCAGTCACTGAGTCAGTCAGTCAGTCATTCAGTCAGTCAGTTAGTCAGTTAGCCTGTCTATCTTTCAATCCTTAGTCAGTCGTTCAATCTGGCAATCAATCATTTAGACCACCCATGGTCGGATATACTGGCCCTCCCGCCTGCGCTTCCAGTCCCACCGAGTAATTAACAAATAGTCCACACAGCTTATGCTACTGTTGCTTCCCTCATACTGATTATTAACATACGGGAGCATCCAAAAGAACATTTAAGCAAAATACTTCAAATGTTGGCTCCTGTCTTCCCAGATCGTTTTATGCCCTTTTAAAGACATATTTGTGTAAGCTAACACAGATTGACCTGCTCGAATGCTTTAAAATTTAAGTTGCTCGTCGCCATTTTTCCGCCGCATTTTTCACGGCATATTTGCTGCTTCGAAAACGAAAGGAATTAGTTTTCTGGTGTTACGAAATTTTAAGCTGACATGTTGACGAAGAAAACTGAAGAATTTCTTTACGACGGCTAAATTCGAATCTGAATTTAATTTTCAATGTCAGCCGTCGTCTTATCTCTTTCAAGCTCCCTTAGTTACCATGCTGTTTTTTAATTAGTTGTTATTTGTAAAGTAGAAGATAACCCCATTAATTCCATATATAATGAAAAAAAAAAAAAAAAAACCTTCAATTTTTACCGTCAACTTCCATCCCCGAGTTGAAAGCTTTTCTTGATAAAATCCGTCATTTTATAGCTTGTGCAAACATGACACGGAATCCAGTGTTTGTAAGGCAAAGTTGACACAATTTTGTGTCAAACAGTTTCCGTAAATCGTAACCCTGAAAAATTGAAATTTTCTTATCATGATTTTAACAAAACGTGAAAGATGTAGTCACTTTTAGTCGAGCGGGCTTCGACAGGGTTTTTCAGACAAATGAATGGAAAAATTTGATCACACCGTTCAGTTGCATCACTGTTTGGGATGTTTAATACGTTCAGTTTTCAGATTTTATGGAATTTATTTAATTTGACAGGATTTTTGAGCCTAGCAGAGTGTGTCTTGTCATTAGAGGCTCCGCTCACAGGGTGACACTACTGTAATTGAGGGTCATGTTTGAAAAATGACACTGTTTTAATCTATTACTGCTTTCAATCAGTTTTCTTTATCACTCGTATGGTGGTGATTGAGACTGTCAATACTACAGTTAAATACAATTTTTGTCTTTGTTGGACAAAAGTAAATTATCAATATCAAAGGAAGTTGCCACAATGATTAAAAAAAGAAAAACCCTTTTGTTTTACAAATATTATGGCGGCTGTCCTACAAAAAAGGGAAAATATTTTACTTACTTGTCATCATAATACCCTGTAATATCTTTTATAATTACTGAGAGCTATATGCAATTCCTTAAATTAGTGTCATTCGGTAGGAACACTTTCTAATCAAATTTCACGCCGCCTTTGCAAGTCGCGCTTTATGCTCAGTGTGTACAAACCTGGCTTCCCCAATCATACACTGGTGAGTTATCACAACTGTAAGCTATTTTAGATTTTTCACAGTTTTGTCAGACAGTTTTGAGTCGTTTACTATTTTGCGACAAATCGGTTGAAACCTGCACTTTCAAGTGCAAAAAAATTGATCTCACATGTTATTTTTTATACCTCTGGCTTCCGTCCGCCTTCATAATTTTTTTTTATCTTCAGAGTAGGTTATTTCAGTTCGGAGTTTGCAAACACGGCAGATTTGTTTGTTATAGCAGCAAGCAAACTCGAATAATTTGGTAAATTAGCAGCCCAGTTCACTTGATTTGATTTGACCATACGCGCGGAATTACAAAAGGAACGTCTCCATTTTACTTTAGACTGCAGTGTTGGTGAGTTGGTGATCACTGATGAGAAACAGTATTTCAGTTGACTCGAATAGAGGAACAACGGTTTACGAAAACGTGAAGGATCTAATTTTTAGCTTCCAAATAAATGCAATTTTGTCAGTGTCTTTCCGACGCTTAAGAATATTGTGACACAAGCCTTTTCGACATCTGCTCCACAATGTCAATGCACTGTCAACTTGACTCTGCCGGCCGAGTATCTAAACAAAACAACAACGATTTACGACGACTTGGCTTCTTACCCGGGTCTCATTCGTCCATAGTTTTTTCCTTAATTGAAACCTTTCCAAACTGAAACTCAGTCGAGTAATTACACGAATCTGACGAAAATAAATTAAATAGGCCTCAGTTTAACAAACATTTGACACAACCTAGTGAGTACATATTGTGTTATCTGCCGTCTGTCGAAGCATATGACGGCAAACAAGGCCGTTATTAGCCATGATCATGAGATACGTAAGAAAAGATTTCGTCCATTGCCAGCTTTAGTGGTTATTTCAGTGTGTCTGCCGGTCTGTTTGAAGAAAATTGTTCATTTAATTTCTAGACCTGAGCTTCTCATCAAATTTATGTATTATATTTAGATTTGATCTAATTGTGGTGTAGCCGATAAAAATATGTTGGAGCAATCCAATTAATTAACCACTGGTACCCCTATTTGACGGCTGTCACAGCAAACTTCATGTGATTCATATCTGTTTTTCTCGACTGAAAGCTGATTGGTAGAAAAAAAAAAAAAACAGGAGGCATTTAATCTCGTACCCAGATCTTCCCGAACTCTGGCGGTTAAGAGGGCCAGGCGGCTCTGGGGACGAGGATGGAGAACATCTAGGTAACATCAATGTAAAATCTGTTTTCATGTGTGACACATAGCACAACTACGCACGCTCAACATTTGTAGCAAAAAAAAAAAAAAAAACTCTTTGCTCACGAATTGCCCGAGATGGATTTTCAAGATCAATGTGTCACCATCAATGTTTTAAAGTTTCTGGGAAGAAGAAGAACAAAGCTAAAACGGTGTCAGAGGTGCGCTCGCTGTATTGCACATACAAGTTCGTTGTACGCGTCAGATTGCCAAGCAAATATTTTCACAAAACTTTGAGCAGAAACAACACTTTAGAAATTTTTTTGTTTTCAGTTTACGAACTTGTCGCAGTTTAATGAAACATCAAATTTAATCGATATAAGAAACCACTTTCACAGAAGGACAGAAGTGTCAAGACAGAATTTTTGTAAGGCTTGCGCCTACGCGCGCACAAAGCAAAGATTTGAAAAGTCGCTCAAAAATGGTTGACGCGACCTGCATCGGGCCATTTTCATTGATCAATAGATTGCAGAACGTGATCAATTTTACCAGATGTTTTCTCCCAAGACAAAACGTCTAGCATTTATCTTAATTTTTCTCTCCGGCGAGGGCAAAATTACTCACTCCTGACTGGTCGAACGGCGAGAATACTCGGTCCTGATTGGCTGAGCACGCTATTTCCACATTTTAATAGTTGATTTCTTCATTTTATGCTCAACAAGAGCAAGTTCTTTCGGGTTCTTTGTTTGACTTTTAAAGCCGTGTTGTGTGTGCTAAAAATACATGAAAATCAAGTGCTACAGCTATAAAGGAAATTCCTGAAGGTAAATTTTTGTGTCTTACAAGAAACAACAAAAGATTATTTGTGTCAAAAGCTAAAAACATGGATCGGATTTGTCTGGTTGAATAACTGAAAGCATGCATGGCGACCTAGAGCGTTCACCTCGTTACGGCTTCTTCCCACGAACGATAACCAAACACGACAGTACCCTTTCGATGGAGGAAAGAGCAGGTCCAATTCAATTATTCTACAAGTTCTTTCTTTGGACCCACCGTTTGTTATTTTTATCGATCTGTGTTCATGTGATATTCAAGCGGTAGAAAGCTTCACAGCGCAGGTGAATCAATTGATGTATGACATTTGGTTTAATCGTTTTTAGTTAACTGCATGTATATAACAATTGAAACTTTTCCCGTTTTGTCTGTTTTGTGCGCTAAGAAACAGGTAATTTGTTGAAGTGTTTTTACTCCGGGGCTGGTTGTTTTACGAAGTGCCTCGATGGTTGTGAAAACATGAAGAAACGTTTTCGCACTGTTTTTAATTAATTTACTGAATTTAATTGTTTATAACATGTTTATGGCCATGAATAGAAGGAGGGCAAACGGAGGAGCAACGCAATTAATCCTGTTTCATACGAGATGTAAAAGAATTGGATTGCACCAGAACTCCTTGTAGTGATTACTGTGTTTTTGACTGTGTTCTTGCCTGATGGATTAAGACATGGATCTGGGAAGGCCCTTCATGGACCGTTTATAACTTACAGTAGCATTGTTAGCTTCTAGGTACCAATTTTCTAATTGCTTTACAAAAATCTAAATTTTTAATGAGGATAAATTAGTTATTTGCCGGTTTGTTATGCATTCGTTGTTTCTCACACTTAAGTTCTAGAACTTTCAGGAATTTAAATTTGATATATATTTTAAACTAAGCTACAGGTTAAAAGTTTAAGAAAAACCACAATAGTTTTGATTTTTGAAAACATGTTTCCACAGCTCTTCTGTCATCTTCAGTTTAAATTTAAGCAAGTGTGGATGACGGCGATTTCAGCTTTGAATTCTCGTAAATCTTACAGTAAAATATCGAACATTCGGTGAAAACTAGAAGAAATGTTCAAAATATACGATTGTGTAAGGAAAGAACTTCAAGATGAGGAGTTTATTTAAGCTGAAAATGAATGTCACTGTGCATGGTCGCTCTTGAAAGTTACGTGAACTTGCCCGATGTGGCAGCCTGAGATGGCCGAGAAGTCGAGTCGCTAATCGTGCCTTGTGAAGTTTTGCTGTTTAGGAATCATAGCACAGGCAGCGGATCCAGACTGTGAAGTTGTTGCTGGTAATAGTAATCGTAGCAGTAGATTATTATTATACAAATTTGACAGCCAAAACACTGCAACCGGCCGTACAAAGTTTGATTTGAAACATTTATAGTCCGTAGCATATAGTTTTTTGTTCGTTTTCGTGTATTTTTTTGAATAAAGAATGTCTTTTAGGGAATTTTATTGTGGTACTCAGATGCAAAAATTACCTTGAAAAATGTTTACTGCGTATTTCTTGCTTTTTGTGTCGTCTTCAGTTGAGCTCCCTCGACGAGGTCGTCTGGCGAGGCAGGCAAAGCGCTGTGGTTCTTCTTTCTTTTGCTTTATTTCCCTCGGGTTCAGTTGGGAGGAGATAGGCAAACCCCGATCAAAATTTTGGGAACTTTTTAACCATTTCCTTAACTGTTGTAATTCAAATTACTTTACGAGTCTTGCAAAAGCTTTGAAATGTTTTCAAATTGTGCCGGGAGACACAGAAAGCATGACGTCACAACCGTGTTTACATACTCTCATCTAAACACACCTATCGACCAATGAGAACGCGCCTACTATCTCAAATATTTTATAAAATAAAGTACAAAGTTGAATTTATAACAAGTATATACAAATGCTAATGTAATAACTTAGAAATAAAATAAGTCCTTTTGTCCTTAATGTCGGCAAGATGTTTGGCGTGAAAGACCCTATCCCAAGCGGGCTCCGTTCGGAGAATAGAATGAATAGAATGGAAGAATGGAATAGAATAGAATAGACTGTTTATTCACAAATACACCGCAGTCATTAGACTGAATTGCGTATTTTACAGAGAAATATATAAATAGGTAAATGTTAAAACTAATTACAATCATGTGTACATGATATAAAAATATAAGTATCTAATGGTGTGTTCGTGTTTTGTATACAAATTTTTGTGCGCGGGCTGTAATGTCTGACGTCGGCGAAACCGCCTGGCATTTTTCGCACACCTACGTGAGCACTTAGCCACTGATACGGCCACTGGTTCACGTATTCAAACACTTACAAGATTCCAAACAATGCCATAATTCGTGTTCGCCTAATTGTTTTAATATTCTAGATCATGCTTCCACCAATTTTGAGCTCAAGATAAAAGAAGCTATTCATATCCAGTGGGAATAACCTACTTTAAAACCAACAATTGCACTATGTAAATTGAAAACTCTCTTTCTAGTCACACATTGTCACGTATTCTTTAATTATTCTGTCACAGTTTTTTTTCTCATTAATATGTACTTATTATAAATTCAACTTTGTACTTAAACTGAGGATGACAGAAGAGTTGTCGAAGTCAAAACTTCTGTCGTTTTCTTAAACTTTTAAACTTTGCTACTCTCGAGCTTCTTCATTGCGTTAATTTCTTTAGTTTCTTGGCATGACTTGCGAACTAATGCATATGCGCATGCCTAAGACACTTTGCATTTCCGTTCCAAGTTCAGCATATAATCTTACGTTTTAAAATCGATTTTCATTTACTGAGCCAAGAAAGAAATAGTTAGCGTGCTACCGTATATCATATCATCTCCTAAAAAGCGTGACGATCTGGGCACTAGATTCATGACGATGCCGTTTGAGCCTGATAACTAAGGGTGGTCCGACACCAGTTTTTTCAAATCGATACGATGTGAGTACGATATTTACGATTTATTCACCGAAGTGGAGGTGAATAGTGATGGATATTTACCGAGCAGCGAAGCGGCGAGGTCTGAATATCCATCACTTTCACCGACACTGAGGTGAATAATTGTTTTAGTATCAGTACCAGGCAAGCTGAACAACTAGCGGGCCAAAAAAATTCCGTTATCTTTGACAGTATACCGACAAATGGTGGGAAATTTTAAAATCTCGCGCCCCGCGCGGTAAGCGATTTCTTGTTGAAGAAAGTTCCGTCTCGCTTTCTTGCGAACAATTAAAACTTTTCGAGACACTTATTTAGTTGCTAAGGTGTCATTTCTTCAATTGTTGTGTGAAATTTGTCTAGTCCTTGGCAGTTTTCGTAAACAAGGCATTGTGGTTTCATTTTTCGCCTTAGAATACGAGGTTGGAAAGATTAAATAAGTTACCATTTAATGCCGTCAATCTAAACTTTGTTGCCAGTTTTGTATTTTTGGTAACAGCTGCCTCGTTTATCTAAATAAAGTCCTCTTTAGTGACCGTGGCGAAACGGTACTTGGCTAATCACCTCCGAGCTAGCCAATCAGCGCGCGCAAAAAGTACTATTCACTTGTGTGGTATATACTAATTACCGATATTTGTCATTGTTTTCCATATCGATATCAACACCGATATTATCACTTTATCGCCAACACTTTTGTGTGATGTTTAACATCACACAAAAGTATTGGAGATAACGTGATAATATCGGTGTTGATATCGATATGGAAAACAATATCACCTACACTCTAAAACCCCCTTTTATGGTCCATAAACATCAAGCAAAAGCATACTACCCTAGCAACAGTGTTTCAACTTTAATTTTGTGATACTTCCTTCGAGCTCAGTGCAACAGCACATATACAAACGGAAGAAAATATTGGTTTTCCGCACTAAAACAGCCTTCAAATATTCAAGTGAGCGGTCAAATGAAAAGGGAAATGAAAGGGATCCAAATAGCCGATATTTTGCGCAAGTACGCTCTGCTTTTTTGTAAGCACCTTTTTTATATAAGAACGTCGAGGCTGAGATAAACCAAAATTTTAAGAACGTATTAAGAACATTCCTCAGGCTGAGAGTCGATTAAGAGCGTTTTTATTTTGCTAATCTGTATATAAAATAAGGGTAACAAATGTAAATTAACCATGTTTTGTATAACATTAACAATGGTGACCCACATCTCCGTTTGTCATAATCAGCAGTTCTTGATACCATATCTCAGCAGGCAATGCACTTTGTTAGGTTTCCTGATCACGTCCTCATTGATTCACTGAAATACATGTACTGTATACCATGTAATTTAAGAACGTTTTCAGGCTCAAATCGCCAAAAAATATAAGAACGTTTTGCCTCAGCTCCAAAATTAGACGTTCTTATAAAAAAAAACAGAGTGTATCAATGTTTTTCAAGGCTCAAACCTCAGTATCGATAGAAATGGAATGAAATTGTTATTTAGGGCCTTGAGGACTACTGTCCTACTAGTTTCCCGGTCTTGCCAGCCGTGTGAAGGAAATTTGGTTGGCTGAGGTAAAAAAAAACATCTTTGACCTCGGCGGGAATTAAACCTACGATCACGACCTCTGGATTAGATCACCAGCGCTCTGGGAGCTGGTCGTGGAAATTGAGGTATTTAATTCGCCGCAATGGGGATTTTTTCTTTCAAGTACTACAAACTGTGTGAGCCCCGTAGCACCCTTGTAATGTGATAGAAATGGAATGTAGTAGTAATAATAATAATAATAATAATAATAATAATAATGATGATGATGATGATGATGATGATGATGATAATAATAATTTCATTCCATTTCTATCGCATCATATGGGTGCTACGCGGCTCACACAGTTTCTTAATTAGTATCGATCAAATATCAAGCATATCATTTGGCACCGATATTGGCCGTCTCTTATTTTGAACTGTTTATGCCGCCGACGGTTTCAAACTTTAGCTCATTTCTTTACAACTTTAAACCGTTTTTCCCAACACTTTAGTTTCTTGTTACAAAATTTTGTATTTTCAAGTCAACTGATCTTATAATTTAGGACGTAATCTCGCTCAAGCTGCATCAGATGGCGAATTGGTACGCTTCGTCCGTCTGAACTGCACCGGTTAACTGAAGTAGAAACTCTAAACTCCATGAACCGGACTTTTCAGGTACAAATAATCATTATTTTTATCAATTTACTGAAACCTAAGACTACATACAATGATAGTTGTCAGTTCATTAGCACGCAGTGCGGGCTGCGGCGCCGCAAGTTGAAACGTGTGGCCAGAGAGATTCACCCTGAAGTTATTTCATTTCTTCCTTCGTTCGTTTTTCACTGTTTAGCATTTCTTGAACTCTCTACCGGATCTGTGCCGTTTCTTAGTTTCCTACTGGTGAGCTCACTAAAATACGCGCATAAGATTATCATCCTTTACTTAACTTAGAATTAAAGCCTGTGCTTTAAGTTTGCATTAAAATATAAGAAAATCGAACCTTTTAAACGCGGCTTATTGCTGCAAACAAAAGAGCTGTCCACTTAGTCGTTCAGCTGTTCGTCTGGTTTCGCCAGTTCGTTCACTCGGTTTTTCTTTCGTTGGTTTTCACCGGTGGGCACTCCATGGACCGTTTGATCGTTAACTCGGTCATTCGGCCACTCGTTCGCTCGTTCTTTCGCTTGCTCGTTCGTTTGTGTTTCTGGTTTGTTCAGTTCCTCTTCCTTTTGTCCAGCCGAGTCTCCTTGCTATTCAAAGGCATAAACATGTTATAAACAGTTAAACTAAATTAACTAAAAGCTGTATTTAAACATTACGAGGAAGTTTCTTTTTTCAATACTTATGGCTGTAATGCTATAGAGAAAGACTTCTTCTTTCTCCTCTTATCTTATTCCTAAAAGTAAAGTTGTAAGTTCCGGCACGTAGGGCCAGCTGCAGTGCCGCAGTTTGAAACGTGTGCGCAGCTTCTCCGTCGACATTACGTTTACATTTCTTTCTTCTTGCGTTTTTCATTGTTTAGCCTTTCTTGAACTCTCTACCGGGTCTGTTCACTGTGCCCCTGACGAGAATGACAGACCTTCTGAGCAGACGAATCTTTTCTTTTTTGCTTTTGTCAATCTATGCTATTTTCCTTTTCGATGAGCTCACTAAAATACGTGCATAAGATTATAATTATTTACTTAGCATTAAAGCAATAAGAATGACTAAAGCCACCTCGTTTCTCATTCATTAAAAAAAGGATATGCTCTTTTAAGCTTTCATTAAAATATAAAAAAATCGATCCTTTTAAACGCGTCTTATGGCTGCAAACAAAACAGCTTTCCACTCGGCGCTCGTTCAGCTGTTCATCTGGTTTTCGCGCTAGTTCGTTCACTCGGTTTTTCGTTCGTTCGTTTTCACCGAGGAGCACTCGATGGACCGTTTGATCGTTAATTTGTTCATTCGCCTATATCCGTTTGCTCATCCGGTTGTTCGTTCGCTCGTTCTTTCGCTTGCGTGTTAGTTTGCGTTTCTGGTTTGTTCAGTTGCTCTTCCGTTTGCCCAGTTCTCTTTGCTATTCATGGGCATAAACATGTTTTCAATAATAAACTGAATTAATTAAAAGCTGTTTTAAAACATTACGAAGAAGTTTCTTCATGTTTTAATACTTATGGCTGCAATGCTTTACAGAAAGGCTTCTCCTTTCTCCTCTAATCTTATTCCTAAAAATCGATGGTGTTAAGAAAATTTTGCCCTCTGTGTTATAAACACGTAATCGCACGAGGCCGAGTAAATTTAAGGATTAATTTTCATTTTTGAATATACGTGTGAAGATTAATTTTCATTTTGAATATACGTGTCAAAATTAATCCTTAATTCTACTCGGCCTCAAACGATTACACATAATAATTGTGAAGAACATCTGCAGTTTTCTTGTATAAAATGTTAATTCTCCAACATTCATAACACTTTGTTTTCGGAAGGCTTAAAAAGTTACGATTAAATGCGATGTAAGGCCAGCGCTAGAATTTTCTGAAAGGCAAAGGCGGCCAAAAAATCGGCTGGATGAAATCCTGTTTACTACGATTAGACTTACTGTCGCACTGAGGAGATCATTCGAAAAGAACAGACCGTGTTTATTGACAGAAATAGCTTTTTCAAAGGAAATACAGGTAAGCAGAGAGAAAATGTTACTCTATAAGTGTTTGAGAAAATTTTTTTGTTAGTTGCTCTGACGTTTAGTCTTCAGCGGTAGTGGTTACCATAATCACTATATTTTGATATTACCTGAACTACATGCAGACTGATTCCTAAACGTTCATGAAGAGGCCTTGAATGAATTGAATTAGTGACATGGAGCAAAATTTATTTTTGGAGGTTGTCAGCTTTTCTCTGAATTTTATTCATGGTGGGGGAAGGGGGAGAGGATATACATTTCTCTTTGTGTTTATTGAGGACAGGCGGATGTTAATTATGATTCTCGTTGTCACGTTACTTTCTAGCTATCCCGCCCCCTACCTGATTTCCTGCTTATTAATAAACGGTCCTTTAAGCAAATTACTTCATGTCTTTCATTTTCTTCTTTTCAGGACACGAATGTGATCTCCGGGACCTTTGGCGATGGGATGCTCTGCTTCGTTTCATCATCTTACTTCCTTGAAAAATGCGCTTCCCTCTACGCAAGATTTTAGAACCGTCCCCATTCCTTTCTCACGCAAGACTAAGGACACCTTACGAG
Source organism: Pavona decussata (assembly GCF_977016875.1). Taxonomy (NCBI): domain Eukaryota; kingdom Metazoa; phylum Cnidaria; class Anthozoa; order Scleractinia; family Agariciidae; genus Pavona; species Pavona decussata. The sequence goes on from NW_028145732.1 coordinate 313,630, forward strand.
AGTCCTGGGAACTTGTTGAACCAGTTAAAATAGAGGCGGGAAAAGCAATGTTTATGAAGTAAGTCAAACCCATATAACCTTGTTAGGGGGGGGGGGGGGGTTAGTTTCTAAAAAAACTGTGGTGCTGTGCAGGTGTGTGTGTGTGTATGGTGTGGGGCGGGGGGGTGCATGGGAGGGGAGGGGAAACGAATGTTTACTTTTATCCAGAGTTGATAAGGTAATTTGATCACTGTAAAGATATCAGTCGAGAGCTGGCGCCTCGAGCGTTAGCCCTTCGTCAGAGTAAATAGCCCTATCAGTCGAACCATCAGAAATATTTTGGAGGCGTTGTGTTACATGAATCAAAGCTACTGAGCAAAATATTCCTGTGGTACTCTTCGTTATGATGGTTCTAACATCTGTATCCTTATGTTTGAAATTAAAGGTAGTTAAATATACCTTTCCTCTGGTCCTTTTCGTTTGCTGTACAAGGTGGTCCTGTATAGGTCTGTGTGTACAGCGGGTAGCTACGTCCCTGGATGGGGTTATATAACTAAATGACGATCGACTATTAGAGTGTTGGTGTTTTTGTTGTAATAGAGGGCTCCATAAAGAATTTTCTGCACAATTAGATGTCGAGGGAGATTGCAAACTTTGACTTTGGAAAAGTAGACGGCCAAAATTACAAAAAAAAAAACAACTAAGTAGCTAAGTAGTAACGACCATTTCTTTACTTTTAGACTCTTCCAGACACATCCCAATATCCAAGACACCTTCCCGTCATTCAAAGGTGTCACCCTTGATGAAATGATGAACTCGCGTTCGCTGTATCTTCACGCCAAACGAGTCATGGCCGCTGTAGAACAAACTATCTGCTCTTTAGATGACGCCGAAGTCTTAATTGAGACTCTTACGAAACTGGGTCGAAGACACCAGCCATGGTCCATCAATGAGGAGCATTTTAAGGTAAATAAGTTTATTGTGGTTTGCATTCGGTCTGCATCGGAGCTTGTAACGACAAACTATGTCGGGGACGATCATTATTTGACAAGCGTGGTCTGGGATAATGTTTCTCCGGGTTTCAGTTCTGGGCCAATCCTCGCATCATTTGCCAGTCCGAGAATCAGATCACCTTTCTGAGTATTGTTTGTTGATTTTGATCTGTTTCTGATTCTGTCAGAAAACTCAATGTTAGCCTCCTGTCAACACGACTTAGTGGCTGGCATCTTTATCTATTGAATTGTATTGTGCATCTTTACTCAGTGATATGAAGGGTTCATCAGATTTGATTACGAGTACCAGATTGAGTACGAGTACGACGTTTCAGATCTGGTTTTCTTGGTTTGGGTAACCGATGGTCACACCAATCCTGTTTTTGAGGTCTCCTTGTGTGCTGGTAAACAACGGGAAATGGGCAACAGTTCTGGGGATGTGACTGATTTGAAATATAAAAGTCGTATTCGTACTCAATCTCGTACTCGTACTCTGATCTGAAGGTCCCTAATTTATTATGTCTTGGCGGGACCCGGTTTTATTAAAGATTTAAATATTGATAGAAATAACCTATCTTTTACTACTTTTTGCTAAACCATTCTCAGCGATTAAAACTGTTCAATTCAATGTTGTGCTAAATGCATTCCATTTATTACTTACTCACACCAAAGATAACTGGTCGCTAGCATTGGGGAACTATTTACCACACATTACAGTGAACAATCTCGGAGTTTCTAGAAATTTTATCCGACTTTTATTTCAAGGGAGGCGGCAACTCAATTTCGAGGGAGAAGGCAACTCAATTTTTAGGAGGCGGCGTGGTCCAACGATTTAGCGCACTGGACTTGAAATCCGGAGTCCCCGGGTTCAAGCCCCGTCCTTGGCCACGCTTGTATATAGCTAGCCTGCCAGTTGGGATTTTTTGAAACCTGTTATGTTTAATTTTATTATTTGTTTCCGTTATTTCTGAGTGGAATGCCTGTAAACCAGCTTTGGGTAGCTAATTGGATTGCCATTATAAAATAAAAAAAAGAAAAGAAAAGAGAATCACCTAAATTAGCCATTCCTCTGGGGAAGGGGAGCGGGATAGTCCTCGGAATTTTTGTTGGGGGTGTTCGGCTCGGTTCTTCTATTTCAGACCAAAATATGTAATTTTTCGGTACCCATTATCAGACCTGGGGCCCGTTTCTCGAAAGACCGGTAACTTATCGGGCCCGATAAGTGTCTTTGGTAATAAACTGTTTCTAAACAGAAGTCAATTTTTGTTAGCTTTGAATACTAGATTTTTAAATCTTACAATTTTATGAAAACATTGGCCAAGTATCATGTCTGTAATCACTGTGTAATCGGCGAAAATAACATTTAAAAATATACTTATCGGGCCCGGTTAGTTACCGGGAGTTTCGAGAAACGGGCTTCTGGACCGTCTATAATCCATACCCGTTTCTATAAAATCCATACATATTTTCAGACTTTCAGACCAAAATCTTTTGGCTGCACATACCTTTTAATATAGCTTACATATCGAAAGATCCTCGCAGTTGTAACGCAACTTAAGCAGTTGCGAAAAGAAAGCCTGAAAAAAATTCAGGCTTGAAAGGGATGCCAGCGCAGTGCTCTATATATAGCTCACATAGGAAAGTACCCTCGGGGCCATTCCCCTGTACCGTCAAATCTGTAAACTGTCAAACTGAAGCTGAGAAACATAAGAAAACAGAGGAGAGGTAATTAATTTTGTGTACAGATAGCTAAACTGATCGATGATGACTTTGATGCAATAACTCTAAAACTTAAACACCATAAGATAAAAAGTATCTAATTGATACATGCCGTTTCCTGTTACCCTTTTCTACACTTTTCGTACTACAACAATCTACACTTTTCATTTCTTTCCCTTCTTTTTATTTCCCTTTTGCTCTTTTTATAAATATTGTAAAAAATATGGCAGTGTATAACGTAATAATACAGGTTTAAGACTTCCCCGCCTCGACTAGCGTGGCTCAGATTTGCGGGTCAGTATAATATGTATATTATTTTCTGTAAATAAATAAATAAATAAATTGTTGTTGTTGTTGTTGTGGTTTCTTCAGTGTCCATTTGTTTACACGTCACTGCAGATTAAACAACTCATTGGTTGTCAAAAGTAAATCAAACTGTAACATGTGCATGGTTGAGATGAACTTTTTTTGTTCTTTGTTTGTTTGTTTATCAGGTTGTAGGTGAAGCCCTTCTGTGGACCTTGCAGGATATGCTTCAATCCAACTGCACAAGCCAAGTCATAGAGGCCTGGAAAGAGCTGTTTAATTTCATAACGAAATTGATGTTAAAGGGCGCCTGTTTAAATGATTTTTAATGTTAAATGTGATTTTTCCATTCTGCCTTGCCTTGCAAAATGCAATTATAGAACATTCTTAACAGTAATCACCAGTTACTTGGGCTGCTATTGTGGTGACCTCAGCTGGGCTTTGACTATGGGCCATCTGATTCGTCGATCATTCATCGATACCTCTTGTTGGCCAGGGTCCACAACACCGGTGTCTTTTGTAAGCAGGCCCATTTGCGTGGATGAAGGTCTCTCTCTCTACCGGTGTCCACGCGCGGGAGTCCACAACGCACGCTTAAGCTGGCCGTCTGACGGCTCGGGATGTCGTCTGCAGACCACGGTAGAGGTCAAGATTTGACAAATGCTCTCCTGACATTTTTGGAACTGATCTCTCAGCATCATCGTAAAGCAACTATTAGTTCAGAGACTATTGCAGTTACATAGGAAAAATGGACGTGAATCTAATAGTATAAAATGTAATAGCAGTACAAATGTAGTCTTTCCAACCTAGTTTCAATCTTATAATTTCAGTGTTTTTACAAAACGTTGCTTTATCGTTTTTTAAGCCAGTGTCAAACTATCACAGTTACACATTTTAGTCATGAATCCTGGCTGCAAGTTTAGAATTTTTCTTTTAGTTTTCTAATGGCCATAAAAAGTTTTTCAGTGATGACTTCCCCTCTCTTCCCTGCACAAAGGTTATGCTTGTTCGTATTAGCTTATGTCCAAGTAAAAGAACGCGCCTGGCACATAATCCACAAGAATATTTAAAGTGGGTAAGCGTAAGTGTAAAGGACCAAACAATTTTCCTTTTTCTTATGCCTCCCAGCGTTTATTCTTACGTCTACGTTTATGCAGCTAGTGAGTATAAACGCTAGCTTAAACTTGAACATTAATATTCTTGTTATCTGTTGAATATTATATTTTGACCTGATGATGGTGTCATGAGGACACCAAAACGTTGTAAATATGATTCTACCCGTTATTTTCATCATCAAATTAAAACTATCTACCTGCAATAAACCTTAGGTGGACTTAAAGCAGGAGGAGTTAGTGAATCTGGCCCAGGTCAATAATTCTACAACTATCCGGACTCAACTTCAGATCATAGAGTGGCCAGCATAACTTCACATAATAATTCTTAACTATGAAAGAATTGAATTCTGTTCGCATTATTTTACAAATCCGTTTCGTGGTCTTTGAAGTTAGTTACTGGCCAATTTGTGAATTAAGTCAGTACACTCTTCAAGTGTATGACAGGTACAGTTAATCTGGACCTCACCAAATACCTTAAACCTGCTGAAAGCTCCACATAAAATCTTAGACACGTAAATTATTCTTTTAAGACTAGATACGCGAGAACCGATATTTTAAAATTTTCATATTTTAGAGGGTAGCTAAAACCTGGAATGAATTACCATTTTGTTTAAGAAAAATTGACTCTCTTACTGACTTTAGGAAAGGTCTGAAATCTTATTTGCACAAGAAGGATGCTTCTGCAGATTACTGAAGCCATGAGCTATTGGTTTTATCAGACAGCATTTGAATTTAAATTTTAGTCTAGGTTAATCTTAACTTTATCAACAGTATGTATAATTTATGTGATAATTTAGATGTTTGTAATGTCAACTTTTGATGTCATTTACTAATTAATCTAGGTAACACCACATTTGGGGAAGTACTTCCTGTTTAGGGTTTTCTCAATACACTTAATTTTCCCTTTGTTGTCAATGTAAAACATTAAAGTTTAAGTTAAAGTAAGTTTTGATTTTCTTTTGCTTGCTCCTTTCCCGCCATCATGGTTCCAGTCATAAACTGGAATAAATCTCTCCAAGCGTTTGAGACTTCTTCAGTGCAGTCCTCACCAAGAATGTCTTTTAATGCTAAAATTAGGGCTTTTTCCATGACCTGACAAATTAAAAAAAGTCAGGTTTGTTCAAGATGCTGTACGTTTTAAGACGATACTCAAATCCACCGACAAACGATAAAACACACTTTTGCAACGAGCACGAGCATAAAAAAAACATGGCCCAGAATGCAATAGCGTGTTCACAAGCACAAGCGTAAGAAATGTTATTTATCACCAATATCAGATGTCTATTCCTACACTTTGAAAAAATCATTAATTAATTTGCACATTCCTAAATCTAATTTGGGGATTGCTAACTGTAGCCTTCATTAAAAAGGATTTGTCTTCTGGAGCAACATCCCTGTCGAAGCAAGAGCTCAGAGTAGCTTTAGAACTTTTACATGAATCGTACTTACTAAATAACAGAAATGTTTTCAGTAAAGTTTCGGGTATATTTTATAAACATTGTAACTGTTGTTTTAAGTTATTTTAATTACCACAGCTCACAGGAAGACCATGTTTTTTCTTGTACATGTAAATGATTTTGATACAGTGTTTACATAAAGATAATGATGATGATGATGATGGTGATGGTAATGATGATGATGATGATATTTGAGAAAACGAGAAGCAGAAAAAGAAGCTTTTATCTTAGCTCTTTATTTCACATTTGTGTTTTTATTCTAGGTTTTGAGCCAAAGATTAGCTTATATTTGATTAGATTATGATTAGATTAGATTAGATTAGACTAAATTAGATTAGATTGAATTAGATTAGATTAGATTAGATTAGATTAGATTAGATTAGATTAGATTAGATTAGATTAGATTAGATTAGTTTAGATTAGATTAGATTAGATTAGATAAGATCAGATTAGATTTTATTATCACTGGTGTAAATTTTTAATGTGATTTTTGTTTGAATACTATCTCATTGTAAAGCGCCATGAGCCATGGACATGGCGCTATATAAATCTTTTTATTATTATTTATTATTATTATTATTATTATTATTATTATTATTTAACTCACCTTAAAATGCTTTTCAGTGATTGTGATTGCGCTATGTCTTTCACCCAGGGTCTTAAGATAATCAATGAAATCTTGCCCATCGTCTAGCGAAGAAATAGCGTTTTCTACTGCCCCCATCAAACGCTTGGAGTGCAAGAATAAGGAGCGAGAGTTCATAAGCTCATCCAGCGAAACTCCTTTAAACGAAGGAAACGTATCTTGTAGATCTGGATTCAGTTGCAGAAGTCTGCAAGAAGTGAAGAACAAAAGTATTATTACGGACGGTGCCTACTAGTTCCAAGGTATTTTTGCGTGGTTTATGAATATACGGGTAAAAATCTTGGAAAGAAGAAAAAAAATTGCGGAAAACCCCGCATTTTTCAAAGAAAATTAATCAACAATATTTGTAAAAAGCGCTAAAATACAGTAACAATGTATGGAATTTTTCTCCAATTTTAACTTAATTATCTCTGAAAATGCGCGGTTATCCCCACTTTTCTTTTCGGATTTCAATAACACTTGCTAAGATCTTCTTTTCCCTCATATTCAAAAACTGTGCAAAAACTACCTTTGAATTAGTAGGCAGTGTCCTAAAGAAATCCGAGCCTCTAGGACTTACTTGAGATGCGCAGAGCGTATGCGTTGTAGCAAAAGTAGGCACCGTCCTTACTGTACAGTTTTCAAAAGTACAACATTGTTTCGACGTCTTCATGGCATTATTGAAATGAGATAGAAAGGAGATCTAAGATGTATAATTTAATTTTATTTCCGCGTCTCCGAATGCTGAGAGACTTCGTAAGACGGACGGGATCAGACGGTGAGTTTGTGAATAAAAAGACATTCGACGTTGCATTTTTGAGAATTGAGAGTTCTTTTGCTTTCTTTTACAGATCATTGAATGCCTTGACTAAATCTTTAAAACAATTACAGAATGATAAACATTAGCATGATGTATATACAACAATTAATGTTACGTGTTTCAAAAGAAAAGAAAAGACCTGCATAAAAATAGGATTCGGGGGTTGACTTGCTCTCTAGACGAAAATAAGTTTTTATCCTAATTTGTTTCGGTCCCCGTTTAACAATCGCCTTTTCCATCAATCCCCCACCCCCCTCCCTTATCCGACCGGTGCATTTTCTGACTAAAAATGCCGTAATTCTGAACTTTATTTAACGTGGGAAAACAAGCGCCCAGTTATACGGTTTAGTTCAAAAACTGCACTGGCTAGTTTACAGGCATGCCACGATAAAAATAAATAAATAAATAAATAAATCAATCAATCAATCAATCAATCAATCAATCAATCAATCAATCAATCAATCAATCAATAAATAACTATATACAGGATAAAAAGCAGTTTATGGATGCTACATCATTGTAGTATTGATTCATTTACTAAAAGTAATATTGTTCTTTGGAAAACTGAACTTGTTACCTGACAAATATGTTCCTTCCAAACACGTATTTTTCTTCTTCCAGACTTTTCCAAGATGCCCTCAAGATGTTTTTGTGTGCATCGGAAACTGGCAGTGAAACAGCTTTGCTTGACACCTTAGGATAAATCGAGGGTCTTTTCTTTACGTGCTGAGATGCAGCACAGCCCATAGCTGAAGTATTGGGTATTTACTAAACAGTTTAGAACAGAGAAAAATAGCAAGCCGTTAATAATGCAAAAGAAGATCATAAAAAGGGTATAAACCATATTCCAAAATGGCTTCCATTTTAATATTCTTTTGTTCGCAATCAAATTAGCCCTTCTTGCCTCGTTCAAGGTAAAATATTATTTTGATTTTTGAGCTTAAGAACGAGGCAAGAAGAGCTAATTTAAATACCAACAAAAAAATATTAAAATAGTAGCCATTTTGGAATAAGGTCTATAATGACCTTGGGATCAGCTCGGTTTTAAGAAAACTGAATAAGCATTAAATGGCTGGGGGGTAACGCCAATGATTTTTGCGTAATAAAAAAACATTTGAGTGAAATGCTCACAATACACAGCTCAGCGGTATGGCCAGTACCTCTTCACGCATGCGCACAACCCTATCTCTTGGGTGGTGGCACCCATAGAGCGTGCATCCTTGTCTCCAGAGCCTACGATCTTTTGGTCAGCGGTTGGATATAGAGCGTGAGGTGCCAGTGAAGCACCTTCCATATACCGCAGAGCTGTGTTATGTGACCATTGCATTCAGATGCATGGTTTAGTTGGACTTTTGAGGTTTGTGCATTACTAAACATTCAGTGCCGATATTACAAATTGCTGAGAGAGATTAACAGTTGTTTGACAATTCACCGCGTACATCGTGACTACAGATATATATGTGGAGTCTACTAATTCTACATCTGTTTAAACAGCAATCGACATTCATGAAGAGTTGTAGTAGACTCCGAAAACCTTTTAGACTTACAACACCGTTGTTTTCAGGGCAAGGTATTAAAACCAGTCCCTCAATTAACTATGTTTACAAGAAAACGAAATTGAACTCTTTTCCAGTCACGGTCGAAATAATACGTGACCCCGCAAATTGAAGCTGTTGATGGGAAGTTTATTTTTTTTACACTTTTTGTGCCGCAAAAAGGTGGCTTTATTACTTTCTAAGAGTAATAAAGATGAAAGCTGTTTGTAATTACTTCCCTACTGATTTTTCCCACGGAAAAAACAATAACAAAAATCATCTATTTTTGCCTTATCCATTTTAACACCTCAGTTTTCAAGGAAAAGGTATCTTTTTGAATTGTTTGAAAATGAATAGATGCTTTTAGCTCCTGGCGTGTAGAAGTTCTTGATAATTATCATAATTTTGTGTAGCCGTATTCGATTCTGGAAAAAGAGATAACAGTATAGCTGGCAACTTCTCGTTTTATACAAAATTTAAAAGACGTGTTATGCAAACTTTTGATGTCGCAGCATAGTAAAGACGCATTTTGTTTTCCGGTAACTTCAAAGAAGCACTTTTTGTATTTTTATGTTGGAAAACGATCAATCGAAGCCACTCTTGTTTTGAACGTGTCGGTAACATACACGCCGACTCTTTAATCACACTCCTCGCACTACGCTTAAAGGTTTTATGGCGAACATAATCTATTCTTCACTCGACTGAACGTTATTAAGTGCATCATGTTTTTAATAGGATAGTGCAAATGAACTTTCTTAACGACGTCCCTTCAACGCCACTGGCTTAAGAGTAATTATCCTTCTGTATTTTAAAATATAAGAAAATTTAGTATGAGAACCATTTTCTTAATAGGAAACCTCAATTCAAAGAAATTCTTGCTTCATACAGTTTTTTCTGACTCTAGTTTATAGATAAGGTTATGAGCAGACAGAAATTATTCAGATCCCCGCTGAACCATCAGCAAAGCTACTTTTGAGCATCATTTTGTTTTTAATTCGGTCTCTCCAGGTAGCGTGCGTGACGTACTTGACTTATTTTTTGTTGCTTTTGACAGAAAGTAAAGCCTTGTGCATGATCTGAGATGTCAGTTGGCTTTTTACTTATCTACGTGCACTAACTTTAATTTCGTTAAAGCTATGATGGCGATTTGCAAGGGAGATGTCACGTACTATTTTCCTTAACAAAATCCCACACCGCCCAACAAAACATTAACAAAAGAGAGAGAAATGACAGAAAAATGATACCCTTAAGAGAAATTTCGGCATGGAAGAAAACCAAAACAAAAATGTGCAGCGTACGTATTAAACGTTCATATGAGAAAAGAGTGAATTTCCATAGGATAAATGGATAATTATTGCAGGAAGTTACAGCCGCTACAGACTCCTATATTTTATTTATAGTCGACTTGGAGAAAAGCCACGCTCAGTCGTATTGGTATAATTTCAAAATTTTAGTGGCATACATATTTCACAAAGTCAAACCTATTGCGATGTCTGCATGAGTTGGTTGTTTCACCGTTTGTTTGTTACGTTCCAGCCGAACCGGTCAACGTTTGGAAAATTACGAAATTCGCTTGCTTCAGCAATTAGTTCAGTCGATCTTGGCAACATGCAGTGCTGACGTCTCTTGGAAATTGACAGACTCTCAAATTAGAGTGATAGAAATTTAGAAGATACTTAAAGCAAATAAAAACAAGAAAGCGATTGCGTTCGGCAAACCAGAAAAACAGAAGTCGTTAAGTACGTCGATACCTTACCTTCAATGTGTAAGAGAACAGTTGGCATCACATTTCTATTCCTTGTACATGTGCAAAAGTGTTTAATAATTCAGTCTTAAAGTTCAGTTTAATGTGTACATAATGACCTTGGGAAGAAAGTGTTAACCTCGTCGCGTAGCAACCAGCTCACAACAAATCAATTTATATCCGAAAAACGCTCTGCTGTAGGTCAACATATTGCAGAGAAATATGTGCATAGTGCAGAGAAACATGATATGTCAAGTGTCTTGTGCCTTGTCTTCACCGACCTTTTTAGTATAGTTTTCTTTCTCACAATGGGGGTTTCAAAACAAACAAAAGAACACAAAGAAAACGTATCTTGTAAAAGTAAAACCAACGAATTTATTCCTGGCCAATCGCATCAAACGGATGTCATACGTAATCACAATCTGAACCAATCAGAAATGTAAGTATATCATGCGAACGACAAGAAAGCGAGAAAAGCACAGGCAGCCCACGTTACGTTACGCGAAAGTGATAAACTACAAATCTTTTTTAAGTTTCTCTTCCGATCCTTTGGGAATGGGTCTTAGTGAATCAATAATCATCGAGAGTTTTAATTTCTTTATATGATCTTGATTTTTGTCACCAGGTCACGGTATTTATCAATTTCCTCATCAAGATCTATAATATAGGAAGATTGTGTTCCAGTTCTCTGTTTGTTGGGACACTGAATTCCCTCCCCTGATGCTCTCAGGCCTGGCTGAACCACTCTCTCGTTTAGGTAACACAGACCTAGTGGAGAGCCCAAGCTGACTGTACCATCATGCGTCCATTTGTATTTTTCTCGCCTCGTTTAGGGACACTCTCCTCTTTCTTTGTAAGTACGCGCCAAGGTGGATTATCCTTTAAAAGTCAATATTTCTTTCGGTGTTTCCGGATGTTTCATAGTGCCACTTCTGGCAACCAGTGGTTCAGTGGTTGTGCACTTCATTTCTGCGGTTACAATTGAGTTTCCAGTTGAGCTCACAGATTTTAAAACTTATCTTGGATATTCATTGAACTTTCAGAAATCATTTTGGACGACTTCCTGTACTGCTGAAATTGGTCATCGTACATCGTTTATGTTTTTCTAAATCTAAATCTAAATGTCGTTTAGTCGTCAAAGTCGTGGGACAACACGCCAACTCTAAAATAATAATGAATAAAACTATTCTAAAATATACAAAATAACAATAAAAGTTTATCTACCAATAAGAATTAAATTAACTAGTTTACTTTTAAAAATAAAGAGTGATTGGCTGGAAATAGTTTCTTCTGAAATTTTGTTCCATTCAGTAATCGTCCTGGAAAAGAAAGAAAATCTAAAAATATCTTTATGTCCTTTCGGTGCAACAAATTTAAAATCATGGCTTCCCCGAGTCCTCTTTTCTCTGCTTGGTATCAAATAATCCCCCCAGTCCCCATCTAGGAGGCCGTGGCACATCTTTCGTACGTTCAATCGTGAAAGCTTTTGTCGAAACTATTGCCTCGCAAAAATAACACAAAAAAACATAAGGATGTATCCTTTTATCACCAGTCGTAAGACTTAGACATTTTTCTTTCTTGAAATGTCAAATTTTACAGGAAATCGTTCCCGGTCTTCTGTGTTTCCTTTGACGATCGAATTCGTTATCGGGTCTTATCGTAATGCGTAACCTTCATCATTAGGACAAGAAAACCTCGCTCTCAACATAAGAAAGCTGTCGAATATTTCTGTTAATCGATCATAGACTTCCAATGATAATGGGAAATGCGAGGAAGAACAGGCTGTAGCCTAATTCTTCAATGAACTACTCTATTCCCAATAAAATAGAATGAGTAAAATTCAACCAATATAAGTTTTGTGACCAACCTCGTTCCCAGGGCTTTTCCCTTGCCTGGAAACGAGGCTGTTTTGTGACTACTCAACGGCGGATCTAGGGGAGGCGCCTGGGGGATCCCGCCTGAAACGGAGGCACGTAGGGCCGAAGGGCCAAGATAGTCGATCGTTTGAGAGTGGGTCCCCACTTAGCTACCTTACGTACCTAGCAAAAGCATTCGTGTCATACCTCACGTCACAAAAAAGCCATACATCTCACAACTATAAAATACCTCTTTTGGAGTTCCTATTTGTCCACAATCATTATCTTTTTTTGATAACCTTATGATATCACTGAGTTGATGGTATGCGTTACAGAAATCGGGGATGTCTGATTATGGTACAGTTTTATATTTGTTTGATAACACGGCCCCACAAGCTTCCTGCTAGCTTTAAATCTAATCGTGTATAAATAAACCTTCTTTACTTTACTTTTATTAATATTCCCAGGATTGTATTAGAAGTTAGAAGTGTTGGTCATTGATGAGGTAGGTAAACCGTGATACACAGAGAAGAACCGTTGGACTTTTGTTAAAAATCTAATAATACTTTGAAAAGCGTAATATAATTTTAAAGATAAATTTTATAGCCCAGTACGGCTTGGCTTATTGTCTAAGATGTTGAGACTTAGGTCTTTGTTCTAGCTTATAATTTCCGTCTGCCTAATATAAATATATATTTATGAAATATTCCGTAGGAAAACAAAAAATATAAATATGTCGTGCTTCTTAATGCATATCATAGCTTTTATCTGCCATATCCTAATTGCAAACATATTTCCGCAAAGAGCATTTTAAAGATTTTAAAGGGCTCCTTAGAGACATCGACCAAATTAAGAAATGTTTTATACTTAAATGATTTTTAATATTTATTTTCTTCCATTTTTTCTTTACCGCTAGGATGATGTTCTTTTTATTGCTTACAAGTGACATTTAACGCAATAACGCCTTTCAGGCCGCAGGCGGTATGAAGCGTTCACTTCACAGTAGCCTTTCAAGGAGGCTTTCGAGACGATTTTTTTTTCTATTACCCAGTCAGTTGTCAATTGCTGACGCAATCTTTACATTTTGACCAACAGGCTGTCTGAAGTGGGTTCTTTTATTACGCTCACAAATTGTCATTTCGTAGTGATATTAAATTGATTGCAGGGTTTTCTTTTTTCCGGTCCTACTGCTTGCGTTGGTCTAACTATACAACAAAGAAATCAATTCCGAATTGGTGCTCTTTTTTTCGAATTTCGGATCCACAAAAAGACTTCAACGATTTGTCGAAATTAACAGAAGTCTGAGAATCCTTTTACTGCTAGAACATACAATGGAGCTTACAGAGTGTAAGGTTATATTGTGCATTTCCTCGTCAAAGCTTTCTTCAGTTGACACTTCTCAATCTTGATTTTCTTAAGAGCAATCAATCCAGCCGGCGCTTTGTGACATGTTGTCAGGTGAGCTAGTGCTTCCCTTCAATCTTTTGACTTTGATTATGAAATGTTGGTGGTGGTTTATTGTTTTCACAGCTTTCTAAACTCCAAATATTTATTAGAAGAGCCATAAATCTGGTAAAATACCTTGGTAAGTTTACCTTCCTCGCTTTTCTTTACTTAGCGGTTTTGACAGATTACAGTTACTTTTGTGATGGTAATATTTTGTGGCAATGTTCGTAAAATATTGCCACGTTTTGACTCCAAACATAATCCCGATAATTACAGGCTTAAAAATGATTTCTTATGACATTTTACGACTAAATCCTCTGTCTATTATATGACGAATAAAACCTATTTTATGAATTGGGCGGAGGGGCAAGATATTGAGAAAAAGTGATAAATAATGATTGCAAAATTTGTATATTTTTAAAACGTAAGTCGGTGTTACTTGTTCTGTAGGATTTTCTACATGTTTCCCCACTTTCTTAATAAATATTTTTTTAGCATTCCTTTCAATATTTTTAAGAAAGGAAAATAAACCGGCGGGTAATTTTTCTGGATTTCCTCTAAAATTTTGAAGCCCACAGGGGCAGGTGCACGGTTTGTATCACATATCATAAAAAGTCTGGTTTAGCTATAATGCAACTTATTCACTGAAAAAAAAAGTTATTCACTGATCGTGAAGTACAGAATCAAAGGAATAAGTAATAACTGTTCGAAACATTATTCATGGTTTATGCTACGTGTGTGTAGCTTTATTGTGTGTACTTGCTCTTAACACTGGTCAAACAACGATATTCGACAAGTACTTTTGGGTTATACCGAGCACCGCTCCAGGCAATCACAAGGTTTATTTGAAGATATTTTTTACCCTCCCTCAAGACAAAAAACCTGCCAAGATATAAATAAAGTAGAAAATTGAATATTGCTCAGCAGGTTATATGGGGTTGGACCTGTTAGCAGTGACACAAATGCAGACAGTTTGGTTCCTCAGACGGTTTAATGACCCACTGATTGTTAGAAAAACACAATAATACAACCATACAATCACCTGCCACAGTTTGCACACGTTAGAGGTTCTTGCATGCATAATATTTTGATAGCCAACACAGTTATAGTCTGGGCTTCTAAAGGTAGCGACACTATGACTGATTTATACGCTAGTCAAAACCGAAATGAATCTCAAGCGAGCTTTGGCAATATTCGATAGTACACCGTCAATGGTCTGCACCGCCAGTATCTAAGACGCCATATATCAACGATTTCAATCATCCGCCTCAGTGGCGCGCTTACCTCAGCTATCACCGCCACCAGCGTTTAAAATCGTTCACTTTGTCACTTGCTCGGACTGAAATTTGCATTTAATTATAACAAAAAATTATATTCGCTTATATAGTAGTTCTGTATGGCTGGCATAAATAACATTGGAGTATTAAATTAATGGCGAAGCAGGAAGTATCATATATTCTAACCAGTGTGATCATGACTATTCAAAGAAAACCACTCAAAAATACTTCACAGTTAGCTAAACTGTGATGCAAGGTATTATGCTGTACAAGCTAGTTTTAACTTTTGCGTGAAATCCCGGGTTAAAGAGTGATTATTCAAAGGAAATGAATCCACCTAGCAGACTTTTCATGTTGTTCTGTCTCCTGAGCGCCTCAATATTTTGCAAAACGAAATCTATTTTCTTTCTCAGTCTTGGTGAAACTCTAGCCACTCTTACTGTCTTAACTGGTCCCCTGGAGTAGACAGTCATCCTTTGGCCAGTTTAGATTAGATGCAATTTGAACACCAAGTTTAGGGGCATGCTCTACTTAACCGTTCAAATTACATTTTATATCCATGTATTCTTCGTCTAAAAGAGAAGCGATATGTGTACAGAGTACAGTTCATATTATTTACAAGGAGAATTGAAAATTTACTGCAACAGATAACACAATTCCTTCTTGAAGACTTAACTTTCAGTTTCTTGGAAAACTGCAGGTTTGTTACATCTTCTCAATGATACAATGTTTTCCTTTCTTGTACCGTCGCATAATTCCATTTTAAAGCACAATTCGCAGCTAAGCCGGCTGGTTACCATGCACCCTTCCCAGTTTTTACTTCTTCCGCCGATCCTCACGTTTACTTGCAAGAGTGAAACACGAAACACTGATGTTCAAAACGTTTCGTTCTTTGTGAAATCAAACATGCAACTTTTGTGGCCAAAGAAAAGAAAAGTGTTTTTGAAAGAAAGAAACATCGTCCTCAATCGCAATTAATTTGGTTGGGGCGCAGCACGAAATATAGCGCGGGTTAGTAAGCCATATTTACCATGTATCATATTTACACGTTAATTTGCGCAGTAGAAATACTAAATATTATTATTGTAAGTGCAGCATACGAATGCTTCATAATAATTGTTCTCAGTCTTTTGTGCGGGCCAGCCTCTTTGAAGATTATGTTTAGTTGAATGATATTTGTAACATTTGAATGTGTACTGGAAAGAGTTTACGGTGACTGCAGTCCTTTTACCATTGTGCTTGAAATGAAACGGAACAATTTATTCCACGCTTCTTCTGTTTCTGGTGTCCATTGGTGATTTAACAGTTCTTTTAAGGCCTCCATCAGGGATTCCTGCATTGCCTGCGGAGATGAACAATCGAGAACGTGAACGAGGCTTGTAAACGTGAAAGGTATTGAATTCCGTGCTTATTCACATCATAGAAAAATTCATGTACGGGTGTGTTTGATCAATTACGGCTATTTGCGATAGCGACTATTATTGGACATGCCACATAAACAGGCATAAGTCTTAAATGTAAGCACAGTTGATTTATTTACAGTTGAACTTGACTTTAGATGATGAAGATGGGATTTTTAATCGTCAAATCGACGTAGGGAATATCAAGAAGTTAATCCAAGATCGATAAATCGACGGTTTTGATCTTCAACGCCTTGCGAACAAACGGCCCAATTCTACCGTAAGTTACAAAGCCGAGCCGATCGAAGGCGAAGGTGGTCGACTGTTCGTTTGAATTTTCAAATAAACTGAGAACTGTGCAAGGTTAATGCATTTCTTCGGCCATTTGAGGTCAGTAGTTGTAGTTACTGAATTTTTGTCGTTTCTTATGCCAATAACCGCAAAATTTCCCGCTTAATAGTTTATACTGTCTACCTGCTGTTTACATAGCATGTGGGAAAAAAAACCCGCGCTATTCTCTGGTATGCATGTAACGCTGAAAGTGGCTTTTGGTATATGCATCAATATTTCCTTACATCGAGATACACGGGCTTCAATGCACGGGCCTTATGTCTCCTGCCTAGTTCCTCCAAGTAACCAGCAAAGCTAAATGCATCGTCCAATGAGGACACAGCATTCTCCACAGCTTTCATGACACGTTTGGCGTGACCGTAAAGCGCGCTCGTGTTTTCCAGCTCCGCCGGATCCACGCCTTTAAATTCCGGGAACAGCTTTTGGTACTCTGGGTTTTGCTGAAAAAATCTAAAACAACGTAAAGTCAAATGAGTACAAATACGCTACTTCTCTGTAATGTGAATACTGGAATACTGAGAATCTAGTGTAAATTATCATCCGGTTGAGTGTAGTCCTGAAAAAGACTGTCTGTGGTGACATTGACTGACGTTTGGACAACCTGGGTCGACGTCATCGTCACACATCATGGAACATAGCGCAACAACTACAACAACAACAATGGTAATAATAATAATAATAATAATAATAATGATGATGATGATCATGATGATAATGTTGATGATGATATTTAGTCAGAAGGCGCCTCTCACCATGGTGATTTTTGCCCATGGCCCTTCCGATCACCATAGCAACGTGAAAAAAAGCAAAAGTACAAAGGCCTCTGTGAATTACACGTTTTGCTTTTGCTTAGTCTTGCGTTAGAATTATGCTGGTGAAACCAGACAGTCGTGTGGGGCCGCCTCTTGAATGAACTCGTTGTTAACGTACCGTTAAACGTTATCAGTAGAATGAATATTCGAGACTTAAAAATAATGCTTTATCTTCTTATGTCAAAGACGTTCTACCTTTTAATTATAAGGGTGAATTTAACCATCACTTGAAACTGTTGAGTACTACTTTTCTTCAAGTCGTAGTGTTATTTGATATTTTGTAAGAAGATTCTTGTAACGTTTGATTATTTAAATAAAAGCGATCAAGTAGTGATTCCATGTGATCTTTTTGTTTTGTTATTTTTTGCAATTTTTAAAATATTTTAGTTTTTAAGCTGTCGTATATTATAAGAGTAAAGAGGTTGTCTTAAGGGAGCATTAAATGTTTCAAAATTCAAAGATTTTAGTGCTCTAATTATTTGTCATTTGGGAATTATGGCGGCAAAAAGTTTTGATAGATAGCATAAAACAACATTCATCTCAGTATCTGCCGCCGCGAGCGACTTAGCATCAAACACATCATGTTTGAAAATCATCGAATCTGCAATTTTGTTCTTCATTTCTTTTGCCGAAAGAAAGGGTCGTACAATTGGCGTCTCAGTATAGCCGGCTGAAAGCAAGGCCAGCGCGACAGAAATAGTTACAAGCAAACGAACTAAGCTTCATGTTGACTTCTTGTTATTTTATCGCGTCACAGAAGTTAAATACACCTGCTGTAGTCTCAAAATACTTCCAATTTGCACTTGTTGGTTACTTTAAAAAAATAACCGGAGATACAGTGTAATATTGCGTTTCGTTTGAGTTGCGTGAATTTAAGGAGCAGCCCTAACCATCTGCAGTAGAGAAATAATAATAAAAAAATGGAAGACAGGAAGTTTGGAGTTTCAAGCAAGCACACGAGATCGACTTGCTTTCAACAGCTACCTTATAGCAACCGCTTTACGATTTAAACTTGGTCAAATGTACAGCATAATGGTAATTCTCTCCTGAAAGGAGCGAAATTATTGCCAATATGTGTGCGAAAAGGATTTCAGGCAGTTCAATAGTTGTGGTAATTATTCATAAGCTGAGCTTTCTCATAACCCTCTGTTAGGAGATTACTCTGTTTTAGCAATTTCCATTATGTCATATTCACGTGAAAGGGAAAGCATTATTTTCCTTATATTTAATTATGAAGGAATACAACAGAAGAGCCAACTTGTTGAAATTACTACTCAAAGTCTAAGGGGTCAAGTTTGTGAATTACAAGCAAGAAAGACTGAATGAATATTAAAGTGCCTAGCGGCGAAAGTTGTTCAGAAATGACAAAGGTTTAAAACAGAGAAAGACGATTTAGTGAGTAGTATGGTATGGTCATAAGCGTGTAATGTATGCCCAATAATTTAACGATTGTGGTGATAACTTTTGTCTGTGTTTGTGAGTGATTCAGCAAGAAATATTAACAATTTCTTGCCGGCTACGCACAACAGAAATAAATTATTATCTTAACTTATTTCAAGTGAGGATTTCACCGAGAAAGAACCGTGAATCGATCTTACTGATCGCAAGATGTGCAGACTATTCTACTCGTTCTGTAATCTGTGCGTCTCGGTAGTAGCTTCAGAATCCTTTCGATCAAAATAAACAGTGGTTACCTTAGAAACGTCTTTTTCCCGACGTTGTTTTTGTGTTGTTCCACAGTCTCCCATGTCTCTCTGACAAGAGATTTCTGTGTTTCCGACAGCGGCAACGAAATATGGCCACCTTTGTGGCCCACAGAAGACGAACACCCCATGTTTAATGAAAAGTAATGCTCGCGCTTCTTCACCCTGTCTACCAGTAATAACAAAATGTGTAATTAGTGTACTGGGGGAAACTGGCACATGATCTTATGTAAACTAACTTAGTATTTGCCACATGTATTGTTAGTTGTATATCAATATGACCACCTTCCAAAAAATCTTTAACTTATTACATTGAACTCTTATCTTGGAGCCGCTCCAAGGTAGTTCTTTGCACTAGTGCTTCTGCGCATCGATTTAAATAAGTAGATGAGTAAACCAAACGTCATAAATTCTACCCAACTTGCCGTCAACAAAAGCTAATTTTAAAAACAGGTTCGGAAATTCCTGGCGAGAAAAATACATATTTGGTTGGTTCTAATGTGTTTTTCTGATTTGCATATTGGCGGCATAATGAACAGATGGCTTAAAAGGTACTTTCTTCATTTGTTTCGAAAAGAGTTTAAATAATGCTGTCTTATTTAAGATTACTTTTAGTGTTCTACGTGGCCTATCATATATGTGCAAATCGTCAGAGGAACATTCTACATGTCCACTTAAACACTCCAAACCATGTTAAATTTTATTTTTGAAGATAGAAGCTGACAATTTCCTGGTTGCAAAATTACCATATTTCATTTAGTTTTCGATTCGGCTAATTGCCCACAGTGACATCACTGGCAACTATGAATAAATATTTGGAGAACAACTGTTGGTCATAAATCAGTTGGGAAAGTCACCAATCAATCAAACATAAACTGCTAAGACCCACAGTAATCTTGAGTCAAAACAACTTTATTGGGTAGTTAACTAGGGGGGGGGAGGTGGGGAGAAATAGTTTCAAACTTAGGGGACTGAAGCCGCAATGACAACGGTAACGGCAAGGAGAGCGCTGCAAAACAAAATGAATCAATGAGGAAAAGCCCCTCTCTGCACGAGCGGTGCACATTTCTTAGCCGTCCTCTTCAAAACCACAACGTGAAATGGCCATATTCAAGGTTTTGTGGAGAACGTGAAAACACGACGGTGAATTGTTCCCTAAAGTTTAGTTCCTGGATAGTTCGGTCACATTGTAGAAGTTGGAATAATCGCGACATAGTTGAAATAATATGAATTTATATTTTTCAAGTGATATTCTTGTTTGTGTTTCTGTCGTCCTAAAAAGAGGGACTAGATTAGTCTAGTTTAGATTGCTCTAAAATGGCGGCCGAAAGGGCGGTTTGTTTTTAGCTTGAGACGTTGAAGAGATTCCGTTTTATCAGGCTCTTCTCGCGACAAAAAGTGCTGTATCCGAGGAGTTGCAAGGATGAAAGTTATTTTGGAAATTTGCTTTCAAAATTTTCGCATTAAAGAAACAACAAACCAAGACAGCTTTCAGATAGCATTGTACTTTATGAGACATGCATGCATGGTTGTGAATCTCAGCTGCAGGTTTTACTTGAGTTCGGAGATCTATTAGAATAGATTCATCACAAACGTTTGTAAACAGTATGCGCAACCATCAAATTAATTTTGATAGCACTGATAACCAAAATAATATTGCATGCATAATTAAAATATTCTTGTCACAATGTTTATCTCACTTGTGCAGTCTTTGTGTGGGGCACATATATAAGAAGAGTAGTGGGGGGGGGGGGGGGGGGGAGGAGGCAGAAACTTCCTCTTCTCATCCAAATATCTACTTTCTGTGAAGCTGGTACTAACCCTGAACGTGATAACACGAAGACAGTTTTAGTAGATGTAAATGAGGTTAGTGCTGATGGTGGTTCCTTAGATTGAAGCAAGGAAACTTGGAAACTAGAGCGAGAAGGGCGTATAAACTAACTCTGCAGATGTCAAGATTGTGGGCGAGTATCAACACATGGATGCATAATTATCATAACTGTTCTCCATGCATTTCGTATGGCAGTAGTACAGTAGAACCCCGTTAATACGGTCACCAATGGGTCCCAAAAAATTGGCCGTATTAACGGGGTGGCCGTATTACCGGGCCAGGGTCAAATGACTAGGTATATCGCATTCGCACTCCCTGAACAACCCGTTCTCTCTAATAAACAATGGCAATGTAGATGTACGGAATTGTACAAAATACTTGAACTTAGTCGTGTCAATCGTCTTTGTTGCGAGGCACATTGACTCAGTCGCTTCGTAATTTGCCTATTAAAGGCGAATGTCAGCCGGTCAAGATTTACTGTATTTCCTTTGTCATGTTTGTAAAGGAAATCGGTTGTTTGATTAGAGTAAATGACGGAGGTCAATGAAATTGACGTGTCACAGGTGTTTTGGTTTTCTAAATTTAGCATGAGTGGCCATATTAAGGGGGTGAAATTATAAAGGATTGTACAGTTTGGGATTTCAAAATGTGGCCGTTGGCCGTATTAACGAGGGTTTTTTTTTTATAAGAAGTTGTATGGCCCTTTTGCCGCGCCAAAAAACACTGGCCGTAATAACGAGGTGACCGTAT
Organism: Pavona decussata; assembly: GCF_977016875.1. NCBI lineage: Eukaryota > Metazoa > Cnidaria > Anthozoa > Scleractinia > Agariciidae > Pavona > Pavona decussata. The sequence continues at coordinate 335,348 of NW_028145732.1, forward strand.
TACCGAGGTGGCTGTAAGGCAGGCTTCCATTGTAGTTGTTGTAATGAGAAATTAGATGCTGATATTATTGGGGTTTAAAGGGTTACAGGTCAGCCTAAAATGTAACGTACCTAAGAGAACTAGAAGCTTTTTATGACCATGCTGTTGAAGCGTTCCGATATTAAAGGAGAAGGTTGGCTTCCAAGTGAAATTCACTGCAAGACAAACCGCAAATAACTTTAGTGCTGATGTTTTGCAAGTTTTGTGGATACTCGTTTTACAGCTTACATGAAACGTTTTGCACTTTTTCCATTAGACTTTTAAAAGGACACCGTGTAGGAATTGGTAAAGGGAATGGCGGATGTTTTATCTCGTCAGAGGCTCGCTGCTGATTGATACTTTCGTCTTCTGTTTTAACCAAGAAACTGAAAAGTATTTTTCTGAACTGCTTCATTTTACAGCAAAAATCTGGCTAAAATCTTTTCTTTCATTACCGATGTCTTGTTCTTTTGCAGACAGCTGTTTGCGCCCTCTTAATATCCCATCTATGCGCGTGCTATTTCAATAGAAGTGAATTATCGGTAGCTTTCGTTGACTTTCAATTAAAAATAATTTGCAGCGGAGGAAAATTCTTCATTTTTTAAACTGATTCAGCTTTGGGTTTTACGATAAATGGTAAATGTTCGTTTCTTGTGCCATCAGCCTTACAAAACGTAAAATTTGAATGTACGGTTCGAAAACTCAACGTAAACTCTCTTCAAACAAAAATTAAAAGAAGAAATCTTTTTAATTACTACCCAGATTAAGCTTGCCTTGGACGTGTTTCATCACAACTAACTTAATGTTGAATACAATTTAATTTGAAATACCTTTCGTTAAACAGCCGATCGCATGTAGATGACATCCTTTCAATGTGATTCAAAAGTTTTAAAATTTCGCTATCGTATTTTTCCTTCGTATTTGTATACAAGTTGAAAAGAAGAGGAGAAGAAAGAAAAAAAACAAACAAAAAACATTTAAGGATTTTAAAACTACATTAGTTGCAAAGTGATTAAAAAAAATTATACTGATATTACTACCCCCTTGATGGTGGAAGTAAGAATAGTATTCGTGATCTTGCACTGCAAGGAGACAGACACAGAACAGATAAGAAACTTGTACATCAAACGAGCAGTTAAAACCATGGTCGTGGTTTCCTTGATGTTTGCTGTAAACACGAGGTGAGATGTAATCCTCCTATTGAAAAGTCCTCATACCAAAATGGACAGCTGCAAAACTAGCTTGCCATTGAGAGACTTTAACCAAACCAAGTTAGAGAACCCAACATTAGATTCACGAGTCCGACGTTTCGACGACTCGAGACGTCGGATTTACTTATCGCAAATGAAAATGTTTGCCAACATCTCCAGTTATTAGATGATTAATTATGGTTTCCCTTTTTGCCCATAGAACGCATAGATTGAGCCGATAGTAATGAAATCAATTTGTAGTAGTATATATTAGTACAGTACTAACACTCTTGAATCTTGGCCTTAGTGATACAAAAGTATCAAATTTGCTATCGCCAGCCTGAAAATTGACCAATGCTATACTTTTAATTTCGTATTTATCTCAGCTTGTGTAAAACATAACTTTTTTTCAATACTTCTTTGAGTAGTGTTCCTATAGGAAATACATTAATTGTTTATATTTGAAAACTGCTGTTGATTTAGCATTTTAAATCAGCTATAAAGAAAAACACTTTGCAGTTTACGCATGCTAAGCGTGGCAAACAATGCTTGCTGTGTGTGGTTTGCGTGGTTAGTGAGTTTAATCATCGCAAAAGTTTCATTTATTTTTTCTCTGGTAAACAAAACATAATCTCTGTATGTTGTACAAAGCCGTAGTGACTCGTTACGTAACAACGTTTTTAAATTCAACCTTTTCATTTTACTTGCAGGTGGTTTCGCCACCTCCTTCACAGTAAAATGGGATGTGGGTCATCAGCGAGTCGCAAGAGTCAAGACAAAATCGCCTTAATTCAGCTCTCCGCTGCCCAAAAGTACCTGGTGCGCGAAACATGGGAGATAGTTGATCTTCATAAGAATTCTGTGGGAAAGAAAACTTTTATGAAGTAAGTACATAAAGCTTGTTTTTATCTGCGTCATTATAATCACAACATGGTTTCCTTTGCGTTTTTTTAATGTTTGTAAAGTAACCACTTGAACAAATTCATTTTATGTCTCCAATAGACCAAAACCATCAAACGCGTAAGGTGGAGTTTGTGATCTTCATTGAAATATTGAGAGTATAAAGAAAGATTGTGGCGTAGAAGCCCCTTGTTTGTAATTCTGTCAGTAATTTGCATATTCAGAATAAACTGCTCAGGATTACAATTTTCCCTAAATACGAACACACTGCAAAATTTGTTCTAAGCCATTTTCCCCTGAGGTCTGTGTTAGTAATAACTATCTAGCGTCATGGATACTGATTTACAGATTTAAGTTTCATTATTTCGTCGGATTCCATCTCCAAGCAGTGTAAAATGGTGTATGCTAAGTAGAACGAGCATACAGTTTTTTAAAACAATAACGAAAAAACTGTGATTTGAGCAATCACAGCTGCCAAAACTATAAACTACACTTTTTTAACTTCTGATTATTTTATTTATAACTGAATACCAGATGAAAAATTAACCTACACTGTACTGCTCTGCAAAAAAAATATGCGCGTAGAGTCATCGCATTTGAAAAAATAGAAAGGGAAGTCTAGTTGTAAGTCTCTAATGTTAACGGAAAATGCGTTACATTGTGAATCAAACAAAGCTGACGAAAATGATTCTCAGGCAAAACAAATAACTTATATATATCCCTTAACAGATATGCTTAAAAAGTCATTAACTTACCGTAATCGTTTTGGAAAAAACGATTTTCTTTGTTGGAGATGCGAAACGTTAGAATGAACTGCGTTCACTGCTTAAATAACTCTTAACTTTACATTGGGTGGGTTATTTAATGCGTTTATTTCCATATGATAATTTATCTAATTTCAACATTTTCTCATCATCAAGGCCGAAAATCGTTTTTAATTCACTCAGTAAATATTAAGAAGAAATGTTCTGAATAATTAATGTCCTTACTTCTTTGTTTCGTTATGGTAGCTCGAAGTATGTAATTACAGTAACTTTAGAAAGAAATTAAAAAATTTTAGATGACTGTTTGTCAACTAAAATGCAATTAAAGGCCTCAATTCCAAATCAGAAACGTCTCTAGTTTTAAGCTGTTAAGCAAGACGTTACAACCCAAGAGTAATATTCAAAAATAACGTAAAAATCTCCACTACAGGGGGAAATACTCAAATAATACTCAAATATAAATACTCAAATATAAATAAATACTCAAATTTCCGTTATCTTGAATCAATTTCCCTGCTGGTGCCATTCAGGTTACTGATTTAGAATTCGCAAAATAATAGTTTGCACAACACTGATTGGTGAAACGGGTAAAATATTTCTGCTATTTGTTGACGATTTCTTTCCAAACCAAATTTTGGCAACCATACATTTTGCGCAAAAATAACGAAAACCGTTCATTTTTAATAAAGAAAATTAATATGCAGAGCTTTTTTATATTAAACTGTCACAACTGTCGCCAAAAACGCAAAGAGTAAAACATGAGAACAAAAGCTAAACCTTAACAATGAAACAGTTAGTAAATAGTATTTTATTAAAGTTAACACGCCCTCTTATGAAGTAAACCTTGATTCACGCCAAGGGTTGATAGCGGGAAGTACGCGTATAATTTGTAAAAAGCAAATCAAAGCAATAACGTTTTGTATAAAAAGATCGGCCGGGAAAATTATTCAAACAATGTATAAATTAAGCTGAAATGTCGCATTAAAATACTCAATTTTAGGTCGTATATTCCCTTATGCAGAGATATTTTATTTTTTCGAGGATATTAACAATGACAAGTTTCGCATTATTACAGCAGTTACCAGTAACACGTGACCAATCTCCTTCAAAAGAGTCTGAAAAAGTTGCGTTTTGGTCGACATCAAGCAAACAAAAGCCGTTGAAATTGTTTTGAATTCTGACAATATTTCAAGGCAACAGAAAAGAGAAATTGACAGTTTTATCCGATGACAGATGGTAAACTTTATCAAAGTTGATTTCCAAGCCAGTTTATGTGAAACAAAGGGCATCATTTAGAGGATAAAATCAGCGATGTGTGCGAGTTAGCAAGTTATCACGTGCAGTGACATTTTAAATTTTTAATTCAAAACTACCCTTTTCTTTTCGCATGATCTGACTCGGAAATCAATTTAAATAAGGTTTTACGTTCTTTCTTATGAGGTAAATTTCTCAGTTTCTTGCACGGTTGCCTTGAAACCTTGTCAGAATTCAAAATAATTTCCACTTGTTTTCTTTGATTGACGTTCATCATAACGGAACTTTCTCCGACTATTTTGGAGGTGGTAGGTCGAGTGCTTTTGGTAATAATAATAAACCCAGCACCAGCACAGCCAGCGGTTGCAACACAATGCGCTATTTGTGTTCCCATGTGAAAGTGAGTTCTAGCAGAGCGTTTTTAAAGCAAATATCAGGATTACTTTTCAATAGTTTTTTCTTTTGATAATCAGCAGCTGTTGAATTGTTTTCACCACACCCATTACAAAGCCTCGGATTCATACCCGGTTACGCATTGAAACTGGGAATACGTTTCGGCCAAATGGTTGGGATTTCGGGCATAATTCGACCAAAAATTTCCAAATATCTAATTACTGTTTACTCCCCGAACTTGCAAAAAACATCTTCAGCTAAACAACAATAGAACACGGCGTGCACTTTGAGTGCAGAACTTGATTTAGCCCCGTGTAATGTTGCTTCTAAAACGCTAATTAATTTCAAATGCCATGCAATCGTGAAGTTAGGTAGATCCAACCTTTGAGTCGCTAAACATAACACTCTTGTGTTATCGTCCAGATGAAAACTGTTTAGCAATGGTGTTGTAGGTGTTTTTTATCTTTAGCAAAAACAAATGATAGCTATGATGTGAACGTTTTCCGCTCATGCAGCCCCAATAGGAAAAATACATATTCTGCGATGTTCAGGGATAGCCTCACATCCAGGTCTGTGAAAATTTTGCATCACTGATACATGAAAGAATTCACGAAAGAGACTCAGCTGGAGTGAGAGTGTGAGAATTTTGGATTTAACAGCTGTAAAGGATACGTGGTTTGAAATGCTACAGTAAAGAAAAAATGAGGTATTAAACACAGCAAAAAGAAAAATGGCAATGATAATATTGAGGAAATTCGTAGCTGTTTTGACCTGTTTTCTACTAATCTTAGTTTACTGATAAAATGAAAAATAATAATAATAATAATAATAATAATAATAATTTATAAACTTACTATAGCCTTTTAATATAAAAATGTTCAAAAGCGCTTTAAAAAAACATTAGTAAATAGACTAGATAAAAACGAAACAAAAATTCCTAGGCTTCTTTGAAACTTTGAAAGTAAACAAAAGAAATATTAAAAACTACTAAAAACTAGCTAAAAGCTAACCTAAAAAGATAAGCTTTTATATATTTCTTAAAAGCGCCAAGTGGTTCTATCTCACGGATATGCGCGGGAAGGCTGTTCCACAGCCTAGGTGCGCCAGCGTAAAAAGAACAAGCGCCCAAAGTTGTGAGCATGTAATGTAGAGGTCTTCACCGTCATCCGTTCGCTAAGCACGCTCTTTTTCTTTTTCTTTTTCAAACCTTCCCAAATAATTTTCTCTTCCATCGTAAGCAGTGCCCAACTCGAAAGTAGCATGCTCCTTTGGGCACTGCTCACACTAAACCAAACAAATTTATCCTAATTCTTTTTAATCCTCCTTGTAATATAAATGTTTATTTTTTTTATGTATTGTATTGAATCTCGTTGTACGTGTGAAAAATGAAATTGAATTGAATTGAATTGTATGCGCCAGGCCCCTCTGGACGATCTAAAAATATTGTATAATTCGATTGCAATGAATATGCAGAACAGGACCTAATGCTGACTTAAAAGTGATAATTGATATTTTAAAATTGTGTGTAGGATGCTGACGCACGTGCCAGCTGTGTAAATTTGCACAATTCCTGATTAATACGAGGCAAAGCCAGCTTGATGAGTCATTATAGTATTTTTAGGTAAGGCCAATAAAAGTTAATGGACCCGATACCTAACTTCTCTAAAAAATTCAGAAGGTGATTCCAATGCCACAGGTTCGTGAAAGCTTGTAAATAGCCGCCCACTTTCTTCCAAAAAACCCTTTGCCCTTCCCTTCAAGTTTTAAGTTCTAGTCAGAGTTTCTATAGAAGAGACAGTCTCCATTTAAAAAGGAACAATTTACAATATTGCATTTTGTCCACTGTTTATAGATTCTTTGAAACCAATCCAGAATACCAGCGACTATTTCCAGAGTTTAAAGATGTACCTCCCTCGGAGCTGGAAAAAACGAACGCCTTATATGGGCATGCTAAGAGAGTAATGAAAGCTGTAGAAAATGCGGTGTCTGCTTTGGATGACGCGGAGAGTTTTGGCGCGTATTTAGAAGAGCTGGGGCGGAGGCATAAAACTCGAGCCTTGAAACCAATCTACCTTGATGTAAGTCCAAAAAGCAAACACACCTTAACATTTGCTTTCAACTACTATTTTGTGGACTCCATCGTGTCTAGATCTTATTTGAAGAAATGTTTTACAATCCAATTCAATCGTCAATATGGCTACGTTAAAGGAAACCTCCACTACAATACAATACTTTATTCATTCTCCCCGAGGGGTTTTTCAGAATAAATTAATAATCCACTCTTGAAAAAAATCAACCTGAAATTGTTGAAAAAGCAATCTAGTTACAAATTTCGTTGGAAAACATGGAAATAATTTTTCTGTATCGGACAAAACAGGATTTGATTATCGCCCATTTTCCCTTTAAATTTCCCGGGCGTCACAATCTTGGATAACGTAATACGGTTGCTCAATTGTTTCACTCAAGACAACTTCTGCTTACTGACAATAGCGGCAACCGTATGACGTCATTAAAACAAAAATGGCGACGCCCGGGAAATTTAAAAGCGAAAATAGGGGATAATCATACCTAATTTTTAATATACTTGAATGTTATTCCTACTTTTGAAGCTAAAATTTTAGAATTTAGACGCTATTTGCAACAATCTAATTTAATTTAATTTGCTGTCGGAATGGAGGTTCCTTTAAGGCCAAAGATAAAGCCCAAACTGTAACTTGTGTCTTCAGCTCCGAGACCAACATGCACATTCTTCTCACTGTTCTCTAGAATTTTCTTGTGGTTCTAGTTAGGAGAATTTGTTTAAACATCAAGCTTTGGCGATGACGTCCATTAGTCCTATTACAGTTAATTCCATTCACAAACATCAGGCCATAAAGTTGGTCATATTACAAATGAGTGCTTAAATAGACGGGGTTTTAAGTGAGAAAAAGGCTGCACGTATGACGAGGTTGGTTGTTAATCAGCAAACTCTACTCCAAAATGCGAGGTGAATCCTACTCTCCAGTCTCCCTCTCTCCACCGAAAAATGCCAGATCAACCGGTAGATAGCAAATATAACTTCTGTTTCAGTCGACAAATTGTGAGGTGTACTTTCCTCTCCGCTCCTCCACACAAACAACGAAACATACTAGATAACGGTTTAATATTAAATACTATTTATTTCCAGTCCATGCAAACCGCTTTGATGTCCACTCTTGAAGACTTGCTTAAGTCAAGCTGGACCCAGGAGACCGCGGAGGCCTGGAACAAGCTGTTTGAGTTTGTCAAAGATAAGATGATTCTTGGCCTGCAGTCATAGTGAAGCAAAACTTGTACTGGATAAAGATTGTGCCGGCACAAGTTTGGCTATTAAAGGAGCTATACTTAACATTTGCTGTTCGAATGAATTTCCATCATAAGCATTTTGATTTTCATCATGTTATTAACTAGAGTTATTAACTAGGGATCATTGTTCGTTTTGCTAGCCTTTTTTTATGACTATAGTGTGTACTATCAATGACTTGACGAGACTAATATTTTATGAACATGTTTGCTTTATTCCTGTTATGTATAATTACCGCGCGTTGTACGTATATGTTTTTTAGTCGCTGTACTCAGACAGTAATATCACTGCTGTCGTCAAAAAGTTGTAAGCGCACGTAATGGCGTGACGGCCTAAAGCCTGTTATTTTTCTTATTATAAGGAGTTTTTCTGTAAATGATGTTAAAATTAGTGGGTCACACAACTTATTTGCTGCCAACAAATTTTTTGGTTGAATTATCGAATTAGCGTCAATGCCTTTGGTGCATTACCGAGCTACAGGATAGCTTGTTGTAAATACAAGTTTCAAATAAAGTGTTCAACACTCGCTGTTTAGAGAACGGTGAGTAGTGATATACTTTTTACAAAATATAAAATATATGCACAAATAAAAAACTTCCGTGACGCTGATCTGCGGTTGTTTCGGTATACAAACTACTGTTTGGTGGCTTTCTCTCTACCGTCGCCATACGAGGTTGCATAAGTGACTTGCGGTCCCATTTAGTAATAAGCCACCAATACTCTGGTGATTAGCTTTCCTTTTTCTACACCCATTCAAGATGGTGAAAATTTTCTAAACTTACTCTGTCGAGATCCTACCTTATTATTGGCAAAGGGACTGCTAATAGTAAAAAAACAAGGAAAAGAACAGCAAAAGTGAGATTACTAATATAAAGTTAACCTTGCCTCAAAGACTTTGATGACGTTCCCTGATAGGTTCTCATATATTGGCACGAAATCGGTTCACATTAAGAGAGGGTGCTTGATGCATGCACACTCTGTAATTTGGAGCCAAATTTCCTTCTACTACATCTCAATTTTGAAACGCGAAAAAACTCTTTCCAAAGTTCCAGACTATAGTACTTTGAAATACAAACAATGCTGTTGACTTTTTAATTAGTGGCTTCCCTAAGACTTTTACCTTATTAAGACTAAGAGATTAGCCACATGCCATGAATTTCACTCACAACTTGGCTTAAGTGTCTTGCAGGCCTATTTTTATTGCTACAAACATAAATTGGAATAAAGCACTCCAGGCTTCAAATGTTTCTGTTGTCCACTTTGACTGAAAGAGTTCCTTTAATGACGTCATCAGTGCTTCGTGTATCACCTAAGGTTGAGAAACAAGAATATTAAATGGCTGACTGAACAAAAGAACGAACGAAAGAAAGAAATGAACAAAGGGAAGAAAGGATGAATATATGGCTGAAGGGATGGATGGTTTAAGAAAAAAAGAATATGAAAAATAAAAATAATGAAAGACCTAAGGGAAGGAATGAACGGATGAATGAAAAAATGAACGAGCGACCGAACGAATGAATGAAAGAATTGATGAACGAACGAAGAAAGGAATGAATGAATACATAAATGTATGAATGTACGAGTGATCACAGAACAAGCGAATGAATGAATGAATGAATGAAGGAAGGAAGGAAGGAAGGAAGGAAGGAATGAATGAATGAATGAATGAATGAATGAATGAAGGAAGGAAGGAAGGAAGGAAGGAAGGAATGAATGAATGAATGAATGAATGAATGAATGAATGAATGAATGGATGAATGGATGGATGGATGGATGGATGGATGGATGGATGGATGGATGGATGGATGGATGGATGAATGAATGAATGAATGAATGAATGAATGAATGAATGAATGAATGAATGAACGAGTTGACGAACGACCGAATGAACGAATGGACCAGTGAATGAAAGAACGAACGAACGAAAATTGAGAGCAGGGGATCAGGTTCCGTTTATACAAGATCCACTCTGATTCACTCTCAAGAAAGAGTCACTTATTAGACAGCGAAATGCTCACTCACACCTTGCAGAATGCAGCGGTTTTCTGTCCTCTAAAGCAATTTTTTTTCGAAATCTTGACGCACCGCACTCTTAGACAAGTCGGTGCTCTTAGCATTGTTAACTTCATCTCAAGTAAAATTTGATCTCACCTAATAATCGTTGCAATTTGACAGCAAACAATACCTCCTCCAGATTTTACGACAATGTAGTCACCGACACAACACTCACCTCCAAGTACTGAGCTTTAAGTGGTCTGACCTGATGTCTTCGTCCAAGTTCCACCAGGTAACTAACAAAGCTTTCACTGTCATCCAAGGAAAGTACTGCGTTTTCAATACACTTCATGAGTATCTTACTATGGCCGGACAGCGTCCGCGTTGATTTGAGCTGCTCAATGTCAACCTTCCCAGGAAACATGTGCATCAACTCGGGTCTTGCTTCAAAAACTCTGTAGAGAAAGATGAAGTGTATACTAAATTAGTGAAATGAGTCTCGCTATGTTTACAGCACGAGAATGAATCTTTATTCCTAATCAGTCATGTAAGCCTGCTTTCTCGTGACATCTTTTATAACAGCTCCAGAACTGCGGGGGCGGATTTTTTTTGGGAGGGGGGGGGGGATGGAGAAGGGTGGAGGGGCCCGCCCCCTTTTGTATATCTAAAAAGTTTTTGTAATCGTCTTTCGAATGGTGTTATGAAATCAATCATTTTTAAAAATCCTCTTGCACTCTTGCCACAGTTTCGTCGGCTCCCTCTTTATGGATTTTCTGGATTGAAGTGTAACTGTTGAGAGCAAACAATTAGGGAGGAAGACAAGCGTCTACTTTTTCACGAGAACGTAATCAAATTACAACTTTATAGGTGTTTTTCACACGTAATAATAACCATTGCCAATCATAGTTTCGTTACAACAAAGGCTCTGTTACTTCTCGGAGTTTTCAGAGGAATCGGGCAGTATTCTGCCAAAGCAGTAAAAAAAAAAACTTTGTCAGAGGTTGCAACTACGCGAGCCAGTTTCTTTGAAAATTTGTTTCAAATATTTTGACTTGTTCGTCTGCGATAGGCCAACTAGTTGTTAAAAGGTGAACCGGGTTTTTTCTATATATCTAAAAGAGAAAACTTGTTAAAGGAAAACTTGGCCGATATTACCATACACACCAGAACATAAATCTTGCAGATTTTTATAACTAGCTGCCTGTTTAGAATTCTCACATGTAACACGGCCTTTTATCGAATGCATGGAGCGGCAGTTGTGTTTAAGTGCGAAACTGCTCGGCGGAGAGACCGACTACATTTGATCTTCAGATCTGCAAGCAAAATCTGTTTTATTCTATAAATATTCCATTACATTTTTAATAAATAAAAATAAATAAACTATTGCAGTTTACAAGAAGGATGCTATTACTAATATATTCAATGGTTACTGTACGCGTTAAGGAGATTTTAGCCTTTCAGGTGAGAGACAGTCTGGCTGCACTCTCTTACATTATTTTACGTCAGGTAACTCAAATGCATCAGCACAGCATTTTCAGAGTAAATTTCACTGACATTTTTTTGTAGCGAGTTCAACGTTTTTGTTTGTCAGAACTCCCCCTTGGGGGTACTCTTCGTAATTTTTGCTGGGGGTGAGCGACCGGTTCTCCAAACCCTGATTCTATTTCAGACCAAAACATGTATAAATTTTGCGATAGCCTTTTTCAGACCCGACCTCTCAAACTCGTACCCATTTTTAAACCTGGTTTGCATAATCCATAGCTGCAGTTTCTGTTAAATCCATAACCGTTTTCAGACTCAAAAATCATACATACCCTTAGGGGTCGCACGTACCTATTTAGGTTATATGGGAGAACATCCCCCCGCCATCTTGGGCATCAGACATGCAGATATTAAACTTGAGATCTCCGAGATTTACTTGATGGGATTTCCAAATTATAGACATTTTTAGTAACAACGAGGTTGTAAAAGTATGCTCGTGACATTTCCTTGAAATTCAAATATTCGAAAATGTTCTTGATTTAGGACGACAAAAATCAATTGAATCTTGTCTGTCAGCAAACGTCACTCAAAACTCCAACCAACTGGCCAGTAATAGGTTCGGGTCACGTGCAATCTGTAAATTATATTCTGATCCTTATAATTGTTAATAAACGCTGTCTTCACTAATCGCAATGTTTTATTTTTGGTTACATACCAAGGGTAAAGAAAGGATAATTCCGGTCAAAATCTCAATTCAGAAGTCCTCATAAAAGTCTGATATTCGGATTTACGGACTGTAATTAAATCGCACGTTGAAGTTCCGGAAATGGAAAATTAAGGTCCGCAAATTGTTTTATGAGAGATAAGAATAGACCAATTTCGATATTATAATATTGAAATTCATACTTGGGTACGAATCTTAGAGGAATAAAACAACAGAAATGAGGTTTAGAGATGAATAATTAATTTCTTTTGTTTTATTCTTCTAGGCCTCGTAGTCAAACTAGAATTTTAATATATCGAGATTGGTCTATTGTCGATCTCCGTACCAAATAAGTTCAGATGGAGCTATTGGAAATTAGAATAACTATATTCATTGTTTAAAATCGTCTAACACCCAAGATGAAGAAAGTCAAAAGAACAAAAGCTACTCGATGACCAAATAAATAACGATTTTGAACGCCTTAAAACAATGAGGAGAGGATACACGAAATCTATGCATTTGATCACGTTTTGTGTAGGGTGTCTCTGATAAATGTTTCTGATAAAAAAGAGAGATGCATATTCCATTTTGAAGATGCATAAAGCATTTTTTAAACAACTTTCGTTCGACTGAGCTCTTTAGTTTATTTGTTTATTTTATTATATTTTCCGGCCGTTTTTCTCATTACTATGCAAAGAACAAAATTTTGACAAAGTAGAATATTTTGTATCAGATCAAATTAATTGAACATACGTGTTAAAACAATGGCAGATGAAAGTCAACTTTTCTGTTTACAGGTTTTCCGACTTTAGATAAATGTTTAAATTCTACAATTAATGCAGTTGCCAAAAAAAAAAAAGCCTCAGTCGCGTATTGACCTGAATTTCAATATTTTCGGAACACGGAACACAGAGCGGTAAAGAATGCAAATTTATGCACTTTCATTAGGTAGCAGCTTTGTAAACAGTGAACTTAGTTTCAACACATTTTAAGAATTAAACTTGAGGAAGCCACTTAATCTTTCAGTTTTTGACTTGAATTTGTAAAAGTATTGTTTCTTTTTCTTATTTTCTGCTTACTGTTTCGAATTCTTACCTTAAAAATGTTTGTTTTCCGACTGTTGTTCGATTCTCGTCGATCATGCTCCATGTTTCTTTAATTATTGTCTTGTGCGTGTCGGAAATACTGACCGGTAAATCTTGAGGACTGAACAGTTTGGCTTTCGGTTGCATTGAAGATGTGCAACCCATTTTACAATAAAAAGGGCCAAAAAATGTAACTATTTTATGTCAAGACAAGGGCACCTTGCTCGACAATGAACTGACGTTACGTGTTTATTGCCTGCAGGAGACTCGATTGAAGAGCGATTGAGAGTTGCCAAGGTTACATGCATTCAAAAGATGTATCACGAGGTGTTGTTTGTTTAATGTGACGTCGGCGTTAAGAAAAATATAGCCGTAAATCCAGGAAAAAAACGAGCGTTTTGTCGTTATTAGAACATCACTATTTATTTCCATAGACATGAATGGGTTAGATTACTTAAGATTAGACAGGGCCCTTTTGAAGACCATCTGTCAGTCATTGAATTTTAGATAAAGCTTATAATAATCGATTAGTATGTTTTTCATCCTAATACTATACACTCTCAATTTTTCTCGCTTTTTTAGAGTTTTTTAGTTTAGCCTAATTTTCATCATAATATTAAAAACGCTAATTTTTGGCTTTTTGTGGCTTTTTTGGAGTGACGATAGTGTTGATATTGGAGTGATGATAGTGTTGATAGTGGAGTAATGATAGGCCAATTTTCATCACAATACTAGACACTCATTTTCGTCTTCTTTCCCCCTTTTTGAAGTTGATGATGGTGTTGGCTTTAAAGGAGAACGGAAGCTGAAAATGGAACGTTCTTTACCTGCTTAACAATATGCACATTAATCAAATATCCCAATATTTTAAGGTTTACCTACCTTTTAACCTCATAATGATAACGAAAAGTTCCACGCTGTTTGTTTTGAAGGCTTGGATACTTAGCATTACGTCACTGTACTCACTTGCAGACGTTCGTAAATATAATCATAGACACAGAAAAAGAGATGTTCTGTTTGACAAAAGCGTAAGGGGGTTCGATTGGCTACAAGAGCATTTAACCTCCAAGATCAGGGTTCGAAACAAAGGCGAAAATAGCAAGTTGACGAAGTTAATATGAAATTTACATACTTGTTTTTATTTCTTGCGGTTTTCTCGTCACGCGCACTTGACTAAACCCGACGATGGCATTCTCTAATACTTCTCTTTGTAAGCTAACCCTTTGAAAGCTAGGATGCTGTGTTATACAGCGAAAAGGCGGATCAACTTCCACATCAAAGCCAAATATTAAACGCAAAATTTAAGTTAATGTCACGGTCACGCAAAAATAGCAGCAAACAACAGAGTCACTTCTTTAATGAGTCTAGGATTTTTTAATATCTCTTGAATAAAAAAATGTTCAACTGAAATTCTATTCACAGTTTCATCGATCTTCTGGCCTGAACATAAACATTCACCTTCTTATTGCCCTTCCCAGTTTTTACAAAGGTCATAACTGCACCACGTTGTATTTCCTCTTCTCGGTTCTTCACCTTCACTTGCTTCGTCCGCCGAACTGGAGTTGTTTCGCATTGGTTCAAAAAAATAAGGTTCGAATTCGGCTGTTGCCGTGCATTAATGGACAATTTATATAAATAAAAACAGCGACCATACACACATTTTAGTAAGGAAACACACTCGCACCGCATCGTGAAGAATCGCATGAGCGCAGTGACGTCACAACATGGCGACTGGCATTCCTTTTTTGGAAGTAACCGGAAAAAAATGTGCAGAAAATGGCGGACATTCAACATCGCAGAATGAGTAAGAATTAGCCCAGTTTTTAGCGCGCTAACAAAACATTACTTTTTTGTTGTTTCTTAAAATTTAATGCTATTTCCGCGAATTTCGGTTGTATATATAGTCTTCCGTTCTCCTTTAACTCAGCTTAATTTCCTTTTTCGTCTTTTCTCGCCCTTTTGGAGTGATGGTAATGTTTCCATTAGCTTAATCTATTTTTTATCCTTATACTATACACTCTAATTTTGGTCCTTTAGTCGCTCTTTTGCGATGTGATGTTGGTTTTGGCATTAGTTTCGCCAAATTGTCGACTTTTTATCGCTAATGTTTTGAGTAATGGTGGTGTTAAATAACGTTAGCCGTAGCTTAATCTAATTTTCCCCCTAGGACTATACACTCAAATTTTAGGCTTTTCTGGCTTTTCTGGCGTGACGGTGGCGTTGGTATTAGTTTAACTTGATTTTTATCCTTATACTATACACTCTAATTTTGCGACATTTTGTCGCTAATATTTGGAGTAATGGTGGTGTTAGCCGTAGTTTAGTCTAATTTTCCTCCTAGTACTATACACTCAAAATTTCATTGTCATTCTCGTCAGGGGCACAGTGAGTAGACCCGGTAGAGAGTTCAAGAAACGTTAAACAATGCACGAGGAAATTTAAGGGTAATGGTGATTGGGGAAGTTTAAATAACTTCAGGGTGAACCTCTCTACCACTCGTTTCAAACTGTGGCACCACAGCTGGCCCTGCATGCCTAAACTGACAGTTATCATTTTATGTATTTTGTCCGGTGTCTGCAGAAGAAGAGTTCCTACTTATCATTAAATACAGCTTGATTAAGGTTCCACACCGTAAGGTTCCACTGATGCTTCAAGTTTTCGCCAATCCTCGTTATCATCTGTGTATATCAACTTTCCATTTTGAAGGCTCTTTAAGATCTCGGTCGTCATTAACATTTAACTACGTTTCAGTTTACACAATAAGCAAAAATACTTAAAAAAGCCTTACTCAGGCAAAAATGCAATCGTCTGGAAGAGAAGCAGATCGGTTGACTCATCTTTCAATACAAAATTTTTAGTGCTTCATATAAATTTCCAGACTCCTTAACTTGTGGCCGACTAAACTTCAGAAGGAAAAACATTTAAAAGAAATTCGTTAGTTAATGAAGCAGAACGACAAACGTTAAACAACAAATTTATTTCAGTTGTTATCAGAATATTAGCAGAGCATCTCGTGGCGTCCCAGACAGATCCACATCCTCACCTGAAAGATGAAGCCACATTTCTGGTTGTCGGTTGCGTTTCTGATGTCCCGGATCGGTCTCATTGAAGCCGCTGGTCAATGTCGCGCGGGAGATACCACCGTTAATGGAATGTTCCTCCAAGGTCACACGTTTAAAACAGTTCAGGCTGGAAATCCTGCGATATGCATGATGAGATGCGAGGAAGAGGTCAGATGCCAGAGTTATAACTTTGTCATTGGTCCAAATATTTGTGCGCTGAACGACAGAACAAAAGAAGCCAGGCCTCAACGCGCAAAACGTGACGACATAGAACGCAGACCCACAATTGCATTATTCATTACTTATTACTCTTGAGAACTCAGACAGAAAGGACATTTCAGACGACACATGGCCGTTATTTTGGACGAAACCTCTTTGACGCATTACCGATGACATTTGGTCTTTACAGGCTAAGTTACTCACAAAACTGTCTTGGTATTTCATCTATTCAGTTTTTCATCCACTGTTATTATATTAGATAAGATTATTTGCATATTTCAATCTTGTTTATAAGACTGTGTGTCTTATTGCATAAGCACAAAATGACTAGCTCCCAGTTGGCTTGCGCACCCGGAATCGCAGAGATCCTGTGTTCGACTCTCGTTCAAGCCTGAATTTATTTAAGGCTTTCGTTTTTTGTACATAGCTGGAATGGTCCTTAATCTATTCAGTCTTTCACCCGTTGTTGATATATTAATGATTATTAATGTATTTTACTCTCATTTATAGCATTAGCAATAGACCATTCTGGATCAAGTTGCTAATAACCTCATTATGAAAAAGAGGTTTCGTGCGAAGGACCATTCTAAAAGGCCTACACTAAGATACGAACGCTTGTCACTCCAGATTGCTGTAGGTTGGGTATTACAGTTTATGGTTGAATGGCCTCCCACACACTTTGTCCAAGGGAAAGAAGTATATGCTTTTACATACTTCATACATTATGGGTACCTTTGACGGACTAACATCTCAATAAGGATTTGGGGGGGGGGGGGGGAAGCTGTAATGACCACCCACTTGGCTACTGAAGTCGAAAGGCAACGGGAGTCTTGAGTAATCTAGTTTCCAGAAATCTTCTTTACTGTGCTATCATCTGACGCTACACACACTAAAATAACCAGAAATACGTGACTCGCAAAACCTCGCGAAGCTGGGGCTGGGTGGAAAGCCCTCTTTACTCGTATTGTAGCATCAAATGAGGAGATTAAAAGGGGCATAGGAATTTTTTTTGATGAGCATGGTCTTTTCGTAGTTCCACAGGCTAGTTTGCGGTTGAAAAGCTATTTCTGACGCCACGTAATGTACAACAGGCGTGCAGCGCTGTCGAGTTCGATGAATTTATTTCCCACGGAAAATTATTTTACCGCGACCACAAAACGTGTAATTTCTTCAATGCAATCTTGCACAAAAAAGATTTCTAAAAGAAAGGGAAAAGATTCTGGAGAGATAGTTCTGTATCCAGTGAATATTGATGAACATTGCAGTTGAAATTTGATCATGCACGCATATTTTTTCTGATGTATGCAAATTTTGCTCCAGACGACGCCAGACAGTCTGGCGTCATTCATACTTTGTTTTTTACTGTTGCCAGGCAACAGTGCGGACACCTTCAAAGATATAAACATATACACATATATATAAATATATTTTTCGCTCGAATTCGCGCGGCTTAGCTCCGCTCGGGCCGGCTCGGCCCGACAAATTTATTAACCTCGCTTCGCGAGGAAAAATACAGAGTTAAACTTGTCTGGCTAAGTTTTAGTTGTGCAGACCTAGAAGACATTTCCAGAAGGCATGGTCGACGGAAGAAGTTCCTTAACCCGATATGCTCGTTACTTGGGTCCTTTTTTTTTTTCAAGTAAAGCTAAAGCTATAGACTCAGCCTTGCCTTGATATTAGATAGAGCGCATGTCAAGCGTCGCTGAGATGCAGCCTTAGCGTGAAATCGTTTTCTGCAGTGAGTGACAAAGGGTTGGCCGTAACAGCTAGTATGAGAATCTCTGGTTTATTTCGCTTTTGTATCCTCTTCCTATAGATCTCTCAGCATTTAAAGTGTTTCAAAGGTTTTTATATTCCTTGCATTCAACTTTGAAGGTGCCGCCGTGTTAAAGAGAACCGGTCCAAAGGCATGAAAAGAATATCGGTGAAAGTTGCTTTGAGAATTATATTGGATACGATGCACTGCATGCGAGATGTGCCTATATCTTGTCAAATGGGAAGTGGAGAGACATTTTCTATTTTTATTCCTTATCAACGGGTGTATATAAAGAGAGAGTCTGAAAAACACGAAATTGAAAATGAGGGTCTCAATGGGTGATAGCTTTGACGGTTGACAGTTACATTTTAATATTGACTTTTCTGTTTTTTAATATTAAAAATTGTGTTCTAGAGGTTAGTTTGTGGTCAGAAAATAGTTATCAATGCAGTAAATTATTAAGTGGCAAAGACCATAAAGTCTATATATTTCGGAACATGCAGGAAATTGGTTTACCAGTTAAAATGATTCTTTGAGAGCCAGACGTCTGGCTGACGGTTAAACCCATTAAGACGCTCGAAAATGTGTCTAGAAAGTGATAATTTTAGACACGATATTGAATACTCTTGTTATTTTAGTCACCATTCAGCAGGCTGAAGGAAGTTCACTCCTTTGAATAAATATTATCATTCATTATTTATCGTTTAAAAATTACTCGAAAACTCGGCCTCAATTGTGAATTAATTGTTTTATGTTTGGGTCGGATAATACACAATTATTAGCAGCGAAACTACTCCTGCAGGGCGTCTGCTGTGACCCTTTACATGAAGAAATTGAAATATCCTGTTTTCCCCCGCCTCCTGCCGCCTTAGGGTTCAGTAGGGAAGCGTCCTCTATCGGTTCTTTCGCGAGTCTCTAGCGCACTAATTCTTTATCACATTTATTTATTTATTATTTAAATTCCCTTACTTTATATTTAAAACTTCGTCTGATGATTTCACAGATTTTGCCGAAATATAAACTTATTCTTCGTTTCCTGTTTTCGGTTTTTGTGTTTTGCCTACATTGGAGACAATACACTGAATACACGATATCACCTTTATCATTAATTACTGAAAATAATCAGCTGGAAATGGAATTCTAGCTGGATCATATTGGAAAGTTACCTTGTATCCAAGGAATTATAACGAAAACGAATTTAACTTCGGCCAATAAGAGCACCTTTATTGCTTTGACGCGAGTGAAAACAAAATGATATGCATAAATTTGACACAGTCAATATGCAACAAGGAAGTAACTTTATGTGGTATTTAATTCCTCCAGCATTTTGGCGATATCTCCCCTGTCATTCTCATCTCTCCGAAATTTTCTTTCCTTTCGACATTCTTAGCGCTGAAAGGTACAAAAGATAGCTCGAGTCATATTTTGACGGTCACTGCTGTCTTAGATCTCCAAAGCCTTTTCAGTGGAGTAACGGATACTGGTGAGTGCGTTTCCATTTCTGTCGTGTTAAACCTCGAAACTGATTTTCGTTTCACTTAACTTAGTTCCACAACGATAGTTCACTTACTTTAAGATTTTTTAAAGCCTTTAACTTTTGGATTTAGTGTCAATAGTACTTTCGGTTATTTTCAGGCGTATTTCTTCCATCCCATTCTTTTCTGTCTCTCTTTTATCCTCCATGTGGTCCGTGTGGCTCGGGGAACCCAAAGTATATATTTCAAACCCAAAAAAGTTTTATCTTTCAAGGTTATTCAGCTGAAACTAAACTGAATATTGTATCTAATGATAATTTTAATCTCTGCGTAATATGGAAGTCTGTTCATGGTGCCATGAGGACGCCGAAACGTTGTAAATGTGATTCTACCCGTAATTTTCATAATCAAATTATCATTATTACCACTATTACTATTATTAATATTAATATTTATCTATTTATTTATTTATTTATTTATTTGTAACTGTAAAGTAATTGCACCATCTTGATCAATCTCCTATATGTCTTGTGCCATATATAAAAGCCCCTGGCTTCGGCATCTCAATTTCGATTTATTACTTATTACTGTGTACTCTCTCGTATGATTGTTATGAATAAAGAGCATTGCGAGTTTGCCTGTGTCATTACCGAATGATAAATCATTCTCATTTGTTCACCAGGCTTAAAATATTACATTCACATTTCCTTTCATTGCGCATATGCCACTCAATGACATTCCAATCCTAGCAGTATGCAGGATGTTTGTCCCATGAACCTAGTTTAATGACCTTAGCTCCCACGAGTCTTCTGTAGCTCAGTGGCAGAGCATGCGAACTAGTAGTCGGAAGGTCTTAGGTTCGACTCCTGATAGGAGCGTCCCAGACAGATCCACATCCTCACCAAAGATGAATCCACATTTCTGGTTGTCGGTTGCGCTTTTAATGTCCCGGATCGGTCTCATTGAAACCGCTGGTCAATGTCGCATGGGAGATAACTCCGTTAATGGAATGTTTCTCAAAGGCCACACATTTAAAACAATTCAGGCTGGAAATCCCGCAATACGCATGATGAGATGTGAGGAAGAGGTCAGATGCCAGAGTTATAACTTTGTCATTGGTCGAAATATTTGTGAGCTGAACGACAGAACGAAAGAAGCCAGGCCTGAGGACTTCATACCAGATGATCAACGAATCTACATGAGGCGCACATTCAACCGAGGTGATAATTACAAAAATTGTATGTTGCTTGATCACGTGGTTAGTGTACCCTGGTTAGACAGAAATATACTTTCTCTTACTCTCTCTCTCTCTTGACTTGTTTGTGTTAAGTTTTATTCATACCTTACGTGCAGTTAACAGTTTGGAAAACATATATCAATCAGGGTTTCGATCGAGTCATGGACCTTTTTCATAAATTGCGGCCGATTTATCATTCCTTTCAATATGTGTTAATTAGCCCTACTAACCTCGTTTTAGAGTAAAAATTCCATTGAATTTTGCACATGCTAACGAGGCTAGTAAGGCTAATTTCTATGAAAATAAAAGAATAATTTACCGGCTGCCATTTATGACAAAAGGTCTCTTGCAACACCACAGTTTTACTTGATGCTACCAATCAGTGATACTTCAACATTGACAATGGTTTAGTCACCTCCGTTGGTTTTCTTGATCAAAGCTTTTGACACGATCGATCATGGTATTTTAATGGGTAATTAAGTCTTTTCGGCGTTTAAAACAATTCCATTTGCTGGTTCAAATCATATCTCACCATCCAGCAACAGAGACGCCGAGTTTAAAAAAGTATACATTTTTTTGTGGTGTACGTCAGAGATCAATATTAATGCCTTTACTTTTGTTATATACATTTAAGACTTTCTTTGTATTGCGGCTCTTTTAGTACTTTAGAAAAAGCGATCAGTAATGAACTAGTCTCTATTGGTTTGTAGCAAATAAATTGAGCCTAAACGTCGTTAACTCTATCTAGACTTTTGGCTTTTTTTTCTGTGTGTGTTCTGGGACCCGTGGGACATACGTCCTAAGATGTTTCGTTTGAGGGTCACAACAGGTAATGGTGACGTCGTAATTACGTCATGATTTCCAAATGGCGACCATCTTGGATCTGTCATCTTTTATTTTTTTGTGGATTTCCCCAAAACTTCTGAAATTGAACGAAAAATAATCAAGCTCAATATGAGCTAAAACATTACAGTAAGAGTGAATTAATTGTCATGGTAACATCAAAGTTAAAGAACACTTACCGACCACAACAAACCCAATAAACAGAGTTTTAAGGCCAGGAGTGGATATTAGCGAAAAACATATTTGACAATAATACTGGTGCTGAGTGTTTGCTTCGAATTACTCATACTTCTTGGTATCGCATTCATTCTTTTATTACGCAGAGCGATTAGGCTCAATTCAAGATCTTCCTGCCGAGTCATGTAGCGAAATCAAGGCAAGTGAAAGAAACAAAATGGCTACCAGCGAGTACTGGATATACTCCGATGGAGAGCCTGGTCAGGCAATCCTGGCTCGATGCGATGGTACTATATTTAAAGTTTTACATATCAGTAGTAAGGTCTTATGTTCCTGTTGGTTTTGTTCAGAGCAAAAATAACGGCAAGAAAAATTGCTTTCAATAACATTGTTAATAATTTTTTTTCACTTTCAGACGTTTGGCAAAAAATCAACACAGATCCTGTTTGCTTTGGAGCTCGAAATAACTCTTATGGAGCCTTCAACATGACAAAGACTGGGAGTGTCAAGACCATGAAGCTCGTTTACAAATCAGGTTCGATTCGCTGCAACCAAAACGGTGATTCATATTGGGGGTGCAATAGAAATCGAAAGTACGCCAATAAGAGTTTGACAATCATAACAAATACTCACATGACAGCCCTTCTGCCAACCATTGAAGACTTGGAAAGATTGGAGAGTCTTTGTCAAGGTAAAAAGCATTTCTACAACGTCGAAGGAATTGGGCATAAATCACCCGAGCTGGTGTTTCGCAACCTTCCACGCCCATTGTCTTTGTCACGATACCAGGAGTTGCAGATATGGTATGGGCAGGACTGGGTAGACTGTTCAGAGGACAACAACAGTGGTGTTACTTGTGTTGATGTTTATGCGTGGTACATATAAACTTCTGCTGGCATAGAGTCGAGATTTAAAAAAGCCTTGTTGCTCTTATCGAAACCAGAAGCGCGCGGCTCCCTGTTATTTGTAGTTTGAGTGACATTTACGTCACCGTTTGGAAATTATCATTAAGTTCAAGTAATTCAGTATATGAGTGCAGTCGGACATTGTTGTATAAACAAGATAAAGACAGTTTTACTCAATTGTATCATATGTATCATAACGAGTAGATGCTCTAGCAGTGAAGTGCGACGGTAGCCATATTTGTTTTACTCAAGTTACACTTGAATGAGTGTGACATAGCGGGATTGTACTTGTACAGAGTACTAATACACTTCCGAAGCGTACGATGTCCGGATGTTATTTTGTGCATGATTCATGATAATTAGCCAATGCACTGCATGATTCTAGACTTAAGTTTGTGCATTTAATTCGATTCCTGCAATTTTTTCAGTTTAATTTTATTAATTAAGTAATCTCACATTTTGTAACACATATTATACAGTGGTATAGTCAAAAAAGGGTAGTTATAGTTCAAGTTGAAGAAGTTATCCTCTACTTTGAATAAGCTAATTGTCACTGAATCGTCATGCATCGCTCATCCGCATTATCTCCTCCAATACTTTTTCCACTGTAAGAAATACATAATTTTGTCAATTAATTAAAAGGAAATAAAATAATCGTTAATAAATGAAACGGTGACAAAACACATACTTGCAAAACATGGACCCAAGCACACTTTGGAACAATTCTTCAGTCACCCATTAGACGTGAGACTCATGCAAAATGTGTGACAAATATGGTGAGCATAATTTTTTATCCATTTAGGTCAGTGATACGTTGGAAACACGATCGAAAAACTACTTTTAATGACATGGAACCTTCATCTCTGAGGCGAACCCGAGCCACACTGGTGAGAGGCGAGCGAGTGTCACCACTACGAACGCCGGTTGTAAATGAAGTGTCTGTTCCTTAACCCTTTTTTACCATTTTCGACCAGGGGGTATTCCCCTCCCGCCTCCATAAATTCGCAACTAGAGAAGCTACGTCCAAGGATGTTTCCTTTGAGGTCCCAAACGGAAAGTAATGATGTCATATGATGCGGTAATTACGTTATAATTGCGAAAAGGCGACTATCTTGGATCCGCCATCTTGGATTTCTGGATTTCCCAAAAACTATTAGAAAGCGCCGACACTAAGCAAACAGTAATCAAAACCAATAAAAGAACACTAATATGAGCTAAAAACGCAAAAAAGGCTTCCATTTTCTCCAAAAAAAACTGCCTGTCAATTTTTCATGTATTTCTAGTTATTTAGCGTTATATTACAGTTTACGTATATGTATATACAGTTTGTATTTATACACAGTGTTTCTTTCTTCAACCTGAAGTTCTTGTTAATTGCCTGGTTCTGGATTTTGGAGGGTTCAGGTCTCCTCCAAAAGAAAAGGGGGTTTTCCTGACGAGCAGTAGGCACGAACAAAATGACTAGCTCCCAGTTGGCTTACGCACCTGGAATCGCAGAGTTCGGCCTGAATTTTTTAAGGATTTCTTTTTTCGAGACTACCTATACTTTGTACATAGCTGAAATAGTCCTTCATCTGTTCAGTCTTTTATCTATCGTTGATATATTAATGATTATTAATGTATTTCACTTTCATTTTTAGCATTAGCAATAGACCATTCCCGATCGAGTTGCTAATAACCTCATTATGAAAAAGAGCCTTGGTGCGAACGACCATTCTAAAAGGCCTACAATAAGATACGAACGCTTGTCACTCCAGCTTGCTTTAGGTTGGGTATCACAGTTTATGATTGACTTGTTTTCCATCCGTTTGTCCTAGGGAAAAAAGTATATGCTTCTACAGACTTCATACACACTGGGTATCCTTTGACGGACTAGCATCTCAATGAGGATTGAGGAGGGGCAGCTGCCAGTTGAGCACCCGCTTGGCTAAGTCGAAAGGCAACGAGAGTCTTGAGTAGTCTAATTTCCAGAAATCCTCTTTACTGTACTATCGTCTCACAATATACTCACTAAACTAAAACTATAGGTTCAAACTTGTCTGGCTGAGTTTTAGTCGTGCAGACCTAGAAGACATTTCCAGAAGGCATGGTCGACGGAAGAAGTTCCTTAACCTGCTATACTCGTTACTTGGGTCTTTTCTTCCAAGTCAAGCTAGAGCTATAAACTCAGCCTTGCCTTGATATTAGATAAAGCGCATGTCCCACGTCGCTGAGATGCAGCCTTAGCGTGAAATCGTTTTCTGACCAGTTAAAATGATTCTTTGAGAGCCAGAAGTCTGGCTGACAGTTGAATCCATTGAGACGCTCGAAAATGTGTCTAGAAAGTGATAATTTTAGACACGATATTGAATACTCTTGTTATTTTAGTCACCATTCAGCAGGCTGAAGGAAGTTCACTCCTTTGAATAAATATTATCATTCATTATTTATCGTTTAAAAATTACTCGAAAACTCGACCTCAATTGTGAATTAATTGTTTTATGTTTGGGTCGGATAATACACAATTATTAGCAGCGAAACTACTCCTGCAGGGCGTCTGCTGTGACCCTTTACATGAAGAAATTGAAATATTTTGTTTTCCCCCTCCTCCTGCCGCCTTAGGGTTCAGTAGGGAAGCGTCCTCCATCGGTTCTTTCGCGAGTCTCTAGCGCACTAATTCTTTATCACATTTATTTATTTATTATTTAAATTCGCTTACTTTATATTTAAAACTTCGTCTGATGATTTCACAGATTTTGCCGAAATATAAACTTATTCTTCGTTTCCTGTTTTCGGTTTTTGTGTTTTGCCTACATTGGAGACAATACACTGAATACACGATATCACCTTTATCATTAATTACTGAAAATAATCAGCTGGAAATGGAATTCTAGCTGGATCATATTGGAAAGTTACCTTGTATCCAAGGAATTATAACGAAAACGAATTTAACTTCGGCCAATAAGAGCACCTTTATTGCTTTGACGCGAGTGAAAACAAAATGATATGCATAAATTTGACACAGTCAATATGCAACAAGGAAGTGACTTTACGTGGTATTTAATTCCTCCAGCATTTTGGCGATATCTCCCCTGTCATTCTCAGCTCTCCGAAATTTTCTTTCCTTTCGACATTCTTAGCGCTGAAAGGTACAAAAGATAGCTTGAGCCATATTTTGACGGCCATTGTTGTCTTAGATCTCCAGAGCCTTTTCAGTGAAGTAACGGATACTGTGGTGAGTACGTTTCCATTTCTGTCGTGTTGAACCTCGAAACTGCTTTTCGTTTCAGTTAACTTAGTTCCACAACGATAGTTCACTTACTTTAAGATTTTTTAAAGCCTTTAACTTTTGGATTTAGTGTCAATAGTACTTTCGGTTATTTTCAGGCGTATTTCTTCAATCCCATTCTTTTCTCTCTCTTTTTTTTCCTCCATGTGGTCCGTGTGGTTCGGGAAAACCAAAGTATATATTTCAAACCCAAAAAAGTTTCATCTTTCAAGGTTATTCAGCTGAAACTAAACTGAATATTTTATCTAATGATAATTTTAATCGCTGCGTAATATGGAAGGTTGTATTCCTCTACAATGAAAGATTATTGATTTTACTAAGCGAATAGACAACAAACTAACTTAAAGAAAATTTTAGAAAATGACAACTTAGAGAATAAAGTGGACGTCGTATCTGGTTGTCACCTGGCAGCAATTGACCAAGTCCTTGCCAAAATTGGTTTTCAGTACAAGACCTTCAAATTTGGAATGACATCCCTCTTTTCTTACGTAATTCGTTTACTATCTCGAATTATAGACAAAAACTTAGAGATTACTTCCCATCATTGTGAATTCGTATGTCTTTTCGAACTCTCGTACACACGGCTTAGCTTAATTTAATAATTTATTTGTTATTCATTTTAGTTATTATTATCATTATTATCAAGCATGATAAAGTGATCGATTTGATTATGAAAATTACGGGTAAAATCACATTTACAACGTTTCGGTGTCCTCATGACACCATTATCAGGTCAAAATATAGCCTCAAAGGACTTGAACTTGAATTGAACATTATATTTTGACCTGTTGATGGTGTCATGAGGACACCGAAACGTTGTAAATGTGATTCTACCCGTAATTTTCATAATCAAATTATCATTATTACCACTATTACTATTATCAATATTAATATTTATCTATTTATTTATTTTAGTTATTTATTTATTTATTTATTTATTTATTTGTAACTGTAAAGTAATTGCACCATCTTGATCAATCTCCTATACGACTTGTGCCATATATATAAGCCCCTGGCTTCGGCATCTCAATTTTGATTTATTACTTGTTACTGTGTACTATCTCGTATTATTGTTATGAATAAAGAACATTGCGAGTTTGCCTGTGTCATTACTGAATGATAAATCATTCTCATTTGTTCACCAGGCTTAAAATATTACATCACATTTCCTTTCATTGCGCATATGCCACTCAATGACATTCCAATCCTAGCAGTATGCAGGATGTTTGTCCCATGAACTTAGTTTTATGACCTTAGCTCCCACGAGTCTTCTGTAGCTCAGTGGTATAGCAGGCGAACTAGTAATCGGAAGGTCTTAGGTTCGACTCCTGATAGGAGCACTCGGAATTTCTTTTTCCAAGTTTGCCTGTGTCATTACTGAATAATACATTATTCTCATTTGTTCACCAGGCTTAAAACTGATTACATCACATTTCCTTTCAAGGACAAATTTGGTCACAGCTCAATAAAAGGGAAACTTTCCAACATAAAAAAGCGGAAAACTAACTTTTCGCCTATACAAAGAACAGCTCGTTGGTTTAAGTAATACGTTTGTTTCTAAGAAACATACATTTCTTTAAAAATTTCATATCGCATTTTAAATTTCAATTACGACGCTAACCACTCTAACCATTGCAGTTGCATAAATCTTTCTATAGGTGGCTAATGAATGTGTTTGTTTAAACTCCCTTAACGTTTTCATCGAAACAATAACAAAAGTAGTTAATTTGAGTTGTACGTGAATGCACAGCATAACAAGTGTTATTGCAGGACAGTTTTTGCCAAACCGCCTTAATTAAACTGAAATCGGGAACACGACATACAATTTGTTTCCACGCTCCGAAACGATGTCAGAATGAGGTCATCCTTGTCTGATAATCATCTGGTTAGGAATCAACTTCATGGTGAAGTTTAACTGGAATTTATTTTTTTATATAACACTTTGAGAAGTTTTCCGACCTAAAAGATAGGTTACAAATATTTTAAACAAGTCGTGAATGTTAAACTTTCGCTTATGAAAGGTGAAGAGCTGGCTAGGGTCGTCGCAAAGCACTCCGAAGGAACTTTCACTTTCATGACTAAAGGAACAGGAATTTGTTTTCATTTCCCCAGAAACGGTGCAGGTTGTTTTCATCGCCACTAGTGCCACTAGTGTACTTAATATCGTCTTCTATAGTCTTCTCTAACGTATTTTCTTCCGAAAACAAAATTGTCACTTTGGAAAACGTATACTTTATGGAAAAACAAAGAAACTATTTAATTCAGCAAAAAAAAATTAATTAAAAATGCATCTCAAAAGACCTTACGTAAACCAAAACACAATCATGTGGATGAAAACTAGTTCAGTTGACTTCTCTCTCAGTAAAAACTATAGTGCATCATATAATTTTCAAGAGACCTCAACAGGCTAACTAAATTTCAGAAACAAACTTTCAAAAGAAATTTGTTAGTTAATGAACAGAAATACACATGCTAAACAATAAATAGGTTTAATTTGTTTTCAGAATATTAGCAGAGCATCTCGCAGACAGATCCATATCCTCATCAAAGATGAAGCCACATTTCTGGTTGTCGGTTGCGTTTCTGATGTCCCGGATCGGTCTCATTGAAGCCGCCGGTCAATGTCGCGCAGGAGATATCTCCGTTTATGGAATGTTTCTCAAAGGCCACACATTTAAAACGGTAGAGGCTGGAAATCCTGCAATATGCATGATGAGTTGCGAGGAAGAGGTCAGATGCCAGAGTTATAACTTTGTCATTGGTCAAAATATTTGTGAGCTGAACGACAGAACAAAAGAAGCCAGGCCTGAAGACTTCAAGCCAGATGACCAACGACTCTACATGAAGCGCACATTCAACCGAGGTAATGTTTAAAAATATTTGCTTTATACTCTCTTCCTCTTTCTCTCCCTTGACTTGTTTGTGATACGTTTTATTCATACCTTACTGTTAAAAGTTTGCGAAAGAATTATCAATCAGGCTTTCGATCGACCCATTCCACCACCACAGCTTCACTTGATGCTACCAATCTGTGGTGCTTCAGTGGAGCCTGTACTATAACCAAGTTGTACCAGTCGAAGACGACGATTTACTCACAAGGTTTATTGGTATTGATTAGTAAACTGAAAATATCGCAAATAACATAAAACGGAATACAAACGTGGCGAAACATACGAGTAGTATGTGATGTACATTCATAAGAAAAACGCTAGTTGGAACCATGTACAAACTAAAATCTAAAATACATAAAATCTATGAACGGTGAATGGTTCAATTTTGCAAGGCTAGACAACCTGCCGACAAAGACTACAAAAAATCCTCGGCGAATATAAGATCAAAGACTTCACACGACAAAACCTTAACTCGTGTTCCAAAATTCAAATTATATCAAAATACAAAAGGTATAGAGACTTATGTATCGGTTCCACTGTCCTGATAGCCTTTTAACGTATGAGAATAAAATTGTGAACACAATTAAACTACGGGACGAATATTGATAGTACCCAGAGGAGAAAAGAGGGCAATAGACTGCTTGTGAGAGGTTACAAAACTGAATACTTGGTTAACGAAAGAGGACTTTGTACCAGCGATAATAACGAATGAAACGTATTGCCATGCATTTGTCCTGAACAGTACGAAAAGAATGCCTATCGTAATTTTAGAAGTCATTAATTTTTCCTTCATTTGACTACTGTTACGTTGTTTGGGAAATAAGCTCCACGACCATTGGACAATCACCGAAAGTGACTGGGATACTAGATTTTCTAATATTCTAAAAAAGCTTAAGTGGGACATTCTTACGGATCGACGTCTGAACTGAACACAGACTTAAAAGATAAAAAAAGGGCCGGTCTAGATAAACTTAGGATAAAATTGTCAACGGTTTTAAACACATTGTACGTAGTATTATTTCACTTTCATGTCAATTTTGCTTTCTTGTGAAGAAGTTCGATGATAAACGATGAACTGATGACCGTATTCAAATAAAAGTGAATCAATCAATCAATCAATCAATCAATATCTCTCATTCTCTGTATCATAATTCTCTCCTACTACCCATTAGTACAAATGGTTGAAGTATTGATTAATCAACTTTCCTTCTAAGGTATTACACATTCCCAGACAATTAAGTCTGAATTGCAAGACTGTTGCCGAGCGTATCTAACTTTCTTTATCTTTTATCGTGTAGCACCACTCGGTTCCATCCAAGAGCTTCCTGCCAAATCATGTGGCGAAATTAAGGCGAGTGAAGGAAATATCGTGGCTAACAGCGAGTACTGGATATACTCAGATGGGAACGCTAGTCAGGCAATCCTGGCTCGATGTGAAGGTACGTTCTCTAATTTTTCTACCCATGATAGCTGCATTAAGCTACTCGGTAAATCCGAGGGTAAATAAAGATATGATGATGATGATGATGATGATTGAATACTGTCAAGTCAGTAGTAATTCGTGAGTGAAGAGTACAGTTGGAGGGTATTACCACACCTCAATATTGCTTTAGCCTTGTCTGAAAAAATTCAGCACCTCAAGGGTTTCTTGTGTGATGCTAATAAACAAACTAGTGCGCTGTTGCACTGAAAGAGATCCAATTAGATTCAATTATGTAAATGCATTGTATATTTATTTTTTAAGATGGATGAATAAAGCTTATTATTATTAGACCAAGATCATTGACGGGCAATCCCTCCCTTGGATACCACAGTCTTAACAGCAACTTAACGCGCTACTTTCCATACCCCACTGACCTAATGTAGCTAATTTGGCACTTCGACAATTTCTGATAACCACTAGCCTATCTTAAAAATGCTTAAATTAAAAATGCTTTGTTTATAGTGGAAATGCACTTAGCTACCCGGCAAAGCTAGTTTACAGTCATTCCACTCAGAAATAACAGGAAACAAATAATAATCAAATCAAACATAACATGTTAAAAATCCCAACTGGCAGGAGGCAAACCAGCTGGCTATTTACAAGCGTGGCCAAGGCGGGACTTGAACCCGGGACCTCCGGATTTCAAGTCCGGCGCCCTTATCACTGGGCCACGCCGCCTCCTTCCTTCTATCTTCGTTAATTTTCGTCACAGTTCCCTCAGAGAATAAACCAACAAAAGACGCTTGGTTAAAGGTGTGTTGAGGAATTTGATCCGGTACAATGGACCATTTCGTAATTTGCGTTTTTAGACTCTTTTTAGTGTCTTCAAGTACATGATAAATAGGGATACCGGAGCCCTCCTTCGTGAGCATTTGAACGACGGAAAGTTTTGCACAAACATTTCGATTTGGTTGTAATCGGGAAACTCTAAGCATCGACACTTGTATAACAAAAGGTAGACAGGAGTAGATCATCCATTTGGTGCTGTTCAGTTCAGTGTCAAGTATTTTATGAAATTAGAAAAATTTTTCTGGAAGTTTGATTTTGAGTACCCTTGGAAAGCTAAGAATAAATTAAATTGAAATCATATGTGTGAGACAAGTGTGTACCCAGCTGTTAGTATCAACCTTGTTGATGAAGTGTTCTCACTTTTAGACGTCTGGCAGAAACTCAACACAGATCCTGTTTGCTATGGAGCTCGAGATAACAAGTACGGCGCCTTCAATATCACAAAAACTGGGCGTGTGAGGACCATGAAGCTCGTTCACAAATCGGGGTCGATACTCTGCAACACACGATATGGTGATTCGTTCTGGGGCTGCATTAATCCAGTAGCCTATTCCACCAAACAATTCATGACAATCATGGCGAATAGCAAGGGAGAAGCTCTTCTGCCACCTATTAAAACCTTGGAGGGTCGCACCTGTGGCAAAAAGCATTACTACGGCCTTGAAGAGACTGGACACAAATCAACAGTGCTGGTTTATCGCAACCTTTCAAGCTTATTGCCTTTGGCTCGCGGCCAGGAGTTGCAGATATGGTATGGACAGGACTGGATAGACTGTTCAGAGGACAACAACAGTGGTGCTACATGTGTTGATGTGTATGCATGGTACATTTAAGCCTCCGTTTGGCGTACAATACAATCAAGATTTAAAAGTTTACTAAACTTACCTTGTTCTTTTCAGAAGATAGAGTAGTTTTGTAATTTTAAGTTAGTCCACGAGCGTGCGTTGGATATGACATGACAAATAACCAATGAGGCTCGTCGCACCGAGTTGGTTATTTATCATCGCATATATACCCAACAAGCAGGAGTAGTATAATTGTTTTATTAAAAATGAGCCAGATTTTGCTGAATTCGTTTCGTTAGAACGACGAGAAGACATTTAATGGCCGCTATTTCTCCGGCATAGTTTAATGGCTGATGCACCATAGTCGCTGAGCCAATCAGGTGGAATTGCATTATCCAATGATTAAATTTTTAAAACAGTTGAATTGTATCCAAGTTACCTTCTGGAGGTTATTGTTATGCTTCAATTTCTATCAATTTTCAATTAAGGAATACTTTTATCTCTTCCTGTTGTTACTCAAGCGTGCAAAAGCATCATCCACTGACATTGTTAGTTTTTACTGTACCTGTATTAAGTTCGTTCTCGAGCATTGCTAGCTGGTTTTTTATTAGGACTCTCTTCCTGCCTATTTAGCTGAAGATCTCGAACATGTACACTGAATGTGAGCTCTCTCAGCTCCGTTATCTCTTCGGGCTTATCTTATCCTCGTAATCCCGTATTATTTAAATGTCTGAACGCTTTTCGACAGGCGCCTGTGACGTCTGAGCCGTCACACAAGCTCCATCATCTTCTTCCTCCCAGGCACGACCCGAAATAAAATCTGAGCCTCATGCGCGGTTCCACATACGGGAACAACTTGGTATAGGAACACTTTTATACAATCCCTATAAAGCAAGTAGTCTTTTCAACTTTTTTTTAAATGTTTTCTGTTGAAATTTAGTTTTTATCGTGGTTAAGTGATAAACATATTTTAAATTAGCTTATTTCAATTACTATGACTTTTTTTTACGTAGATATACTTTATTACTTTTAGAGAAATTGAGCAAATTAGCCGTTTATCAGCTACAATGTGAGTATTAAGAGGGTCCTTTAGGTTTGACTACGAGAGCGAAGATTGACTACGAGTGACACTTTTCAAATCTAGCCGTGAGATTGCGTGCTTGAGATATTAATCACTCAGTACAGTCCCACCAATTTTGTTTCCATGGCCTAGATGATATAACAGAATCTTTATTTAAACACGGACAATTCGTCAGCTATATCACAACTATAATCATTACAAAGAAAATAATAATTCTCTAATAAACCGGGCCGTGCAAGTGTAAAGATTAATAAAAAACTGGTTTCCACTAATGCCGCACCTTGAAGTACTTGTGTCTGAATACACGTTTGAATTACCCAAGGGACTCTGCTTCCCTTACGTCACATGGAAGGCCGTTTGATAGGGTGGTGTCCCTGTAGATGAAGTTATTTTTGTAATAGTTTGTGTGCGGTGATGCAACACTTAGTTTATTCTCAGATTCCTTCACAGTTTGAGAAAGTCAAAACACGGGCACTTGACCTCTGCGGTGTGGTGCTCTACCAACTGAGATACCAAGCTAACTGTGAGCTGGTCATTTTGTAAATTCGTAATATACCCATAGAGGTGAAAAGATGAAGTAAAATAAAATGACTTTCATCAATCTTCATCCTCTCTTGCTTTCATATATTTCACTTCCATCTCTTCACTACTAATAGCGATAGTCTTAACTAAAACCTGGTGATCACCAATCAACAAAAGACTTGGATATTGCTTAAAAAATAAGACTTATCATGAGACAGTTTAGTTTACATGTTAACATTTGATGTATCATAAGGTAATCACATATATAAAAAAAATCCAACAAAACATCGGCGTGACCCATTATCAACATACACACACAGCATGGACTTCTGGCTTTTGGCTCTAAATGTCCAACAAACTAAGAGAACGTCTCTCCCATAGTCCTTACCTAAAACCACAGCCACGCACACATCCGTCACATGTGACCTTTCACTCGGGCAACATGAAGCACAAAGCTTCTGCATCTACACCGCTTAACTAACTGCTCGCGGCCACCAAAACAACCATGGATTCACTGAATTGGCCATTTCTCCCGCCTCTGGAATTTTGCAGCATGGCCCGGTGTCTGCCCCGCACGCTGACACAAGAATCCTTAATGTTCTTCAAGCCAGCTCAAATCACCAATGATGAGCGTGTTTTTCGTATCATTGGCTTTTTTGATAAGATATTACCTAACATTGAGGAACTTACGATATCTGAAGTAGGACTGACTAAGTTCCTTGTGTTCTGTGGACCGACGAAACCTATTTTGGACTCTGTATCTTTAGCTCAGTGGGTTATTCTGAACACTAGAATCTTTATGATGCTAATGCAGTTAGGTAAGCTACCATCGTCTACGGATTTGTAGCATTTTTTAACCTACACTGTTTAATAAGTCGTGAAGCTGATTACTAGGTATACCTTGGCCTCGGTGCTCAGGTAAGATGACGACTTTCGTCAATTGCAGGCGATATATAATACCCGTCGAGCTAAGATTCCTCACACTTCCACACCGTCATTTTCGAGCCGGTCTCTGCCCCTTTCAAGAACAAACCCCCTTCTTCCAAGCTTAGTCCAAGTAGTTTTTCCACTAGTAATTTATTTGCCAATCTTACACCCGAGGGCAAAGTTGTTTGTAAAAAAAAAAATTCAAACCCATTAATGTAATTTTCATGAGTGTAGCTTTCACCACGTGTGCAACCATAAGATCAACGGGAAGGCATGTGCCCAACCACAATCGTTCTTCCATTACCAGTGCAATTCCAAGTGCAGTCCTAACCCTCTCCCTCCCCTGGGTCCCCAATGACAACCCATTTCTTTAGCCCTCAACACTAAGCTTTGGCTGGCAGAATTACACAATGATGAGGATCGCAAACTCCTCATCAATGGTATAATCAATGGCTTTCAATTGGCCCAACCTAGCTCGCAGTTCATAAATGCTCAATCCCCGAGTTGCGAATCGGCTACAGATGCTTTTTATAAGTCGTTGGTCGAGCAGACTGTCATTAGAATAATTGTCAAATTTATAAGGCGTGAAAACTGCAAAGGACCGCGAACGATAATGCTGCTAGTTGACGTAGGATCTGGCGCGCGTGATGTGGCAGCGCATGATTCGGGAGGCGGGCAGGTTCAAAGTACGAGACTTGATAGGGAATGAATTTTGTTGCATTTTATTTGAGCTGGCTTTCTTGCTGGCTTCATATAGAACTGCTACACCGTACTGACGAGTTCCAATAAGAACGAAACAGCTGTCCACGGTTGCAACCCTGTTTTGTCGGTTTCTGTCGGATTGTTGTCTAGCAAAGTCAACTTTTTCACGTAGTATCAGCCTTGCAGTTTGTGTTTCAAATTTATCGTAGTTTTATCATTCTTTCATAATCACGAGTCACTTTGGTGCAGTAAGTTTTTTTTTGTTAAAGCATTTTGATAAAAACATTTAGTTTGGGAATTTTATCCAAAAGTTCATGAACATATTAAGACAAAAACGGCTAAGATCTGGTCAAGGACGTTTCAATACATTATAATCATGTTATCAACTGTATTCGATAGAGATTAAAGATTTTGACACGTCAATCAGCTATTACTGACATTTTGAGGTTCACTTATCGACGTTGTATAAGACAGCTCGAGTTATCGGCGGTAAATTAAGGCCAGGGGAGAGTAAAATTAGTTTGAGTTAGCGGGGACTTTGAGTTAGCTGAGTTCGACTTAGCTGATAGTGAATGGCTGAAAGAAAAAAATTGGATCAAATCGAGGCTAAATCGGAATTTCTTCGAGTTAGCGGGAAGTTCGAGTTAAGCGGTATTCTACAGTATTCCATATTAAAGTTGTGTGCTAAGTAACCTGACTCCTCAGTGGGAGCGAGGCAGGAGTTTACTTGTTTTGATTTAAACCGATTTTCCATATGAAAAGCAGAGAAGTTTGTAAACTATCCAACCTCAATTCCACTCAAAGGCCAGGTCACTAAGCACACGAAAAAGGCTATTGTTAGATACGTCTTAGTTTTGAGCTCCTTCTTAGATGCTTATTTGATCTCTGCCCCCAGGCTAACTCACAAACAGTCTTGGCTGAACAAGCGGAATAACTTGCACCGGGGACGTATTTCTAAATGTATTGTCTGTCTGAAGATATATATCTGGGAGAAAAGTAGCAAAAATAACTTACTTGGCCAAATTTCATTTACTACGGCCCTTGGAGCAAAACTATAAAGAGGTAACGTATTAAAAACAGATACGTAAAGCTGCAAAGCCACATTAACGGCGCGATTACATGCCGAATTTCTCACCGGGCAGAAATTTTAGTCTGGTTGAAGGGGCTGAGGTTTAACCCAGCTCATGATTAACAGATCCTCTTGGAAAAGAATTTGCAATTCTCTAAGGAACGCTAGAGCCCGGGCTTGATCTTCGAACTGGAATTTTTAGCCCGGCCAAACGGGTTGGAAATTATTGTGTAAATGCATCAAATTTTAACCATGGTTGAAAAGTGAACTTGGGAATGCAAAATCATTGTTATTCCAATGACAACGTTTCTTGCGTTAATTGCACCCTGGCTTAAATTCGTCATATAATCGCAACGAAATATTTTCCACCACTGGAGGAAGGGGCTGAAATTTGTCATGTAATGAGAACCAACAGAAATAAAATTGCAGGCTTGGTGTCATGCCTGCAGAATGAGCATAAACGTCTCACTCCTCACTTACGTTCTACTGCATTTCTTTATTAAGCCCTTCAGGGTTATTAAACTGTGATTTATCTTTTTACTTTTGAACAAATCGGCTACAAACATGAAAACAAGCGCTGCATTAATTCTGTTTTTGAAGTTTCGTTGATTGATTAAAACCCCAGACATTGATTGCTTATAATCAGATTTTGCTTTCCACTATTATTGCAGGCAAATAGCACCAACCGAGAAATTGTCAACTGAAAGCTTATCATGGGTACTTGAAACGAGGTAACAAAATGATAAAAATAACTCGCTTGAGTGCTCCTCAAACTACAAATGTAACAACGCCATGTGTACAAGGAGACTGAAACGAGAAAATCTCAGTTCGGTTTAAAAACTGGTCTCAACATCAAGCGGAGGTTTATATGTACCATGCATACACATCAGCACAAGTAAAACCACTGTTGTTTTCTTCCGTATAGTCCACAAAGTCCTGCCCATACCATATCTGCAAATCCTGGCCTCGTGACAAAGGCAGTGGGCTCGAAAGGTTACGAAATACCAGCTGGGGCGAATTGTGTTCAATCCCTTCAAGACTGTAAGAGTGACCTTGTATTAAGTGTCCCTTAGCATCTCTTCGCGCTTCCAAGTCTCCGCTGGGTGGTAGTAGGGCCTTTGCGTCTGCATCTGTAATGATTGTCATCAACTCTTGGTTGGCATATACGCTATACGGGCAGCCCCAATAGGAATCATCGTCATCGTTACATTTTACTGAACCCGTTTTGTAAACGAGCTTCATGGTCATGACACGCCCAGTCTTTGTCATGTTGAAGGCGCCATAAGTATTATCTCGAGCTCCAAAGCAAACAGGATCTGTGTTGATTTTTTGCCAGACGTCTAAGGGTGAAAACACTTGGTCAGCTATATATATATTATCGAACGGCAAGTCAATTCAGCGGATACACACTTGGCTTAAACGTACATTTTTCGAATTTACTTATCCTTTTCAATAGGGCCGAAATCAAAATTCACTTCAAGGTTTTCAATTCTACTTAATATAATACTTAACGGAAGTTTTGTTTAAGATGAAGATCTTTTAGTTCAATGATCACATCATATTTCATACAATAAAACTGGAACACACTTGTCGTCACCAAAAAGGTGACAGAGGTCGGATTCACAAATCCCTCCTAAGATGTATCCTGAGTATTGTGTTTTAGCAATAGATCATTGTTATTCCAATAACAGATCATTTATTATTAAGAAAAAAAACTGAGTCATGCGGAGCATTCTGCTTCTCTCAGGATTTAGCCACGGTGACAGAAGATTTGGTGCCCGCCTTTTCCTAGCTCTCCGTCGATGTAAGCTGATTGCAGGAGCGAGCAATTGGCCGGGTATTGTCCAAACTAAAGGCACATTTTTTTACGAGTCTCATTCTGTTATTCCTTTCCTGGTTTAGTAATGAGAGAATAAGTGAAATCAGGTTTTCAAAAAGAACCAATATTCTGAAAGCGAAGAAGGTGACCTGAGAACCAGCGCTCCGAATATTCTGGACCCGACTTCCAGAGGTCGCTTTCACGTCGACACATTGTTTTACCGATTGGCGGGGCCCCCAATAGAACGCATATTCTGCGTATTCGGTTTAAACCGTGTTCTGGCTATTCCGTTCATTCTGCTATTGGGAACAGAATGAAACGACCATAGGGAAGATCAGAGCGGGCTAGATAGGGCTCAAGGCGTACTTCAGTGAGCTCATCACAATGAAACAGTATGATAATTTGTAAAACAATAATTTGTCTTATTCTTTTGTGCAAATGTTCTTTGATTTCGACATTTTGGTCAATTTTGGTGAATTAATGGGAAATCCAAACCTCAAAAATAGTGAATCATCGATGGCCATCGTTTGGACACGATGACACAATTGTGCGCAATATGTTGACATCACCGCTTAGTTAGTGTGGACCTTGAAAGAAACATCTTAGTATTATTTACACTCCATGTCTCAAAATACTCTTGGAGTTATGGAAGGGAATCCGCCTTTCTCCAAAACCTCCCCAGACTCCAGAGCAGGGAACAAAGCCCGGTTCATACATTTTTAACAGGAACGAGGAACTTCAGTTCGGGCCGGGGGTAAGTGAAACATGCCTAGTTGAACGTTATACAGTCTTACCTACTGCATATTATCACGAGGTTAAATACATGGTTATGCCGCCCGCTCTGTTAAGATTTGCCCAAACAAGCTGACTGCAACAAGTCTTGGGAATATTCTTAATTTCGTGTCAGGGCAGCACTTTCGCGTTGAAATCCTTCAGTAGGGGCGACTACAATTGATTTCATTTGAAGGAGCAGTTTTCCATTAAGCCTGATTGTGTTTCCGAGTGTTCTGTTTGTGAGACAAGAATCCGCGACCAAAATGAACCAGTTACTGCGTAATTCAAATTGTCCTACCGAAAATTCAATCCACTTTCCGTTCCCACACTCCAGCCGCGAAGGCCTGGGAGCTGAACATAAACTTGGAAGCTGGAAAATTTTTATGGACAATAATTTTCAGCCGTCAATTTCTTTAGGTAATTGGCAGGTGAAAGAAGGCTTTTCACTCAGTCATGAATGACGACTGGAATAAACTACATGTAACAGAATTGATCAAGAGATCAAAACGAAAAAGGTGGCCATTGGACGTTGTTAATAGTGGGTGTTAGGTGCCAACCAAGTCTCTTGGTGCCAAACTATTTTTTAAAACAGGCTTTTTCTTTTACCTCTGATCCGCCTCACCTTACTTCATAACTTAAGGAGGAAAATGTTAGTTAGGCATGTTGGGTAGCTTCGAGCTCCTTCAAGACTGATCATAAACAGTTAAACTAATGAGGCTAAGGCAATGACGATATGTTGTAGTTGAGGTGAGATGTACACTTCAGACATACCCATTCGCATTGGACCTTCCCTAAAAATCGTTCGTTGGATTGGAGGTAAAAGGCAGGGGTGAGATCAGGGGTTTCAGTAAGATAAATCTTACAATATCGTACCATCACATCGAGCCAGGATTGCCTGACCAGCCTCTCCATCGGAGTATATCCAGTACTCGCTGGTAGCCATGTTGTTTCCTTCACCCGCTTTGATTTCGCTACATGACTCGGCAGGAAGATCTTGAATTGAACCAAGTGGAGCTGTACGATAAAAGATAAAGAATTTCTTTTTAATTAGATTAGATTTAGTTGGCGACAGTCTCAAGACTCAGCTTCAAGTATAGGTTACCATACCTACCATTTCAGACAGAGAGAGAAAGAATAAACACACCTTTAAAGGGGAACTCCGGGGTAAAAATGAAGTTATTTTGGATGTTTGGCCTTGGAACCATGTTTCAATTTTTGATAATTTTATTCACTAATAGTTTCTTACAGCTCAGATATTTTACCTGAAAGATGACCAAAAAATGCGAATGGAACGCCGCCATCTTGGAGAAAATGGGCCGCGTTACAGTGGTCAGCAGTAAGTTATGACGTAGAATCGTCAAAGCATTTTCGCGGGTTTATGGAAATCTATAAACACGCAGCTAGAACTGTCTAAAAACTCGTTTTGCTCTCGCTATTTCGAATTTCGCCCTTTGACAAGCTAATCGATTTCAACTAAGATGGTGAGCTGTTGTGTACCTGGTTGTAAGAATCATTCAGAGAATACAAAGAAGGCCGGCGACAAGGTCACTT
This sequence comes from Pavona decussata, assembly GCF_977016875.1. NCBI lineage: Eukaryota > Metazoa > Cnidaria > Anthozoa > Scleractinia > Agariciidae > Pavona > Pavona decussata. The sequence continues at coordinate 375,789 of NW_028145732.1, forward strand.
ACCCCAGTATCCCACTGGACCACCGTACGAATGCATGGCTGGAACGAATAAGGCGGAAAATATGCCTCCCCTCGAACACAGCTATGTTTGCAGCGACCATTTCGAGCCGAGCTGTTTAGTTACCGACCTCCGGTAACAGTTAATGGGGGGAAAGCCAAAGGTAGACTTGACGGACGATGCTATACCGTCCCGGTTTTGTTATGGCCCGCAAACGAAGAGGCCACGATTATCGAGTAACGTCGCCTTGAACGTGAACGCCATCAAGAAGTGAGCGCTTTACTCTTTCAGCTTTTGCTATAATTTACTTTGATTTCACTTTATATACATGCCGAATTTAGATAGTATTTACAATTCCAATTTACAGGCGGACTTTTCCATCGCGCGCGGGAATCAGTCCGATATAATATTTATTTGTTTACAAAAATATCGTACGACCTCAAAGCAAATCGTAGCCTGCGAAAACAGCCGTCGCTCATTGCAACCGCTTATCGCGTTTGCCAGGAGAAAACATTACTGACGTTGTAATCATTCTCTAGTCTAAGTGTACTTATTCCTTGCAGCTATTACTGATATTAACTAAAATAAAATATTGAGTATTTAACTGATTACAATTGTAGTTTAGTCTAGTTCGTAACGAAATAACATTGCATTTTTAATGGCGATACTTCAATTTCACTTAGCATTAGAGGTGGTGGTTTTGAACACCAAACTTCTCAAGGATCTGTCATAATAGCAACATGAAAATTAGTACCAAATCTTTTTATATCAGATTAACTGAACATGTACTAATATATTTCATTTTCAAAACGTTTCGGTGTTTGATCATTCATCCGCATAACGGAAGCCTTCAAATGCAAACTCTTCCTATGGCCCAGGTGGAGGATAGAACCTCCTAATACACATAACCGCACAGGATGGCAGGACAACCCTAATTTCTTTTCCTAAAATTCCCCAGCACCATCTGGCCAACTGCCTGTAAGCAATGTGTCTGAAAAGTTTGTGTTCTGGCCCTTCATAAGGATCTTTATTTTGCTGTTTATACTGAAACCACGCTGTCTGCAGAACCCATCTATTACTACATACTGGATGAAACCCAGGGTGCTGGGTAATGCATGTGGGTTCTTCATTGCATTCGCCACAAGTAACAGCCTCTGTGAGTCAGTTTACTTTTTACTTGCTCGATTTATTGGCAGCATTTGCAAGCCTCCACTCTTTCCATTATCTGGTAATTCTCACATGCACACCACATAAGCTCTGAAATATAATTTTCACTACATAACTTATGTAAACAACATACGAGCGATTTATATTGAATTGCAGAGAAACGTAATGACATTGAATTGAAATAACAACGAAACATAGCAACTATTGCAAAACAAGTCTTCTTCTATTTTTAAAGTATTCCACAGTAGCAAAGTCCGAATTGATGCCCTGACTGAGTAAGAAAATCCGGATCGTATGCTAGAGACTTATAAATTTATATTTTCCTTTGTGCTGGTGGAAGTTTTAAAATAAACAGAACTACACCGGCCTGTAAAGCAGTGAAATCGATAGAACATCCAAGCGGCTAGAGAAGCTTGTACAGCCTCACGAACGAATTTCCCTATAACCAGATTGCAAACAAATTTATTCCGCGTGTTTGCTATTTTGTGAAGTCGAACTGAATTTGGATCAATGACGCTCAGAAAAGAAAATGCGTAAACAAAGATGATTGAATGCCACAGTTGTGTTAATACAACTTTATTTCTGTCCTGAATCGGCAAGTCAATGCCTGTGGAGATATTACAATAAACCAAGAGCCTACACACTACATACCAGTATGAATTTTGCAGTCGAGGGTTTGCTTCTTTGTCGCTTCCCATCGACTCATCGCCTGAACCACCTTCAGGGTTGTTGTTCGCATCTTCCGAGTTCACTCCCGGTTCATATTGGTAAGGCTTTATGGAAAAGCTTGTTCCTCGTCGAGATTATCAGAGTCCGACCCAGAAACAGACATTACAGCAGCGATTTTGGAAGGATAAACTGTAAATCTTGGCGATGGAAAATACTGAACACAAGTGGAAGACGCGCAAATATCGAATTACGTTTGACGATCTGACGTCACAAAATGGTACGCTGACCACCCTCTGAGCATGCAATCTATTTTCAAGATGGCGGCGCTCTATTTGCAATTTTTGGTCGTCTTTCAGGTTAATTATATGAGCTGCAAGAAACTGTTCGTAAATAAAATTATCAAAAATTGAAACATGGTTCCAAGGCCAAACATCCAAAATAACTTCATTTTTACCCCGGAGTTCCCCTTTAAGGGATTTTGTATACTACCTCGATTGAATTTACGCTTCATGTAGAGTCGTTGGTCATCTGGCTTGAAGTCTTCAGACCTGGCTTCTTTTGTTCTGTCGTTCAGCTCACAAATATTTCGACCAATGACAAAGTTATAACTCTGACATCTGACCTCTTCCTCGCATCTCATCATGCATATTGCGGGATTTCCAGCCTGAACTGTTTTAAACGTGTGGCCGTTGAGGAACATTCCATTAATGGAGTTATCTCTTGCGAGACATTGACCAGCGGCTTCAATGAGACCGATCCGGGAAATCAGACACGCAACCGACAACCAGAAATGTGGATTCATCTTTGATGAGGATGTGGATCTGTCTGGGACGCCACGAGATGCTCTGCTAATATTCTGAAAACAATTGAAATCGTTTATTATTTCGAAGTGTCTTCTTGCTTCAACTAACGATTTTTTTAAACTGAAGTTGCATTTCAAAATTTCAAGTTGGTTTGGGAAAGCGCTTTTTTGACAATTTTTTAAACGTTTCTCTTTTGCCTAAACTGACAGGTATTGGAAATGGCAATGACAGTCGTGACTTAAATGGAGTGAAAAAGAAGACTGACACCTTTAATGTGCACTGATAACCGACGAAGAATAACGAGAATAAGTATCAGGGGTATTCAATGGTTCATATCAGTAGATGTCTTTTCAGAAGTTTCCTTCGACAAAATGGCAGCCCAAACTATTTCCTTTTTTTTCGCCGGGAGAGGCAAATATTCCGTTAAAGATCCGAAATAAGGTCAGCTAGCATGGTTATGCCGACCAGCAGACCATAAATTCGAGGATTAAAAAAAGCTTCGCTGAAGCTTTCTGCAACTTCAATTTTCAGCTGAGGCATCCGAACAGATCAATCTGTATTAGCTTACACAGACTTCTCTTTAAATGACCACAGAATGATCAGGGAACACAGGAGACAACATTTTAAGTGCTCTTCTTAAATACTTTCTTTGATTGCCTACGAAGTATGCGTTTTCCAAAATGATATTTTTGTTTTCGGAAGAAAATATGTTACTGCAGACCATGGAAGACGGTAGTACACTAGTGGCACTAGTGGCGATAAAAACAACTTCCCCCCATTACCGCTTTCCTTTCTTTCAGGAGTTGAAAACCTTGTAAAATTATACAAATGCCGCCTATTTCAAACGTTGCCCTGAAGTTTATTCACAGCCAGATATTTATCCAGCAAGGGTGACCTCATTTTGGACGTCGTTTAGTGGCGTCGAGCCAAATTATATGTGGTGTTCCTAATTTCAGTTCAATTAAGGTGAATTGAAACTTCCTGCTGTTTGGCATAAACTATCCCTGAAATGACACCTACTATCTTGTGGACTTACTATGTTGTGCCTCGTACCATGGCCAGTGAATGCATCAGTTCCATAAAAGTTTTTTTATTTTTTTAGTGACCACTTTGAGAGAATTTAAACACAGACATTCATTGGCCACCAATAAAGAATTATGCAATGGAAAACGTTAGAGTCGGTAGCGTTGTAATAAAAATTGTTGACTTCGATATGAAAAAGATTAAAGGTAGAATATAGGAAAGATTCCGTTATCCTAAATTATCCCTGACTAGATGAAATAATCAGTTCAGTGTCAGCTGAATATCTCAGAAAGTTGAAACTATTTTACATTCCAAATGTATACTTTGGGTTCTCCAAACAACACGGGCTTCGTGGTGAGAAAAAAGAGAGAAAAAAAGAAAGAGATGGTAGAAATACATATGAAAATAAGTCCAAATACTAACGACTCTATCTTCAGTGACTTAGATCTTTAACGAGACATCTTTAACTAAAACAACTATCGCGATGGAACTAAGTTAACTTAAACGAAAAGCGGTTTCGAGTTTTAATGATACAGAAATGGAAACGTACTTACCGTAGAATTCGCTACTCAACTTTCATGCTTTCGAGATGTAAGACAGCAACAAACGTCAAAATATAAAGCGAGGTATCACTTGTACCACTTAGCGCTGAGAATGTACGGAGCATCAAAGAATGACAAGGGAGGTGTCGCCAAAATGCTGGAGGAATTAAATACCGCATAAGATACTGGTAGCAAAGTTACATCCTTGCTGCGTATTGTCATATCAAATATATGCATCTTCATATGTTGTTTTCACTTGCGTCAAAGCAATTAAGGTAATCTTATTGACTGAAATTAAAAGTTTCTGCCCTTTCTGAACATTCAACTTTTATATTTATTTTAACCTAGTTAGTGATGATTTTATTTTTAATTTTGTTTGTTTCAGTTGCCCGAGAGACTCCCTGAAAACCACAGTCACTGAACGTGACGCGGGAACTTCCTCCGTAAATATTTTTTGTTAAAGAGTTTTGTTGTTACGTGTTTATTATAACTCCATGGATACAAGGTAATTTTCCCATGTGGTTTACCTACGAAAATAGGTAACATTTTAACTCGAAAAAAACAATGGAAACAACGGTTTTGTAAAGGATCTTGCAGAAGCCCTGCAGAGTAGTCTAGCCGCTAATAATTATGGATTGTCCATCCCAAACATGAAACGATTCGTTTACACGTCAAGACCAAGTTTTCGAGTAATTTTAATCTGATAAGTAGTGAAAGATAATATTTATTCAATGGAGTGGGCTTCATTATATATTGAAAGCACCTGCTGAATGTTGACTGAGTTAATAAATGCGCTCTGTCGATCAAGCAAACTCATGAATTGAACAGGTGAATGAAATGATATTTCGGAATTATGTCTAAAGTTATTTGCTCTCTGATTTTCATACCTAGAGTATGAACAGCAGTTTTTCGCTAATGTAGCAAAGAAACACTGCTGTGGCCTTACTAATTAGTGATTCAGTAGATCCGCGTGAACGATTTTGGTTGACTAGCACGTGAGCGAAATCGTTCCAGTGTTTTCAAGTTGGCATCCCTTTGTACGTCCAAATAACGGCTTTGTCAATGTCTTATAAATATGGACATTTTTGAAGCGCTGCGGTACTCAGCGGTTGTCGCTACGCGTATGCAAGTTTCCCTTATTTATTATCGTAGTACTGCAAGAGAAACTAAGAATCAGTGTCTGTTAAATAGCCCAGCGTAATAACACAATAATAATAATAATGATAATGATTTTTGTTAAAAAAAATTTACAAGTTAAAAGTAGAAAAAAGAGCTATTAAAACCTATTTACAATCTTTTACAGATCCTGCGTATACTTGCAGCATTTTCGTTGTGCGGTTCCTTGCTTATTGTTTACTATTTTCAAGCACAATTTTTTTTGAAGAAAAAACAAATGCCATAAAGTTACAGTAATAATGATAATGATAATGATAATGATAATGATAATGATAATGATAATGATAATGATAATGATAATGATAATGAAACAAGAAATATTAGTGATAGGAACCGACGTTTCGGTGCATCTTGCGCCATTATCAAGGTACATAATTAATGATAAAAAGCGGTTTGTAAAGGCTAAGTTGAAGCGAATTTGCATAACATAGCGGCAAGCTAATTACTTAAATACTTTCGCACGAAGAGAATCGGACTGCACATTCAATGTTGGTTTAAGCTCTTGAATATACAACATTTCATTGACAAGGCAGTCAAATTTGTTCATGCATTTCTTGAGCACATTGAAGCGTGCTAAGAAATTGTTCGGAACAGCAGTGTTATGTTCTTTGTAGTAATGCTTGCAGATTGATGACGCCTTTTGACGGTGTCCCTCAACGCGCGTGTGAAGGTGGCCCTTTGTATACCCAACATAACCTGCATCACACAGGTTACACTTGAATAAATAAACAACACATTGCTGGGTTACAATGTTGGGCTTGGGCTCACGCAGGCTTAGATCTTGATTAAGCTTACGGCTAGTAAACACGGGTTGAATGGCCTTTCCCACCTTGCTGCTAAGATCTCTAAGTTGCCGTTTGACAGACACTGCAGCATCCTGATCTTTATAGGGGATAGCTATCCGGATGACGTCATCGGTATGCTGTTTAGACTGGTCCGCTGCGACTCTCGAGGTGATAAACTTGTTAATGACAGAATCAATAAGGTGATTTGGATACCTCAGCTTTCGGAAAACTCCTCTCAAGCGTTCACACTCCTCTGAGAAATGTGTCCAAGATGATGATAGCCGGTGCGCGCGATCAAGCATGGTGACGAGCAAACCCTGTTTGTAGCGGCTGTCCACATGGCTATGATAGTGCAGGAGAAGACCTGTGTTTGTCGGCTTAACGTAAACCTTTGTTTCAACACATGGTGCGCGATTTAGAAGCTGTAAACCAAGGAACGGGAGCATCCCATTTTCCTCTACCTCCATAGTGAAACTTACGGCGCTATGGGCGTGATTCAAGGTATCCAGAAATGCTGTGGCTGCTGCCAGATCTGGCATCTTGACCAGAGTGTCATCTTCGTAGCGGCGGTAAAAATCTGGGAGTTTTCCTTGACTTTTCAGGGACCCTTCAATGGAGCACATGAATACATTAGCCAAAAGGGGTCCAAGGGGAGACCCCATGGCTACTCCATCGGTCTGTTCGTAAAGGGCCCCATCGAACTGAAACAGCTGCCCCTTTGTAGCAACATGTAGAAGATCAATAAGATCAGTTCTGGTCAAGTTTAGGCCATAGGTGTCATTGAACCAGTTGTTCTCGAAAGCTTTGTGTGCCAGGATGTCAATTGTTTCGTCCAGGGGTACATTTGTGAAGAGCGATGAGACGTCATAAGAGACCAAGATTTCTCCCGGGTTTATCTTAACTCCACAAATTTCATTTGTGAAGGCAAAGATATCAGTGATGGTATTTTCGTTTACAGACAGAGGCTTAAGCTTAGCATCCAGCCATTTAGCAAGGGCATAGTTGTAGGTGCCCGTAGCAGATAATATAGGACGCATTGCTAATTTCTTCTTGTGGGTCTTGGGCAGCCCGTACAAATGAGCCAATCTTGATCCAGTAGGTCGTACGGAGTCAGCAATCGCCGATGGTAAAATTCTGCGCACTGTTGACTCTACCAGTTTTTCTTTCTCTAAGAGGGGATGATAGTACTTGGGTGGTCTTCCTTTACTTTTTGGTCTCTCTATGGGGACGGCACAGAATCTGCTTGTGTCATTCACAGAGGCATCCGATAACAAACGCAGGTATTCATGCTTATCCATCACAACTACACCTGACCCTTTGTCTGGTTTGGTTATCACGATGTCATCGCGTCTCTTTAGCTCTTCGATGGCTACTAAGAGTGCCTTAGGGGGACGCGGGCCTTTCCGTTCAATGTAGTTGAGAGCCACAGATCGAAGAGTAGTAGCAGCCAGTTCTTTCATTTTCTCATCGGAGAGACTGCGCTCAAGGCTCCAATAGGCTTTCTCAAAGGATGCTTTTACCTCTATTGGAGATACATATTGCGGTAAGGCAAAGTTCAAACCTCGACAAAGAACAAGTTTCTGGAAGAACGAAAGTTGGTAAGATGAGATGTTCAGGATATGCTCGTCGAAGTCCATCTGGTGGTTGATAAGGCGTGAGATCTTGCGCGTATGAGTGGTAATAACTTCTTGGTGATATGTTGTCCGAAGACTGGTCATTGTACGGAGAATACAACTGTAGCGCAGAAAACTACAATCTTGGCGAATCTCATCATAGATAGAGTTGATTTCACGCTTCAAGGCTGAACTCTGCTTGAACTTCTCTTTTAACTCTTCCTTAATAACGTTCCGGGAGAAGTTTTCCGACGATGACTTCCATTTCGATCGCTTGTCTTTATCAACTTTAGCGAATGTTGGTGTTAGATCGAAATTCTGACAAAGTTTCAGGAATTCGATCGATCCATCGCAATTTATCTGCTTTCTACTGCATTGTTCGAGCCTCCTGAACAAATGCAGCTGATTATCACGTTTCAAAAGTCTTAAAAGAAATGATTTAGAAATACATGAAACAAGAAATATTAGTGATAGGAACCGACGTTTCGGTGCATCTTGCGCCATTATCAAGGTACATAATTAATGATAAAAAGCGGTTTGTAAAGGCTAAGTTGAAGCGAATTTGCATAACATAGCGGCAAGCTAATTACTTAAATACTTTCGCACGAAGAGAATCGGACTGCACATTCAATGTTGGTTTAAGCTTTTGAATATACAACATTTCATTGACAAGGCAGTCAAATTTGTTCATGCATTTCTTGAGCACATTGAAGCGTGCTAAGAAATTGTTCGGAACAGCAGTGTTATGTTCTTTGTAGTAATGCTTGCAGATTGATGACGCCTTTTGACGGTGTCCCTCAACGCGCGTGTGAAGGTGGCCCTTTGTATACCCAACATAACCTGCATCACACAGGTCACACTTGAATAAATAAACAACACATTCAACACGGGTTGAATGGCCTTTCCCACCTTGCTGCTAAGATCTCTAAGTTGCCGTTTGACAGACACTGCAGCATCCTGATCTTTATAGGGGATAGCTATCCGGATGACGTCATCGGTATGCTGTTTAGACTGGTCCGCTGCGACTCTCGAGGTGATAAACTTGTTAATGACAGAATCAATAAGGTGATTTGGATACATCAGCTTTCGGAAAACTCCTCTCAAGCGTTCACACTCCTCTGAGAAATGTGTCCAAGATGATGATAGCCGGTGCGCGCGATCAAGCATGGTTTCACTATGGAGGTAGAGGAAAATGGGATGCTCCCGTTCCTTGGTTTACAGCTTCTAAATCGCGCACCATGTGTTGAAACAAAGGTTTACGTTAAGCCGACAAACACAGGTCTTCTCCTGCACTATCATAGCCATGTGGACAGCCGCTACAAACAGGGTTTAAGCCGACAAACACAGGTCTTCTCCTGCACTATCATAGCCATGTGGACAGCCGCTACAAACAGGGTTTAAGCCGACAAACACAGGTCTTCTCCTGCACTATCATAGCCATGTGGACAGCCGCTACAAACAGGGTTTGCTCGTCACCATGCTTGATCGCGCGCACCGGCTATCATCATCTTGGACACATTTCTCAGAGGAGTGTGAACGCTTGAGAGGAGTTTTCCGAAAGCTGAGGTATCCAAATCACCTTATTGATTCTGTCATTAACAAGTTTATCACCTCGAGAGTCGCAGCGGACCAGTCTAAACAGCATACCGATGACGTCATCCGGATAGCTATCCCCTATAAAGATCAGGATGCTGCAGTGTCTGTCAAACGGCAACTTAGAGATCTTAGCAGCAAGGTGGGAAAGGCCATTCAACCCGTGTTTACTAGCCGTAAGCTTAATCAAGATCTAAGCCTGCGTGAGCCCAAGCCCAACATTGTAACCCAGCAATGTGTTGTTTATTTATTCAAGTGTGACCTGTGTGATGCAGGTTATGTTGGGTATACAAAGGGCCACCTTTAATCTCGTACCCCGATCTCAGTTGTCGGTTCGGGAATGTCGAAATGTGAGATCTGGTAAAGTTCGATATAACGCCATTTCTGATTGGTTACCTGAATTAAGAGTGCCTCATTCTAATCTGCTCTGTGATTGGCTCTTTCCTTCTGTGTTTGGTTTTCGCTCAGTTCGAGCTCAGTTCGGGGAAGAAACAAAAACACGGAAAAGTTTTCGCTCCGATTAAGATTGTCATGCGACGTTTTAATACATACATGCCCTTTGTGTGGGGAGAGAACAGTGAGAAATTGTTTTTTCGGAAGACAACAGCGACTTTAGCCGAAAAGAGTTTGCAGTATAAACGTTCAAACGGCCTTGCCAAATTACACAAGTTTCCAACACGATGGATATAAGCTTGCTTACTTTTGGGGATAAAATGGAGGTAGGTCATATATTTTTTTTTGGTATTTCTTGACAAAAAATGATTTTTTTTTTAAATGATTATTTATTTAGTAAACGCAAATTAATTTCCCCAAAATACTTTACCTTGAGTTCCTGAACACGCGCACCGCATTTGCTAGCATATTTTCAGTTTTTGTCTTCTGCTAAAAGACTATTTTCCTTCTATAAATTGAACTGGACTTTGAGTAAGAGACTTCATAATATAATATTAGTCCTTTCAGACCAGTGTGCTTATTCCTTCAAGATCCATACAACATCTCTCATAGGACTTTGGAGAAATTGATAGAGTGTCCACACAATATTATTATTCATCTGCTGGTGAGATCAATATCCCTCCCACCCCTCAGCTAAGAGAAATGAAAAATGTCCGACTTATGACCGCCAAAATAATAGTAATGAAACCCGTACTACAACAGAGAACACCTTGTCTGAACCGATTAGGGCTCTTTATGTAAGTGTAGTTAGTTTAATTTTATCCCCTCTCTCCCACCTACTGAGTTAAAAAAAAATTGGATCCAAAATATAAAACTAGCCTTCCTCTAAAATAAAAATGGGGACATTGGTTTACATGTCTGCACCACCTAATGTTTTGCAGGTCTATGCTTGTGATACGCTTTAGAAAAGAAGTAGTTTTAAAAGGAGGACATGCCTCTTTGGATTTTTTTATCACTTATAGTTTTTAGAATCTTTTTGCCATGGTTCTTTTCTTCAAGATAGGGGAATTTCTCCATTATTTTATCATTAGTATGGAGTCCTTGAAGTACTAAACACATTTCATTTACTACTTCCATTGTTAATTCTTAGCACATTCTCTGATACAAATAGTTATCACTGGCCTCAGTTTCTCCTTTATTTCTTGTTAACTCTACCTTAATTTCTTCCACCTGATTTCTAGGGAGAAGCAAGTTCCTAAAGTTCCTATCACTGATGTGAATATCTTCAAGGGCTAAAACAGCTGGACACAGCTCAACACATAATTAAGAGCAATGACAGTCATTTCGGACAACAGATATCACAACAGCTGAAAGCCAAAGTGGTTATAAGCAAAAATTTTCCCCTACACAGATTTCTGGGGTATTTACACTAATCTGTCATGATGGGTTGCATTTCTTCAATATTTGCACCAATATGATTGTTGTTAAAGTAAAGTTTTGATGTAGCAGGCTTCCCATCTCTTCCACTTTCTTGGAAAAAACTTTCCATGGTTTGCGGAAGACCAAAATGAATAAATTATTATCCTTCCAACACAATGAGAATCAAACCCCATTCCCAAAGATTGTGGCAAATAATGTTCATTGTCAGTCTGTAGAGAATGAGACTGATCCAAGAGTGCATTTTGAGGAATTTGGGGAGTAAGGTAGAACTGGTGATCCCCAAGCTTTCCACCCAAAAAGGCACCCCCAAATCCACACAGTACTAATGATGAGTAAATAATAGGCTGACAGGCTTAATTTTTGACATTGGTGGTGATAAGTTCATCTGCTATGGGCGAAAATATGTAATCAAACTGGGCAACATTACTTTGTGTTAAGATAGGAGGGCCTTTGTAGTACTCCATAAATCTTTCATATTCAAACTTTGTATGATTGTAGTTTGGTTGTTTTTCTGTTGCTGTTGTTGTCATGACAACAATCTTCGCTGTAGGGAATACTGAGGAAAGTGTTCCTCGTTTGCTGTACTCTGAAGTTGTGCCCCCTGAACAAGGATGCAATTAATTAAGAAAAAACTGTAGTCATTCACTGGGATGTTGTTATTCTTTCCATTAGAATAAGACAATATAATTACCAGAAAATGGATAATGAGAAGGCTGAATAAAAAGGGATTCTCAAGTAACTAAGCCCTTTTTGACGCATGGGGTGGTGGAAGGACGAAGCATAAAAGAAGCTGCGATAATCACCAACAATATGGCTCTGTATTTATTAGCTTTTAACCTTTAAACCTCAGTGTCAACATACAGTTTCTCCTTACTGGTCTCTACATGTCCATTTTTCATAGTAGCATTATAGGGAGGTTGTTGAAATATCAAGAAATTTCACCACTGGTGATCTCATGACCTCTCCTTGATTGTGTATTGATAAATATTAGGAGAAATTTTGATACTGATCACTACTGGGGCTTAAAGGTTCAAGGTTCACTGTTCTGATAGTTTTTGTTTACTTGTGTGAAAAGTCCTTGAACATAATTTTGTGTTGCTGGTCTTAATATTAAGAAAAGTTAGGACCTGACATGGGTGCAAATATCAATACAAGAAAATTTTTTTTGCTCAAGGAATTGGCATCAACAAGGAATTTTCATCCAAGACAGACACTGTTTTCAAAGTGTCTTTTCCCCACCACTTCTCTGCAGTGGGTTTGTGTCTGACAGTTTGATTAAATGTTGTTTCCTGGCTATGGAAGGCCATGGTTAAGGAATACTTAGGAATTCATGGTTACTGAAGATCAGCTTACTGTGAAAGCTGTTGTTTTGCTGCAGAAATGGGTGACAGTTCATTAGAACACACAGACATGCACAGGAAAACAAATAGTGGAAACATTTTTTTTTATTTGTTTTCTATTTATCTGCCATTTGCTACTTTTATGAGCCCAAAAGACCTTCACACCTTCCTATTATTATTGTTATTAGGTGAATCAAGAACCACTGAAATGGAAAGCTCATCACTACCAAATAAAACTCTAATGGGAAACTCATAGGGACTTGCTCCGTTTGCTCACATGTTGCAAGTAACCAAACATTCTTCAGATCCCAAATCCAGATGTGGTACCTCCATTTCCCAAAAGAAATTCAAACTTCCATTTTTGAGAAAAAAAGCCCCTTTAAAACAGCAAGGGTGTACTCGGTATTTTAATGTTGGACATAATTGGGCGCCTACCATTTACACGGACAGGTCTTTCTGGTTTGCTGGAATATAACCAAGACAGTAGCATGGTGTGAGGGCTAGGATGGTTCATGGTTCATTTATTTCACACTATTTACACAACATTAACATACAAAGAAAAGTATTACAACAAATGATTACAAGATAAAAATAAATACAGTACAAATTATAAAATGTGTGTGGTGGTCAAAGTAGCAAAGGCTTTCTAGCTGACCACCACCTACTTTTAAGTAAACAAAGAAATGACACTGAGCTATTGAGATATTAGAAAATGTAGGAATGTTTGTAGAGCCTAGGATGTACAAGAGAGAATTACATTTGTGCAAATTAAGGTATGTTCGAGATATACTGAACCGAGCAAGAAATCTAAACAGGACAAGCTTAATAAAAGAAGAACAAAACAATAAATAAATAAAAACAAAAAAAAAAGCAAAAAAACAACATAAATGTACAAACAAACAAACAACAAACAAAAAGAAAGGAAAAGGACAACACATCATCAGCAGCAACAGCAGCGACAACAAAGATCAAAATATAAGCAGACAATTATTATTATTATTATTATTATTATTTTTAACTCTATTATTATTGTTAGATAGTTACATACTATTATATTTGATCATTAAACAGAACATATATTATTTGATTTACAAGAGATCAGGTGGGCCTTATAAAGTTTCTTAAACCTGTTAAAAGTTTTTGTTTTTTTCAATGCCATGGGGACAGTTTCCCATATGACAGAAGCAGAGTACTTAAAAGTAAATTTGCCTATCTTAGTTCTAACTTGTGGTCGGTGGAAATTAAGCTTGGCAGAATTTCTGGTGTTATAGGAGTGGACAGTTGTTGTAGGTAGGAGGAGGCCCTGTTTAGCTGGTTCATATAAAATTATATTATTACAGTGACCTTGAGTTGTGTCTTTTGGCCTGTAAAAGAAACCTGCCGCATTTACACAATCCATTTGGTTTGGAAATTTAAACCATTAACTTATGGAAGAAGGAGAATTTGTGTGACCAAATCAGCTGAAAGACTACAAAGAGAAGAAATAATTTTTACGTATCACTGGTAGACCACAATTTCTGAAACTTTGCAAATGAAAATATGACATGAACCATTTGACTTTCCAATGCGAAATTTAACACCAAGATGCCAATCAGTAACTCTATTGTGCCTCATCTACAACAACGACTGACCACAAAATTTTTCTGATAAAGCTTCGACAACAAAAACTCTCTGCACTGTCTGTTGCTACCTTTACCTTGGGGTGCACAAAAATTATGTGACATTTCCCTGCCTGTAAATTACAGTATCTTCAATACAGTTACCATCTAAGGCGAAAACTGGTACAGCTTACTCCGGTTGACTTAAGTCTTTTTAATTGATCGTCGATAAGCACGTTGATCTTGAGTGGAGAAAGCACAATTACGATGGATTTGTTCTTGGAACAGTTTTCATTACAAAGATGGTCTAGATGGTCACAAAGGGTAGGAACTAATCTTAGTAAAAAAGTGATTTACCGCGCTTGTTGATTGCAATCTCTCCTGTTGCCTTTTTCGTTTTGGTTTAAGTTTCAAGTTTTGTTGTCCTCTCGACCGAAGAACGTTCCGAAGAGCACCCTCGAAAGCGAAAACCTCACCAGGAATGATCACAGTTACGAGCAGCACGGTGGACAAAGGATGATGGGCAGGCCCGTATTCCGGGCCTCAAATCGAACTTTACCAGATCTCCCCTCCGCCTGACCGTGGGAGATCTGGGAACGAGATTAGGCCACCTTCACACGCGCGTTGAGGGACACCGTCAAAAGGCGTCATCAATCTGCAAGCATTACTACAAAGAACATAACACTGCTGTTCCGAACAATTTCTTAGCACGCTTCAATGTGCTCAAGAAATGCATGAACAAATTTGACTGCCTTGTCAATGAAATGTTGTATATTCAAAAGCTTAAACCAACATTGAATGTGCAGTCCGATTCTCTTCGTGCGAAAGTATTTAAGTAATTAGCTTGCCGCTATGTTATGCAAATTCGCTTCAACTTAGCCTTTACAAACCGCTTTTTATCATTAATTATGTACCTTGATAATGGCGCAAGATGCACCGAAACGTCGGTTCCTATCACTAATATTTCTTGTTTCATGTATTTCTAAATCATTTCTTTTAAGATAATGATAATGATAATGATAATGATAAGGATAATGATAATAATAATAATAATATTAATAATAATAATATATTTTTTATATAGCACTAAAACCACTACTTGTCCTTAGCGCATTACAATGGTAACAAGAACACTATTTCAACACGACTACATTATAAAAGAAATACAATATTATGAAAACTATTTAACACCGACGTTGAAAGGCAGAGCTAAAATCACATTCCATTGTGCTGACAAAGATTAAAAGGAGAAAAGGGAGAAAAATGTATATAAGTGGAAAATGCATAAACATGCTATGGGCTATACGCCTGCCTGAATAGGTGCGTTTTCAATGCCCTCTTATCTTACATGTAAGACTATTTTACATTACCTTACTCCCTAATTTCTGGTATGGTAGTGGTAAATTGTTCCACAATGTCGGGCCGGCTACGAAGAATGTCCGAACACCGTTTGTCTTGGTGTTACTTTTACGCACTGCTTAGTGTTCTATGGAAGCTGCTCTCAATGAGTGAGAAAGGTTTCTGTAACAAAGCATATCAGTCTGTAATGTATGTTGGTGCTAAGTTATTAAGTCCCTTATAAACGAAAAGCAAAATCTTGAAAATTAAATCTGGAATTAATAGGCAACCAGCGGAGACTTGGAAGAACAGGCGTAATGTGATCATACTTCTTAGTCAGAGTTATTATCCAGGCAACAGCGTTTCGTGAATGTAGCCTATGCAACTGATAAGCAGGTAGCCCAAAAAGTAAAACTCACGAAAGCAAGTAAAAGTATTTCCGTAGAGTCATTGTTAAGATACTTTCTAATTTACTAATATTTCTTAAATGGAACTGAGCTGATTATATAATTATGTACTGTGTTCATTTAGAGAAAGACACGTGTCAAATATGACACTTACATTCCTCGCAGACGAAGAGGATTGTATTCGTTCATCCACAGCTACCACACAGTTCCGAGCTGGTCTAGCGCAAAATTTGGAACTGAAGACAAGGAGTTCATATTTATCCTGGTTATGCTTTAAGCCATTGTGAACCATCCAGGTGTCAATATCTCTGGCGCACAGCTCGACTTTAGACAGAGCCGTCAGGAGCTGTTGCTTCGAATCCATCTTGGAAGAAACATAGAGTTGGGAGTCATCAGCATATAGGTGAAACTGAAGTCCATGGTGCTTGATAATCTTCGCAATGGGGGATGTGTACACCAGATAGAGTAGTCTGAGTAGAGGCCCCAATACGGAACCTTGAAGCACACTACGTACAAGGCATCAAAGTGAGTACTTGCATCCTTCAACATGCTGCTTGCGCGACGTGAAGTAGAAGATTGAAACCATGTGACAACATTGCCCCTAAGGCCATAATTGGTGGAGAGATCCTAGACAGCAAAATTGAGTGGTCTACGGTATCAAAGAAGGGCCGAGAGATCAACAGCAGCAGAATTTATACGAACACGTGATCAGTGTCAATGAGATGTCTTAGCTGCAAATGCGTGCCTAATCTCGTACCCAGATCTCCCACGGTCAGGCGGAGGGGAGATCTGGTAAAGTTCGATTTGAGGCCCGGAATACGGGCCTGCCCATCATCCTTTGTCCGCCGTGCTGCTCGTAACTGTGATCATTCCTGGTGAGGTTTTCGCTTTCGAGGGTGCTCTTCGGAACGTTCTTCGGTCGAGAGGACAACAAAACTTGGGACTTAAACCAAAACGAAAAGGCAACAGGAGAGATTGCAATCAACAAGCGCGGTAAATCACTTTTTTACTAAGATTAGTTCCTACCCTTTGTGACCATCTAGACCATCTTTGTAATGAAAACTGTTCCAAGAACAAATCCATCGTAATTGTGCTTTCTCCACTCAAGATCAACGTGCTTATCGACGATCAATTAAAAAGACTTAAGTCAACCGGAGTAAGCTGTACCAGTTTTCGCCTTAGATGGTAACTGTATTGAAGATACTGTAATTTACAGGCAGGGAAATGTCACATAATTTTTGTGCACCCCAAGGTAAAGGTAGAGACAGTGCAGAGAGTTTTTGTTGTCGAAGCTTTATCAGAAAAATTTTGTGGTCAGTCGTTGTTGTAGATGAGGCACAATAGAGTTACTGATTGGCATCTTGGTGTTAAATTTCGCATTGGAAAGTCAAATGGTTCATGTCATATTTTCATTTGCAAAGTTTCAGAAATTGTGGTCTACCAGTGATACGTAAAAATTATTTCTTCTCTTTGTAGTCTTTCAGCTGATTTGGTCACACAAATTCTCCTTCTTCCATAAGTTAATGGTTTAAATTTCCAAACCAAATGGATTGTGTAAATGCGGCAGGTTTCTTTTACAGGCCAAAGGACACAACTCAAGGTCACTGTAATAATATAATTTTATATGAACCAGCTAAACAGGGCCTCCTCCTACCTACAACAACTGTCCACTCCTATAACACCAGAAATTCTGCCAAGCTTAATTTCCACCGACCACAAGTTAGAACTAAGATAGGCAAATTTACTTTTAAGTACTCTGCTTCTGTCATATGGGAAACTGTCCCCATGGCATTGAAAAAAACAAAAACTTTTAACAGGTTTAAGAAACTTTATAAGGCCCACCTGCAGTCTCTTGTCAATCAAATAATATATGTTCTGTTTAATGATCAAATATAATAGTATGTAACTATCTAATAATAATAATAGAGTTAAAAATAATAATAATAATAATAATTTTAATAATAATAATTGTCTGCTTATATTTTGATCTTTGTTGTCGCTGCTGTTGCTGCTGATGATGTGTTGTCCTTTTCCTTTCTTTTTGTTTGTTGTTGTTGTTGTTTGTTTGTATGTTGTTTTTTTGCTTTTTTTTTGTTTTTATTTATTTATTGTTTTGTTCTTCTTTTATTAAGCTTGTCCTGTTTAGATTTCTTGCTCGGTTCAGTATATCTCGAACATACCTTAATTTACACAAATGTAATTCTCTCTCTAGGCTCTACAAACATTTCCTACATTTTCTAATATCTCAATAAAGCTCAGTGTCATTTCTTTGTTTACTTAAAAGTAGGTGGTGGTCAGCTAGAAAGCCTTTGCTACTTTGACCAGCACACACATTTTATAATTTGTACTGTATTTATTTTTATCTTGTAATCATTTGTTGTAATACTTTTCTTTCTATGTTAATGTTGTGTAAATAGTGTGAAATAAATGAACCATGAACCATCCTAGCCCTAACACCATGCTACTGTCTTGGTTATATACCAGCAAACCAGAAAGACCTGTCCGTGTAAATGGTAGGCGCCCAATTATGTCCAACATTAAAATACCGAGTACACCCTTGCTGTTTTAAAGGGGTTTTTTTTTCTCAAAAATGGAAGTTTGAATTTCTTTTGGGAAATGGAGGTACCACATCTGGATTTGGGATCTGAAGAATGTTTGGTTACTTGCAACATGTGAGCAAACAGAGCAAGTCCCTATGAGTTTCCCATTAGAGTTTTATTTGGTAGTGATGAGCTTTCCATTTCAGTGGTTCTTGATTCACCTTTATCACATAACACTTGAAAAGTTTTCACCTGAAATTTATGTTAAGTTTAGGGGACATGCCCCCTCGACTGCTTCTTTGATGACAAGTTAATAAAGGTTATAATTTTACACATAGGAGTCCACAGACTCGAAAATTAGAACCACATAATACACAAGTCCAATAATATTTGACTCTTGATATGAAGAACAAAGGTCATTATCTGCATTTGATTTGCAAGGCACAATGAGCTGCTTAAATAATCATTGTTGTACTGAGCATTGCATTATTTGTACATGCATAGAGGATGATACACTAAGAATAATACAAGGTTCTTTATGTCCAAAGCAGCTATCTTGGTGCTTGGACACTCACCTCTGATGGGATCCTTGATTTCAGCAAAAAAAATAATAATAACAATAATAATAGGAAGGTGTGAAGGTCTTTTGGGCTCATAAAAGAAGCAAATGGCAGATAAATAGAAAACAAATAAAAAAAATATTTCCACTATTTGTTTTCCTGTGCATGTCTGTGTGTTCTAATGAACTGTCACCCATCTCTGCAGCAAAACAACAGCTTTCACAGTAAGCTGATCTTCAGTAACCATGAATTCCTAAGTATTCCTTAACCATGGCCTTCCATAGCCAGGAAACAACATTTAATCAAACTGTCAGACACAAACCCACTGCAGAGAAGTGGTGGAGAAAAGAAACTTTGAAAACAGTGTCTGTCTTGGATGAAAATTCCTTGTTGATGCCAATTCCTTGAGCAAAAAAAATTTTCTTGTATTGATATTTGCACCCATGTCAGGTCCTAACTTTTCTTAATATTAAGACCAGCAACAATAAATTATGTTCAAGGACTTTTCACACAAGTACACAAAAAATATCAGAACAGTGAACCTTGAACCTTTAAGCCCCAGTAGTGATCAGTATCAAAATTTCTCCTAATATTTATCAATACACAATCAAGGAGAGGTCATGAGATCACCAGTGGTGAAATTTCTTGATATTTCAACAACCTCCCTATAATGCTACTATGAAAAATGGACATGTAGAGACCAGTAAGGAGAAACTGCATGTTGACACTGAGGCTTAAAGGTTAAAAGCTAATAAATACAGAGCCATATTGTTAGTGATTATCGCAGCTTCTTTTATGCTTCGTCCTTCCACCACCCCATGCGTCAAAAAGGGCTTAGTTACTTGAGAATCCCTTTTTATTCAGCCTTCTCATTATCCATTTTCTGGTAATTATATTGTCTTATTCTAATGGAAAGAATAACAACATCCCAGTGAATGACTACAGTTTTTTCTTAATCAATTGCATCTTTGTTCCTGGGGCACAACTTCAGAGTACAGCAAACGAGGAACACTTTCCTCAGTATTGCCTACAGCGAAGATTGTTGTCATGACAACAACAGCAACAGAAAAACAACCAAACTACAATCATACAAAGTTTGAATATGAAAGATTTATGGAGTACTACAAAGGCCCTCCTATCTTAACACAAAGTAATGTTAACCAGTTTGATTACATATTTTCGCCCATAGCAGATGAACTTATCACCACCAATGTCAAAAATTAAGCCTGTCAGCCTATTATTTACTCATCATTAGTACTGTGTGGATTTGGGGGTGCCTTTTTGGGTGGAAAGCTTGGGGATCAACAGTTCTACCTTACTCCCCAAATTCCTCAAAATGCACTTTTGGCTCAGTCTCATTCTCTACAGACTGACAATGAATATTATTTGCCACAATCTTTGGGAATGGGGTTTGATTCTCATTGTGTTGGAAGGATAATAATTTATTCATTTTGGTCTTCCGCAAACCATGGAAAGTTTTTTCCAAGAAAGTGGAAGAGATGGGAAGCCTGCTACATCAAAACTTTACTTTAACAACAATCATATTGGTGCAAATATTGAAGAAATGCAACCCATCATGACAGATTAGTGTAAATATCCCAGAAATCTGTGCAGGGGAAAATTTTTGCTTATAACCACTTTGGTTTTGGCTTTTGTGTGAGAAATGCAGCTGTTGTGATATCTGTTGTCCGAAATGACTGTCATTGCTCTTAATTATGTGTTGAGCTGTGTCCAGCTGTTTTAGCCCTTGAAGATATTCACATCACTGATAGGAACTTTAGGAACTTGCTTCTCCCTAGAAATCAGGTGGAAGAAATTAAGGCAGAGTTAACAAGAAATAAAGGAGAAACTGAGGCCAGTGATAACTATTTGTATCAGAGAATGTGCTAAGGATTAACAATGGAAGTAGTAAATGAAGTGTGTTTAGTACTTCAAGGACTCCATACTAATGATAAAATAATGGAGAAATTCCCCTATCTTGAAGAAAAGAACAATGGCAAAAAGATTCTGAAAAACTATAAGTGATGTCAAATCCAAAGAGGCATGTCCTCCTTTTAAAACTACTTCTTTTCTAAAGCCTATCACAAGCATAGACCTGCAAAACATTAGGTGGTGCAGACATGTAAACCAATGTCCCCATTTTTATTTTAGAGGAAGACTAGTTTTATATTTTGGATCCAAATTTTTTTTAACTCAGTAGGTGGGAGAGAGGGGATAAAATTAAACTAACTACACTTACATAAAGAGCCCTAATCGGTTCAGACAAGGTGTTCTCTGTTGTAGTACGGGTTTCATTACTATTATTTTGGCGGTCATAAGTCGGACATTTTTCATTTCTCTTAGCTGAGGGGTGGGAGGGATATTGATCTCACCAGCAGATGAATAATAATATTGTGTGGACACTCTATCAATTTCTCCAAAGTCCTATGAGAGATGTTGTATGGATCTTGAAGGAATAAGCACACTGGTCTGAAAGGACTAATATTATATTATGAAGTCTCTTACTCAAAGTCCAGTTCAATTTATAGAAGGAAAATAGTCTTTTAGCAGAAGACAAAAACTGAAAATATGCTAGCAAATGCGGCGCGCGTGTTCAGGAACTCAAGGTAAAGTATTTTGGGGAAATTAATTTGCGTTTACTAAATAAATAATCATTTTAAAAAAAATCATTTTTTGTCAAGAAATACCAAAAAAAAAAATATATGACCTACCTCCATTTTATCCCCAAAAGTAAGCAAGCTTATATCCATCGTGTTGGAAACTTGTGTAATTTGGCAAGGCCGTTTGAACGTTACTGCAAACTCTTTTCGGCTAAAGTCGCTGTTGTCTTCCGAAAAAACAATTTCTCACTGTTCTCTCCCCACACAAAGGGCATGTATGTATTAAAACGTCGCATGACAATCTTAATCGGAGCGAAAACTTTTCCGTGTTTTTGTTTCTTCCCCGAACTGAGCGAAAACCAAACACAGAAGGAAAGAGCCAATCACAGAGCAGATTAGAATGAGGCATTCCTTATTCTGGTAACCAACCAGAAATGGCGTTATATCGAACTTTACCAGATCTCACATTTCGACATTCCCGAACCGACGACTGAGATCGGGGTACGAGATTAATGCGTGCCTGCTGCCGCCAGGAAAAAGACCCTTTTCTTTTGGAGGAAACCTGAACCCTCCAGAATGCAGGATCAGGCAATTAACAAGAACCTCAGGTTGAAGAAAGAAAAACTGTATATACATATACGTAAACTGTAATATAACGCTAAATAACTAGAAATACATGACAAATTGACATGAAGTTTTTTTTTTTTTCAGAAAATGGAAAATCTTTTTTGTTTTGCTTTTATTAACTCATATTAGTGTTCCTTTTGATTACTGTTTGCTTAGTGTCGGCGTTTTCGTATAGATTTTGGGAAATCTAGAAATCCAAGATGGTCGCCATTTGACAATTATCACGTCATACGTGATTTGGTATCAATAGCAATTGCCACGTCATACGACGTCATTACTTTCCATTTGGGACCGCAAAGGAAACATCCTTGGTCGCAGCTTCTCTAGTTCCGAAGTTATGGAGGCGGGAGGGAGACCCCCCCCCCCCCTCCCCCCCCCTTATTGTCCGAAAAGATAAAAATAAAAAAGGCCGGTTTCGGGAGGGTTAAGAAACAGACACTTCAGTTACAACCGGCGTGCGTAGTAGTGGGACTCGCTCGTCTCTCACCAGTGTGGCTCGGGTTTGCCTCAGAGATGAAGGTTTCCTCTAGCTTTCCATCCACACTTGTATGGGACTCTCAAGAATTTCTGAATTTGGTGAGTATTTACCCTACTTATTTACAGTTTTGTCATTAAAAGCAGTTTATCCATCGTTTTTCCAACGTATCAATGACCTAAATGGATAAAAAATAATTCTCACGATGTGTGTCTCCCGGCGAACTGAAGTTAGCAGTATATCCCGACCAAATCTCACGTATTATGCATGAGTCTCACGTCTGCTGATCGATCTCATGTATACAGGCCGATTTCGTACGGCCATACCGAGTATGTTTTTTGTTTTTAGTTCAATGTGGCAAACTGCGGGTCGGCGGTGCATTGTGGTCACAAACAAACCGAACTGAGCGAATTTTGTCACGTGCCATATCGATCTAATTATTGACTAAAGAATCGTTCCGATTAACGATTAATTTATTTCCTTCACACTTCATTCCTAGAGCATCTGCTCGTTACGGTACATATGATACAATTTTAGTCTTTTTCAGTCTTTATCTTGTTTATACAACAATGTCCAACTGCACTCATATACTGAAATCCTTAAATTAAATAATAATTTCAAAACGGTGACACCAATGTCACTCAAACTACAAATAACAGGGAGCCGCACACTTCTCAGTTTCGATAAGAGCAACGAAGCTTTTTTAAATCATGACTCTTTGCCAGCAGAGGTTTATATGTACCACGCATAGATATCAACACAGGTACCACCACTCTTGTTGTCCTCTGAACAGTCTACCCAGTCCTGCCCATACCATATCTGCAACTCTTGGCCGCGTGACAACGACAATGGGCGTGAAAGTTTGCGAAACACCAGCTCGGGTGACTTATGCCCAACTCCTTCAAGGTTGTAGAAATGCTTCTTATGACAAAAACTCTCAAATTTTTCCAAGTCTTCAATGGATGGCAGAAGGGCTGTCATGTTAGCATTTGTTATGATTGTCATAACCATCTTGCCATATTTTAGAATATTAGTGCACCTTCAATATGAATCACGGTTTTGTCTGGTGCAGCGTATCGAACCCGATTTGTGAACGAGCTTGATGGTCATGACTCGCCCAGTCTTTGTCATGTTGAAGGCACCATAAGAGTTATCTCGAGCTCCAAAGCAAACAGGACCTGTGTTGACTTTTTGCCAGACGTCTGAAAGTAAAAGCAATTCATCAACGATATTATTGAAAGAAATTTTTCTTGCCGTTATGTGTGTTTATCCTTTTGTCTAAAATTTAGTTGTAAAGAAAATCTGAAGTTCTTCAACTGAACTCGACAAAATGTTAGCTGTCAAAATTTCGTAATATTGAAAAACGTTTTTCTTTTGTTTTCGGAGGGGCAAATATGCTGTTAAACATGCAAAATATGGTAAAATAGCATTTTTGTTAAGTCAACAACGCCTCCTAAATTCCGTGAAAAAATTCCTTGCCTAAAGCCTTCCGCAACTTAAGAAGGCTCGCAACAGTTTTTCTGGCATTGGAGTGGATCTTTTCAAATAAATATTTTGCATGGAAGGCTTGCGTCGATTTCTGTCATACTACATTTCCCATTTTAAAAGAACCTTGAACTTCATAAGTTGCCTTGATGTCAAGTTATTTGTGTTTTAAAACGGCTAAAATAAGTCGTAAAGCTGGTAATTTGCATAAATCAAAATATTTCAAAAACTGCCCTTACAGAGTTTACTTTTTAATTGTGAGGCATAAAAAAAGTGGTTTTGATGATTGAGAAATAGTTTAAAATTTTAGGCCATTAGACAAGCAGGCTGAAACTCGATCAAGTTTCATTCGCTGTTCTGTTTCTCTGAACATAAGTTTTATTTTGTTTTTCCACTGCTATTCCCGTGCATTGATATTTATATGTACACCTCGCCTTTTTATTATTAAAACACCTGTTTAGTGGTAACGACTTAAATCTAGCAAAGCCTTTGTTTTAAACCACCTCCAGGAAGATAAAGGAAGAAATACAATCGTGGGCTTGAGGTATACTGAAGGTGACGTCATGTTCTGCACGTTGAGATTGGGTCATCGCATGGAGAATGAGCCACAATGATTCAGCACTCACCTATATTCTAGAGCATTTCTTTATTAAATACTTTAGGAGGTATATAAATCTTATTCATCTGATTTTCTTCTGAATACATCCACTATGGGCATGCAAACAAGCACCATACCATTCTATGCTCCTATCAGTTTAGACTTCATTGATGGCTAAAAAACAGTAATGCGTTAATTGTTTCTAACCTTAAATTAACTTTATAGCTAAAAACGTTCATTAATATATTGAAAGTTGGCCATTGATTCTTGAAAGGCCGTAATAAAATGACAACGACATTGTCAATGGAACATAAGCTATAAAACTACATCAGCAAGAAATACTTTCGTTTTAGATGACAGGAAAGATACTTTGGTTGAATTTTAATTTTGGATTAGACGCTAAACAGACGTTTATATGTACCATGCATACACATCAACACAAGTAAACCCTGAGTTGTCACTTGCTCCACAATCTGCAAAGTCCTGCCCATACCATATCTGCAGCTCTTGGCCTTGTGACAAAGGCATTGGGCTCCTAAGGTTGCGAAACACTAGCTCAGGTGACTTTTGTTCAATCCCTTCAAGGGTATAGAAATGTTTCCTGCCGCAGATGTGACTTGGGAATGATTTCAAGTTTTCAGCAGGAGGCAGAATGGCTTCTCTCTTAGTATTTGTTATTATTGTCATGACGTCTTCGCTACGGTAGTAGTTCAAATTGTCACAACCCCAGTAGGAATCACCGTAGACTGTGTTGCAGCGTATAGAACCCGATTTGTGAACGAGCTTCATGGTCTTGACATGCCCAGTTTTAGTGATGGTGAAGGTGCCATAAGAATTACCTCCAGCACCAAAGCAAACAGGATTGGTGTTGATTTTCTGCCAGGTGACTACAATTGCAAAGAAGTTATCCGTGTCATTACAAAAGCAATTTCCGAACCATATGGTGTACATTTCGTTGCCATGGCGCCCATTATCAAAATTAAAGAAAACTTTTCACTAAATTTTATAGACCGATGTTCGAGTCCTCCCGGGTGAAACATTTTCACAGAGTATCTTGCTTCTCTACGTCTGCTGAAACTAGGTAACCAGCACTATAAAATGTTCTGCTCAAGAGCTCCTATTTTAGACCATCAGATCGAGGAAAAACTGATTAATATTAGGGCAAGGTAGGAAAGAAGTCTTTGCAAAAAAGTCTTCGAGGGGATTGTGTTCTTGAGAGCTGCCAATTTGCATAGAAATAGTACAAACTCTATGAGCAATTCGCCTTATGTGTGCTCATGATTACGACATAGACGGCAGTTCTTTACCTACCGCTGTCACCTGCTGTGCAACTGCGTTCAATTTCTGCGGCTATTCTATCAACCAGTTCCTTAACCTCTTCTTGTTTCTTCTTAATCTTTTCGTTTTCTTTCTTAATCGCATCAATAACTTTCTCTTCCTCAAGGCAAGCTGCAAGCAATTTGTTTTGGAAATACGTAAGTACAATACGCTCAATTTAAACCATCATGAATCATCATAATCATCATCAGCCCCATTCACACCAACAAAACATGTTTAATTAAACCAGGTTTAACAAAATGAAAATTGGTTACAGAAAGCTGAACCATTGGCTTTGACACGAGGATTCAAGTAAACTTTAACTTAATGCTTTCATTTCTGCTAAATCTGTAGTCAACAAAAATACGAAGGCAGCTTTTATGAAGGAAACAATCTTAAACTGTGTTTAACTAAACAGCTTTGAAACGTGTTTAAACCTTAGTGTGAATGCAGCATTATTACCCATATCGCACTTGTTTGTCGAAGACAATATACTAAGCAATGCGTTTTCTGTTTGCCTGAAAAATTTCATAATCATTTAACGTTGATAATTGTTGCTGAATACGTTTCAGGGCTGTCATATTATTAATCCCACTGCAAGATTCATTGTCTTGTCGTCCAGAACAATTTCTTTCGCGGCATTTACTATATGTACAGTGCCAACTTTTAAAAGGTACCGCTTGGAAATCTGCCTGTTTAGAGCTAGTGGTCAATTATTGGTTTAATTGTTGTGAGTTTGCTCATGAATTTAACTTGTACTTTTTCTTAATTACACGTATATAACAATCAAATTTTCTCGTTTTGTCTGTTTTGTACGCTAAGAAAGAGATGAATTGTTTGCTTGTTTTGCTTTAAAACGGGTGAGTGTTTTCACGCCGGGGCGGGGCTGACTGTTTCACGAAGTGCTTCTTTGGTTTTAAGAAAATTTTGCCCTCTGTGTTACAAACACGTAATCGCAATGAGTCCTCGTAGAATTGAGGATTAATTTTCTCTTGTATGTTCAAAGTTTTCCCAAACTGCCCTCGTCGTTTGGGAAAACTTAAATAGGCGTGAAAATTAATCCTTAATTTTACCTCGCGGCCTCATGCATGCGATTACACATACATGCTAGGCATCAACTGAATAATTTTTGTTCAACTGCACCGTGAAGCTTTCTACCGCTTGACAATCACACGAACGCAGATCGATAAAAATAGTAAACCGTGGGTCCAAATAAGGAACTTGTAGAGCAATTTCTTCCACTGAATTTGACCTGCTCCTTCCTCCCATCAAAAGAGCACTGTTATTATTGTTCGGTTACCGTTCGTTTGAAGAAGCCGCAGCGAGATGAAAGCACTTGGTAGGGGCCATGAATGTTTTCAGTTTTTCAACCAAACAAATCCGATCAAGTCTTAAGCTTTTGACACAAGTAATGTCTTGCTGTTTCTTGTAACAAACGAAAGTTTACCTTTAGGAATTTCCTTTGTAGCTGTAGCACTTGATTTCCAAGTATTTTGGCACAAACAATCTGGCTTAAAAAGTCAAACTCCAAAGAACCTGAAAGAAGTCGTTGTTGTCGCAGTACAAAATGAAGAAACGAACTAAACGTAGAAATGGCGTGCTCAGCCAAGCAGGAGCAAGTATTTTCGCCGCTCGACAAATCAGGAGTAGTAATTTTGCCCTCGGTGAAAGGCAAATTAAGAAAAATGCCCTCTGTTACGACCAATCAGCATTCAGTAATTTTGCCCTAATAATAATAACAATCTTTATACAGGGAGCCCACATCACGAAAGTGATATTCAGTGGGGCCCTGTAGATTGAAAAATGATTTAAAAATTACAATTATTTAAAAGTAGAAAATACAAAGCCAGCGATAAGAAATAAAAATTAGAAATAAGAATTAAAAACTAACTAAAAACACGCTCTTTGATACGTTGCTTAAAAATTAAAAAAAGATTTATGTCTATGTTATAAGCATGCTAATGCAGCCTCCTGTTATTGCTCTAACGCCAGTAGCGGCGGGGATCAAGGAAAGATATTAGCGGTTAATTTTACTTCTTGTACCTGTATTATTTATTTATTTATTCATTTTGAGTTAACCATATTACTATAGCCTGAATTGCTTGCTTCTCAGCACATAATATATTTGGGAGTTGTAATTTGCCTTTTTTAATATTTCCGGGGAATCGATGGACTGAACGACTAGTTGGAGTTTGACTAGTTGACGAGTTGGTGAACTAAAAATTTAACAAATTAAAAAACAATTTTACAACCTTTTTTATGCGAAATAACGCCAAAAGTTGGGAATTTTCAAAAAATGTGTGCAAAAATATATAAACTAAAAGTCCATCATGGTTAGATGAAGATCTCCTATTTGGCTATTCTACTGCATGTAGTTCGCGCCTTCCCGATGTGTTTCGCTTTAAATTATGTCTTTGTTAAGTTCAAGAACGTGTGTCAACTTAACAATGTTCTTTCCAAGAAAGCTTCCCATATTTTCCTGTTTTCATATCTTGTTTTAAATTATACGTATCAGTTACCTGCAGGCTTTACGGGCTGTTTTTCCATCGCCGCAGCTGGGAACACTGTATTGACGAGCAGAAGGAACACTGTTATCTGAACCGTCATCCTGATCCTTCTTTTTGAGAAAAAAAAAAAAAACACGACACAAATAGAACTTATTCCAAATGTACTTCACGATGTCTCGCTCTAGCGACAAAAATGAAGTTGACTTATTAGTGAAAAAAAAGAAGGAAAACAGCACGCAAAAAAGACGACCATAAAAATCAGCTTTTCATTCACGTACTTCTCAGTTTGCAGACGTTTTCGCCCGATCAGATATCTTTTCTTAAACTCGACGTGTGTACCGTTTTTGAGTAAAGCTTACAGCGGTTACCAATAACACGCGACCTACCGTCTTCAAAAGAGTCGGATAAAGTTGCGTTTTGGTGGACGTCAATCAAAGGAAAGCCGTTGAAATTATTTTGAATTCTGACAAGATTCCAGGGTAACCTGCCAAGAAATTAAGAATTTTTCCTTGCTAAGAGAAGGTAAACTTTATTTAAATTGTTTTCCGAGCCAGATCAAGGGAAAATAAAAGGTATTTTTGAATTAAAAATTTTAATTTTCACTGCACGTGATAATTTGCTCACTTGCTCTCGTCGCTGATTCTGCAAAATTATTACGGATAGCGAAAATGTTACAAAAAATGCTTCATCTAAACAATGCCCATTCTTTAAGATCTGGATTGGAAATAAACTTAAAACGTTTACCATCTGTCAGCGGGTAAAACAGCCAATTTCTTGGTTCTTTTTCCTTGAAATATTGTCAGAATTCAAATTAATTTCAACGGCTTTTCTATGATTGACGTCCACCAAAACGCAACTTTTTGAAGGCGATAGGTCGCGTGTTATTGGTAACCGCTGTAAGAAATAATTGGGGGGCTTGTAAGTATAATCTAAGTGTACTTGAAACCTACTTGAGTGTGAAGGGGTAAAACCTACCAACTTGAACTTTACTTAGTGACCATGGAAACGTTCGTAGTTCAAAGAAGCCGAAGTACGCCACCAAGTATGGCCAACACCACACTTGAGAACGTACTTGACCAATAGGAAAAGGGAAGCCAACTGAAAGCCACGTGCTGCGGGGCCAGGACAGATAAATATTTTGCCGTGAATTAAAATTAATTTTTAAAAAAATCAAAATGGATGGCTGGAGATACGCCTCGCAGTTTGAGGAATCCATTGAACAGTCTTTTTTGTAAGTAAACACTAAAAAGAAGGAAAAGCCGATACAAATAGTTAAACTTACGATCTTATTTGAATTTCATCTTTACGGACAGCCTGAACCATCGATTTTCAGTTCAGAAGATGTCGCCTGTTCTTTTGTTTTGTCGCCAAGTACTCGTAAACAATGAAGTACCTATGCATTTCCTGTAATGTTTAAAACTCTCTGAGCGAAAATTAAAGACAAAATAAAGAGTAAACAACATGCATAAAACGTTTTTCCGTTGCAAAGGCTCCATGATTTTCCGGCGAGCAATCGCATTTCTGATTTTACCGCGAACGATGATTGACAGCTTGTGCTTCTAGTATATACTTTGTCACCAGGTGTGAAGCCAAGTTTTCTAAAGTGCGACTTGAGATTTTCAAGTGCACTTGAATCAAGTGTTTACTTGAAACTAACTTAGCTTGTAGTGTGAAGCCAACAAATAATGAACTGGGTAATTCTCACCTGGCTGAGAAAATATTGGTTAATTTTAAAACGCGTGGCACATTTTATGCATGTCAGGTAAAGCATGTATTTGCTTAATTTGCTCAGGAAGAACCCAAATTTAAACTAAACGAAAATTAATTTTAACTCAGATTCTGTAAACACGCTTTTATTCTTCAAGAATAAAATAAATAAATAAATAAAATAAATAAAAATTAAGAGGTTTGGGTGTTTAATCTTTCACCTGCAGTCCATATGTTTCAGATATTCATATTGATTATACGTGGAGCAGGGATGGCGCAGTGGTGAGAGCACTCGCCTCTCATCAATGTGGCCCGGGTGCGATTCCCGGACTCGGCGTCATATGTTGGGTTGAGTTTGTTGTTGGTTCTTGTCCCTACTCCGAGGGTTTTTCTCCGGGTTCTCCGGTTTTCCTCCCTCCACAAAAACCAACATTTCCAAATTCCAATTCAACGTAGAACGCACGGACACCTTTCAACGAGCTCCGAGAGCTCTTTCGTGTTTTGTGGGTAAATAAATTACATTACGAACTCAACTAAAACGCGTGACCAGGGCCGGGGTGTCTTCAAAATTGTCTTTGGTTATCAACGACCAAACACCACAATAACCTCGATGGACGAATGCTCTGCCAGTTTAATTATGCATGCCGAGAGCGTCGCTTCTGATCGGTTGAACAAAATGTATAAAATGAAGGCACTTACCTCATATCGTGAGTAAACCAAGCAGTCACTTGTAAACTGCGGATACGAACCAAAATACAGCGGTACAAAACGGTTTTCATCCAATTTGATACGACACGTTTTACGTTTATATGGCTTGCGCTTTCCGCTCTCAATGGCGTAGAATGGCTTTTGTTTGAAGGACATATACTTACTTAATGGCATAAATTACTTACTAGATATAGCTCTCGCTAAGTGCCAACGAGCAGCCATTTAAATTACTTATGACGCACTAGAGCTCCCATGTGGGTTCTCGATGGACTCCAAATGGTTGCGGTTCGTCCTTAGAAATGCAAATTTACTCAAAATTGCCTGCAGTTGTGAACACCCAAACTGATTTGTCCATCAAATGTACAAGCAGACAACAAACAATAGAGTTCCAAGCAATCCCGATCGCTTGTTCGATCATATGATCATATGGTAGTCAACCATGTATCTCACTGCGCCGAACAGTTGCGCTGAATTTCGATTAAATGCCAGCAGTCTTTCCCCGAAACGCCTTTGGGGTCTTGAGAATTAATTAGCGGTTTCAACACAGTTTATGCCTCTTGTCATCTTTCCAGACTTTTATGAACAGAAGCGGCTAGTTTTACTTGTTCTCGAAGGTCACACACAATTTCTGTCTTCGCTACTGCCATATTTCATTCTGTCTTATCCAGAGCTGATCAATCATTCGCGCGATACTTGCTTTAAATGCGGACAATACGCTTACAAACCGAATTCGTAGCGCGCTCTCCCGCCCGTGTTTGGAAGTTACTGAAAGTCGTAAATACTTGATAGCTCGTCCATCAATGCACGAATCAACGTGTAATAAAACTATGTTCTCAGCGACAGTTTTTCAGGCTTTTATACCGCGTCACTTTTTTTACGCGTCCATTGTGTCATCGAATTCGTGTCATCTAGTTTTATGAGGGGCACCCAACGACAGTTTTCTCTCAGATCCTTTGAAACGCTATTTTAGGCTATCTGGAGTGCCTTTAAAGCTCTGTAGGTTCGTTTTAGGCTGCGCTATAATATTTTTATCAGTTTGGTCATTCTAGGGGAACTTCAGTCTTTTCGAAATTACTAGGGCATTTTTGTCCATTTTCCGAAAACCTTAGGTCTTATTTCCTTTCCGAAAATCTTACCCGAAACGACATTTTTATCAATCCGAAAACACTAGGCCTTAAATTTTCTATACACTCTGTTTATTTTATAAGAACCTTTTTTATAAGAACGTTGAGGCTGAGATTAACCAAAATTTTAAGAACGTATCAAGAACATTCCTCAGGCTGAGACTCGATTAAGAACGTTTTTATTTTGCTAATCTGTATATAAAATCATGGTAACAAATGTAAATTAGCCAAAATACTTAAGGGCATGTTTTGTAGAACATTAACAATGGTGACACACATCTCGGTTTGTCATAATCAGCAGTTCTTGATACCATATCTCAGCACGTCCGCATTGATTTACTGAAATACATTTAGTGTATACCATGTAGTTTAAGAACATCTTAAGAACGTTTTCAGCCTCAAATCGCAAAAAAATATAATAACGTTCAGCCTCAGCTCCAAAATTAGACGTTCTTATAAAAAAAGCAGAGTGTATCACGAAAGTTCGAGGTGAAAATTCCTCTCAGAAAATTGTAGGGGATTAAGGACCTTCCGAACAGATAATTTACCGAAACGATCCGTTGGGTGCCCCTGAGTTTTCATGACTTAAACAGTTGGGTACGCTCGCGAACCGAACTCTCACCGCGCTCTCTCGCTTATGTTTGAGAGTTTCTGGTGTGTAGAACGTGTCAGATTTTAGTTCCCGGAAGATGTATTACCTCCCATAGAGGTGATTCTTTTTTCAACACAACGGCTCTTTTAGGAGCCACCAAATTTGTGAAAGCAATAACCAACACATGATCCCCCTCAGTTATTACTCATATCTTGAAATGAAGCGTTTCCTTTCCTTGCAACAATCCGACTTTCAAATATCAGAATATAGTTCAGCTCGGTCACCAAGATTGGCTTGACACATTAAAATCACCCGCTAAGTTTAGTTGCAAAGGAGAAAGGGTATCAAATTGATTTTTTGACGGAAATAGAAGATTTAAGTCGGATGTTAGTTCTCAAAGAAATATCAGTGAACATTACAGTATCTTCACAGAAGATTCAACGAAAATGGTGAATTTAAAAATGAACCTTGAGAACATGAGGCAAATTGCGCGGGCAAACTCCAGTCACGTTACGATCTTCCAGTCGAATATTAGAAGAGAGAGGCGTTTTTACATGGGCCGATGGCAAACTGTGCAGGGTGAGCAATAATATTTTGACTTGATTCTCTTGCTTCAGGACTTCAGTAGTTAATCACAGCACTTAAATGTATCGCCTGACTTCATACACCTCAACTTTTGTTGTAGTTGTCAGGCCTGTGAGGCCTCCACATCCAGTTCATCCAGTTTCAAACAACAGGCAAAACGAAGATCGTGCACGTGGCCTTCAATTTTGACTGAAGTAAGTACAATATACACACCGTGATGGTTTTCATTTGATCAACTTTTTTCCTCACTAAGGGTTTTATTTTACAATGAGACCTGCAACATATGGAGGGCAGAAATTCCTACCGTTACCCACACCCACTGATCGCGCGTCATTTTGTTTCAGCGCTAGGCATGGGCCTCGCTATTCGTACCGCCATGTTTTCGCCATGTTTGACATTTTGTTTAATTAACGACGTATTTTGTTGCATGAAAATTCCGTGAGTGGGTTGTTTTATTGTCACCAAGCTGAAAAGGGATATGTATGAAGGGAATGATGAAGGTGAGGTACTTTTCTTTTTCTGACTTCAGCGACAACTGTGCCCAGCCAGTTGAGAACGTATTTAGGGGGTGTTTACATGTCAAAACTCGCACCGGTGCGAGTTTGATACCGGTATGACATTGTGATTTCATACCGTGTTTACATGAAGGGATACTTTTTGTCCACCGACGTGATTTTGGAGCCATATTGAATTGAATATCGAAGACTGCTCATGCGCTACTCGTTCCAGACTCCCAGGAGAGTGATTTCATGCTGCAGCGAACGGCCGTGCCGCGTTTACATGACATCGGGACGAGTTTTCGTACCGGAATGAAAATCTCGCCCCGGTACGGTTACCGGGGTGAGCTCGCACCTGTATGACTCGCTTCGGTACAAGATTTTGTGCTGATATCATGTGAACGAATACAGAGCCACAAGAGGGAACTGGAGTGAACTCGTACCGAAATGAAAGTCGCGCCGGTATCGTGTAAACACCCCCTATATTACTAAAATTGGCGCCCAAAAAAACGCACTCTTCAGTTAATTTATTTGTTTTAGTCATTCCGCAAGTATCGTGTTTCGCATAATTATGCCATGCCGCAGGTAATGCCGCAAACTCATGCCGCCTTTTACCCTCACCGAGTGATTACAAACATGGCACTTGGCCAATGTTTCCACAGAATTATAAATTTTGAAACTAAGCATCAAAAGCTAACAAAAAATTGATTTCTGTCAAGAAACATTTATCACCAAAGACACTTATCGGGCCCAGTAACTAAACAAAGTTACCGGGACTTTCGAGAAACGGGTCCCTGGGTCGCTATTTGGATGCTCAATTTCGGTCTCTTTTGCAAGCAAATTTAACCGGAAGCATTGTATTTCGGGCTGAGGCTCCTTGTTTCTAAGTTTTCATATTCTTTGTTTTACGTTTTCTCCGCATGCTTAAGTAACATCAGTTTGACTAAACAGTAACTTTACAGTTCGATAAGAGGGTTCTTTAGCAAACATCGGAAAATATGATCGTCAAAAGTAACACAAGTTTGGTAAAAAGTAATCGGATTTGCTTTTCTTTATTCAAATTTTCAAATAGCCTAACCCTAACCCTAACTGCTATGACTAATGTGTAATTTTCTAGCACTATAGTCTATATACGGATAAATCTGCATATGATTGGCAGCTGCGCTTTCACTAGACAAAATAGATTTGAGAATACACAGTTGACATCCTGGACCCAGTTGTTAAAAGCACGATAAAGCTAACCCGGCTGGGGTCAGTGTAAATTTTGATACGATCGAGTTTAACTATTTATCAAAAAGGTGTTTTCAAATATTTTTGTCTTTTAGATTTGACTTAGACTTTCTTTATCTTAAAATTAGCTTTTTAAAGCGTTTTCCAACGAAGGAGATGAAAAGGCTCGGTTAACATTTAATAGTGGATCAACGTTAATCGGCTTTTAACAACTGGGCCCTGAAATAAAACTACAATAGCAAGCTTTTTGCAAAGGTAACAAACAAGGACTTGATGCCTTATGTCTAACTCAGTTTATCCTCCTTGATTTGAAATTTTTTTTTCTGTTTTTCATTGTAGTAGTTAATTGGAACCTCAACCTATTAACCCAATATCAACGTTGATATTCTCCCCACTGTCCTCAATGCATTTCTTTTCTTACAAGTCTGAAGAATTTTTTTAAACATCACAATAAAATTCATTTCTTGTTTATCTCATGACGTGCATATTTGATCATGTACTGATCATGTAAAGAGAAATTAGATGCTGGTCACTATAGAAACGTAAAGGGTTCAACAACTCGAACGTTGACTTGGTGGACATTCCAGTAGGCAGCCGGAAGTCCATTTTTCTCTCTATTGGTTATATTTTCTCTCCAAGGAGAGGAAAATGTTTGTTTTGGCGCCTATGGTTTGACCTGACGAGGTCAAAACGCGTCAAAATGGAACAATAGAAGTTTTGTCAACATCCTGTTGATTGAAGTCCTTAATATCGCTTATCAGCTGCTGCTACATATACTGCTTTCAAGTCAAAACGGGAAAATTTCCTTGCAACCGTCTCCCTCTTTCGTTAATAATTAAGAACTAGAATGGCCATGCAGCAGCACTTTAGAGTGAATACCTAAAAATGAATATTACTGATACTTTTGTGTTCCTTGGACGAAAAATTGATGATGATAATGATGATGGCAAATTTGTTTGTACATACATTGGAACAGCAAATAGAAAAGAATAAATAAAAATCACTCCTTGGTTGGAGACGAAAAATCTACTTCAATTAATTGAATGCGATTGTTACCGCAGTCAGATACAACAATCTGACCATTACTTAAAACGGCTACAGACTGTGGATTATTGAATTCACCTAAGTTGCTGCCTTTTGTTCCAAACGAACCCAGAAACTTTCCGTCCAGTTGAAAGACTTGAAGTCTGTCATTACCCGAGTCACAAACCACAAGCTGCCCAGTCTTGTTCACTGTCAAACGGCCAGGAAACTTAAACTCCCCATCACAAGCGCCTCGATTTCCGAACTTATACTGGAATTTCCCCTCCCCGTCGAACACCTTAATACAGTGTCCATCTCGGTCTGACACAATGAGATATTCTTCATAATGAACACAGTGAACTGGAAATCTGAAAGATCGTTGGCCACCCATCTTCTTCACAAATGTGCCATACGGAGAAAAGGTTTTTATAAGTTTGTTATCTGCATCAGCAACAATAATATTACCACTGTTAGCGGTAGATAAACCACAGGGATTACACAGCTGGGTGTGAACGCTTCCTTGCCCACCAAACATAGCCATGTATTCACCCTCTCGAGAAAAAATCTGGATCCTGTGGTTCCAGTTGTCTGCTACATAAATGTTTCTATTTTTACCAAACGCTATACCAACAGGAGACCAAAATTCTCCTTCTTTGTTCCCTTGGCGACCAAAGGATCTAAGAAAATTGCCGCCGCTGTCAAAAATTTGAACGCGGTGGTTCAACTGGTCAGCTACTGCTATCTCATCCGTGTCACTCACTGCTATCCCCCAAGGACAGTTTAACATTCCCACAGACGAGCCTTGTTTTCCAAAAGATAAAACAGGTTTGAATTGAAATGGTTTCTGCGGGCAAGCTCCCTGCTCGGGTAACAAATAGTGCGAGACACCTGGAGAAGGAAAGGGCACCTCGGTATTTTGTGCCAGTGCAGAGTTAGGAGTCTGCTTGCAGGCTTTAACTAGCAAATCATAAGGACTGTCACGAACATGATCCCCGTTCACCTTAATGATAATTGAATATCTGCCTTGTTCTCTGGGAGAGTAGCTGATATTATACTGTCCGTTCTTGTAATCATTGATTCGCACTTCTGTCCCGCACTCTCGCCCTCGCTCGTCTCGGATCTCCACCGCCACACGGTCACGTTTATTGTAACACTTTCGTCCTGCTGAGTTTCTGGTGGTCAACATGAATTGTGCTTCATCAACGACAAATGCCTCATTCAGTCCTTTGCCTTCCACGATTGATTGGCTTGCTTTAGTTTGATGTGGTACTTCCAAGAAACCGATTTCTTCGCTGTTGACAGTCTCGAATAACTTTCCACTTTCGACGAAAACCAAAGCCGGAAGACTTTCAGGGTTGGGGGCAATCGTTTCAGTTTGACTAACTTCCTCAAGGGAACTCTGAAAGGATTTCTTCAGTTCAACGATCTCAGCGTTCGTGCTTTGAGTCAACAGTTTAGCAGCTTGTTCGATCACCTTTATTTCATTCTCGATCTTGGTCATTTCCATTGTTACACTTTCAAGCGACTCTTTTGTTTGATTCTCCACCGCAACGAAAATATTCTGTTTCTTTGCTTCAATGACCGCGATAATTCTATCTGCATACTTCTGTACATCTCTTTTCACGGCTTCACTTTGACGAATAAGTTGAGAGCGATCTTCATCCAGTTGCCTAACTACGTTCTTTTTCATTTCCAGGTTCTGTCTATGTATTTTCAATATATCCTTCATTTCAGCCTTCTGTCTTTCAGCCTCGTCTTCTATGTGCTCTAAATCGTGACCAGCATGTTCCAGAGTGACACACGCTTGGCAGACTGCGGTTCCACAATTCTTGCAGAAGTACTTGAGCTCTTCTTTCTTGTGGCGCGGCTTTAGACAGAACACGGGTCGCTTGAGCACATCCTCAAAGTCCTGATCTTGGAACTCTTTTATCGCCAAGATGCGATGATCTTTATTGCTTCGCATAAAGTTATGATGCTGTGCGCACTGTTCACAATAAAATATGCAACACTGGAAACAATACGAGGCCTCAGAGCTTTTCTCCTCACAATTCCCACACTTCACTAGACTGTTGTGGCATTCTTTAATGGCCAGCACATCAATTAACCCATTCAGATAAAAGCTGGTTGGAAGATCCTTTAGTTCGCCGCTTGTAGGCACTCTGCAAAGACACTGACACTTCGGACATTTTATCGAGTTTCCACCGCCGCTTGTCTCATACCAATGATTTAAACACTTTAAACAGAAACTGTGCAGACAGGATAGCTGTTTGGGATCGGTAAATAAATCGGAACACACTGGGCAAGACACGTCGTCACGAAGATTGTAAAGCAGCGTTTGGATATCCATGTTGTCTAACACTGAATGAAGCAAGTTACCACCTGCGCACTGGGAAGCCAGACACACATTTAAAATATGCAGTCTTGTGACTTTCTATATTTAGCTTTTTCTCGGAATAATTGGAGAACGAGCCAATCGGAAAACGCTGTTCTAAGAGGCTTGTGCTTGTTTAGTCCGCGTGAATAAGGAAAGTAACCAATAGGCGACTTGTTTTGAGCTCTAATAATAACAAGCGTCAATCAAGAACACCTTAAGACAATCGGTTTCTATTTGAAATTTATTGTTTCTGTTCTAAACAAATGTCTTTGTTTCATAAATAAAATTCACTCGGTTCAATATTAAAATGCTTCAAAACTGACAGAGTATTCTTTCTGTTAAAAAATTGAACTCGTTTACTCTCAGCAAAGTTTCCATTCATGCAAAGGAGTTTTACACCAGAAAACTTCCAACGTATGACCATTAAAATAAAAAAAATATATATTAAGTATTTCACATCCTGCCGTTCACTTCTTTCAAGCTGTACAACATGTTTGAGGATAAAGTCCTTAACTGTGACTATTCAAGTGAAAGCCACAGTATTATCTAATGTGCTGATTGTGTTTCGGTATTCAAAGGATATTTTTAGGGGTTTTTGGGTGATGAAGGAGCTTGAAAAAAGCTATGAGAGTTAGAATGTGTTATCACAGACAACACTAATTTTGAACGACACAATTTTAAAGACAGCCAAAAGGTCAAGAAGCTTCAAACCGCAGTTAAAAATGACGTAATTTACCTTCAAATATTTACATTGCCACATGGTTTTTAAGCCGAGAATTTCAGAGGATATAAATATAACACTGAATTGAGAAAGGCGTTTTGCGTTTCCTTGGTGGTTGAGTCGAGATTTTTTTGTTTTACATATGTACATTACATCACAGGTTTTGGTTCCATGATGCAAGCTTCCTGTTTTCCAAATCTAAAACAGGGTGCATTAATCATACGTGAGTGGCGTGAGTGAGATAAAAATAGAAGTTACAGAGTATTGTTTCCCTGATGTACTGTATCTGTGGACGTGTCTAAACTTGGCATGCGGACTGCTTTTAAATATATTTTGTGGCTCTTACAAGATTAAAAAGTCTACAGCAATGTCTGGAGCCCAAACTAAGACAGGCGCCGTCTAAAAAGCATAAAAATAAAACTTTACAAGGACTTTTTACATTTCTTTTACAAAATCGTCATTCATCAAGTTGGCAAAGCAGAGCCACCCCGCGAGTGATCCAGTAATCTGCTGGCTGAACAGATGGCAGATTGACGGCCGTAACAAAATTTGTTGTGTGACCTGTGGAAGTGAGTGAGCTGGCGCGAAGAGACGTTCTATAGAGTGGACACTCGTACATGTGCAGTTCTTCCTCGTCCTTTTCTTGTTTTCCTTTGGTGTCAGATACTGTTGAAGAGTTCTGTTGAAGATCAAAAAGGAAAAGATACAGCTTAAACTCCACTAACGGCCGCTTAATCGAATAACGGGGACGATTTTTTCCGCACTAAATGGATGCGATTATTCGAGGGGAGGGGGGGAGGGAGGGGGATGATTATTGTTCGAATAAAACGGTACATAAAATAGACAGCAAGGAATATTTGTATAAAGTGAATCAGACATATTTTCACATACGGTTGCTGAAATCAATTCCTCCGTCGGATGAAAACCAAGCGCATTAACACAGTAACAAAGAGAGGAAGGATATATACGCGAGTTTCGTATTCTTTTCTTGCCACCTTCCTGTTTGGTTTTGTTCGCAGTCTTCAGCTTACTTAGTCACGAAAACACTCATGACATTTAAGTCGCTTACGCGAGTCGGTAAACAAAACTACTTTAGGAATTCTACACGAGACAACCGGCATCGTGAAAACGCACCCTTACTTTTCTTAGGGATAGCAAAGAGAACGAAACACGCGTGTCCTCTCGCGAGATAATTTTCGCGCTCGCTCGCGTGTTTCGCTCCTTCTACTATCCCTAAGAAAAATAAGGGACGGCTCGTAGTTTATAAAACACAAGGGGCATTTGTCAACTAGAAAACAAAAGTGCAGATTAACACCCGAGCTGGAGGCGAGTGCAATGTTTTGATAGTTTTCAAACGTTATCAAATGCCCGTAAAATGCTAATCGCAATGTTCTCGCTGTAATAGAAACTTCACCTGTACGGGAGTGACGTGCAATTCTGGCAGAGGGTAAAACCGCTGACCAGGTAAAGATTCTTGCAAGCAGCCAAGCGAGGAATCCCATGATGCTCCATCCAGGTAAAGTCCAAAAATAACAGAACCTTCGTCTGGGGGTGAACCCTGAAGAAAAATATTGTGAATTTTAAATAGACATTTATACCTTACGCCCAAGTATCAACACGCATAATCTCCTCACTGGTCACGTTGGTAGAAGTTGGAAGAAGTTGGTTTGATCATTAAGCAAGTAGCAACAGAAATTAGATGCATTATGCTTGTGGCTGTTCATCTTTCCAGAGACAAACCACTTTGCAGTGACAAGCTTAATTTCGACCACAGGGCCCTACATAAACATGGCCACAGTTTTCACCACATAAGCAATTATGAACGCTTTCCCACGGACCCAATGCAAGCCCATCCCAGTGTTACCCCAGCAAATCCCCTAAAGCTGCCTGGTTC
Organism: Pavona decussata; assembly: GCF_977016875.1. NCBI lineage: Eukaryota > Metazoa > Cnidaria > Anthozoa > Scleractinia > Agariciidae > Pavona > Pavona decussata. The sequence goes on from NW_028145732.1 coordinate 416,837, forward strand.
ATATTCCTACCCCAGGTCCCGGTTGTTCAAAGAGCGGATAACTTATCCAGTGGACAAATCGCTATCCAGCGGATAAAGGAAAGTAAACTAGTACATTTTACGCGCTGGATAAAGTTATCCGCTCTTTGAACAACCCGGGCCTGGGTGGCGAGACAATGTGGATCAACGGCTATTTCATGAATGTATGTCGTGGTGAATAAAATAAAATAAAATAAAATAAAATAAACGCTTCTAGGGCAAAGAAAACAACAAGATTAAAAACGTAAGACTCGAACGGCCGCGCCTTTTGATAAAAAGTTCCGTCATGGTATGTACGTTACCACCATAACTAACTCCCGTGTGTCCATAGAAGTAAAAAGAGAAGTCTCACTGGATACTAGTCCTTTGCAGGGTTGCTCCAATGTGTTTGTTGCCGGTACCCATTTAACCACCTGCCCCCGTTTCTTAACACTACGGTAACATATCAAACCCTAAATCAGATTTTTATCGAATGGCCCCTTCGAAATACATAACCTATCACCGACAGTCTGAAAAAAACAAAACAAAAAAAAAAGCAAAATGTGATGTGCTAACCATTACACCAACACGCCTTCACTGTATTTTTTGGAGGAGGCTCGGCTGTATTACGTTAAAATTGACTGAAAGCACCTTCTCCTCACCTGGAAGGCGACTCTCTTAAAATCAAGAGAGCTTTCACCGTGAAGCGTTTCCTCAGATGTCCACTTGTCGCTCAGCACTCTGTAAGAAAAACTTAACGAATCCACTGGAACATGACGGTCACGAGCATGCTTTTGAAGCACAGCTGTGAGAAAACCTGACAGAAAAGAAAAAGAAAGAAAGAAAGAAATGAGCCGTAGACCATTCGTGTATCGCAAATTAAACGCGCGTTACAAATTTAACCGATGATGAGATCGGACGAGCATATGAAGAGCCGAATAATTAACAATGACCTTGCAAAATCGCGCAAAATATCGCCTCATACTTTATAGCCGAGGGGAGAGTAGGCCGAGTGGGATAAAATCTTGCGATATTCCGCTATACTGAGTAAGATTATTGTTTTAATATTCAAGATACCGATAACAAGGTACAGTTTTGTTTCAGAAAAACTGGATAGTCTTTGTTTGTTCCATTTTTCTCCCAGTCACACGAATCTTACGTATATCGCAGAATATCTGTTTTGAAGAGACGACGAATATTAAGTGCACTATTACCATATTTGGACAGAGTTACAACATGCAATATCAGACCAGTCAACGTAAATTCCGCGAATGTATGTATTGGGCTTACATTCTTTCAAAGGACTCTGTGGGGCTTATTTTCGGGGAGGGGTACTTATTGGAAAGAGGACTGTTGTTAGAAGAGGGAATAATACGTCTGAAAATGGCTCATACTTTTAAAACAGCTTGAAACACTGTCGTAACAGCCTAAAACAGCTGACTACAACAGTCCATCGATTTATACTCAAAGCCTTCTTTAAGGAAGAGCGTTTGCATCTCAGATTTAAGGGGCTCATTTTTGACTGGGCGAAATTTCATGGTATGTTGCGAGGTAAGCTGGTAGTTCAGCCGAAAATCGAACCCACGAGGGCAGACGCGAGGAATAGGAACCAGAAAAGAGTTATTATTATAGTATTTAATTTTGTAGTTTCATTAGGATTATTGATTATCATTTTCAGTATTATTACTATCTGTTAAGATCTATTTATTATGATTATAACAAGTATAAATGCTATCATAAAATGCACGGTTGTGGTGTTATCACTAAATACATTACGTCACCTTGAGGGAAGAAGAACGCAGGCAACCAGAAGGCGTTAGGGTGATCATGCTGTGTAATCAATGAAATCGATGATTGGATGGTAGTTGATGACGTTATGCTTGATTCACGCGGCATCCGGGACTTTGACGTCTTGTTTGCCAAGACCAGATCAAGCCAGCCACTGAAGAAGTCCACTCGCTTAGCTAGGTTGTCTACCCAGGCCCCCAGCGGTTTGCAAGACTCGTACGCAACTCGCTTTCATTAAAGATAAATTAGAATTAATTTAGTACCCAAACAAGAAAGAAATCTGAGAATGATGTATTATTGAAGGAGTGACACAGCCATACTAGGAAAAAGGAAATCCGAGTGCTCCTATCAGGAGTCGAACTTTCTGATTACTAGTTTGGATGCTCTACCACTGTGCTACAGGACTCTCGTGGGTGGGAGCAAAGGTAAGTAAAGAAATCTGATGTTATGTTGTAAGCGTGGTGAATGAATGGTTGATTTATTTTTCAGTCACTGACACAGGCATACTCGGAAAAAGAAAATCCGAGTGCTCCTATCAGGAGTCGAACCTGTCTTCTTTTGATTACTAGTTCGGATGTTCTACTGCTGAGCTGCAGGAGAAGTACTCCTGTAGCTCAGTAGTAGAGCATCAGAACTAGCGAGGTCAAAGGTTCGACTCCCGTTGGGAAAACTCGGAATTTCTTTTTCTGGGTATGCCTGTGTCACACACTGAAAAATATACATCAATGAAGAAAGAAATCGTTTCTACATAACAACCGTTGAAAAATTTAAAGGGCATAGCAATACTCCACCGTTCAAATTCGGAAATGTTGAGTGAAACGTTGCTTTCAACAAGTTCTCGGGTGAAACCACGGTGTTAACCCTTTAAGTCCCAACAATGATCAGCATCAAATTTCTCCTAGAGTATCAATGCTCAATTCAACCCCTGAGGTCATGAGAATTAAGGATATGATCACCCAAGGTGAATTTTCTTGATATTTTAATAACGTCTCCCCAGTACTTTTATAAGAAAGGTATGGGGACAAGATAGAAGAATTTGTCCTTTTATATTAGGGGATAAAGGGTTAATTCTAGCTCGCCTGTGTTGGGATTGAAAAATCATGTGAAATAGTTCTTAGCCAAAGCTAATACAATACAAGGGTTCCTATCGCAAAATCAACGCTCCTGTCCACTAAAACTAAGTAAGAAGCTTACAATACTTTGAGCACAATACAATAGTTGAGCACAACACTTTGCTGGTTATCAATCTGGAGATGACGAGGGCCAATCCAAAGTAGCGAAAAAGATGGCAACTGTACATTTACCCATAATTCTTAGCGTACAGAATCCCTAAAAATGCTCATAAAAACTCACAGAAAAGTTCCTAAAACGTCAAACCAAGCACACGCGCATATTTGTTAGCACAGGGACGAATTTGCAAAAACTATGGCTTTCTATGTACCTATTGGTTGTGTTTGGTTCGCCAGGTATTGTGGTAAAATGTACAGCCGCCATCTTTTTTTCCGTATGGTGGATTATACGCCGAAGGGACTTTGCGGAGGTAAGGTTTAGAGAGCTAGGCCCCGGTGTCTGCTTTCCAAATTTGTATCAGCAGCTTATTAACCTTTATCAACTCCAAGCTGATGATCAACAAAGTAATCAGTGTTCATTTCTAAGGTGCTATTGCTGAACTGAAGAACAAAATTTGCAACGTCGTTCCCTGAGCTTCCCCCCAAACAGCGACCGCGTTCTATTACCTCCCAAGCCTTTGGAACCTGGTTGCTAAGCAACGCATTGTAGGCCTCATCCAACTGCTCAGACATCAGAACTTCTCCTTTAACCGCCAATCGTAACGAAGAGAGGGATGAGTGAATAAGTGCTAATAACCGGTCAAACCGGTTCATCTCCTGTCGCAAGACTGCCACATACACTGTCTGATCGGGCTGATCCAGCAAAAGATCACGGGATTTATTTTTCTGCGTCATCTGTTTCAAGGGATCTGGGTTAAGAGTTCTGATCCTTGGGTCAACCAGACCAGCGGTCATTGCTTCTGAAGAGGAGTGTACCCGTTGGGGGAGGTACTTCAAGGTGTCGTTCACAAGTTCTAGAACAATGTCGTCATTTGTTTTGTTTGAGCTGTTAAAAAGGCGAAAGGCAAACATCAAATAAGTACGGAAACAGGAAGACGTAAATTGTTAATATCAGCAGTATAGCATTCGATAAAAAGTCCTAGGATTACATTAGTTTAAAAGACTTTTAAGGAGAGCTTATTGTTAGAGGGACTTTGTGTTTCAGGGGTTGACACTAATAATAATAAAAAACCTACAATAGCTCGTAGCCATTTTCAGTGTTACATGTAAAGCGAGTAACTTTCAATACTAGACCATCTTTTAACATGCACTGTAACCGGGCCTTAGTCATAACCGTAAGCACAACTTATTTCTTTACGTTTGAACTTGACTTAAAAAAAAAATGAAGGTGGATTTACTTATCATCAAATGGACGTAAGGAATATCATCAAGTAAAACTCGTGATCGATAAATTGACTGAATGTTGACGCCCTGGAAACAAAGCGGGCATATTCTACCGGAAGTCACGGACGAGAGCCGATCGAGTACCCTTAAATTGTTTGAATTTTCTCGTAAACTGGGGACCATTAATTTGCATACGACGTGATTTTCACCTATTTTAAGTGTCAATTTAAATAGCGGAAAAAATATTTCTATCAATGAAAAAGTAGTTTATTTAACAGTTACTCTAATAATGCAGTGCATTAATAATTGAAATGTGTAATTTAATTGCATAGACAGACACTGCTATTAATGCTGCGGATGGTCAGGAAGGAAATGGACTGAAACTTGGAAAAGTTCTTTTCCAATTTGTGTATCTGGAAAAATCGTTCAAAACTGATTGGCCTGTTTAGTTCTTCCTTCGAGAAATCACTTGATGGTTTCTTCTTGAGGTTCTTACAGCAACCTCATGTTGGAGCAAAGACACTTTATCAAAACCTTGTGCAGTTTTGACAAAAACATAGCAAGATCACAGTGACAATGGCCCCTTATTTTTAATGACGCACACTTCGTACCCTACAGGTGCTGCTGTGAGTGTCGGCTGGGCTGCTAACAAGTCACCAATCAGCGCTCTGCCCTGGTTGGCAAGGAAGGCGGTGTCAGCGTTGTTATCCATACCAAATAGCTCCGGAGCATCCGCAGTGGGAAGGCTCTCAATGTACTCACAGCATACTGACAATGAGATCTCAGGGGGAGGGGGACGGTACACCTGTGGGTTATAGTGTAGCAAGAGACAATACGTGAGTCAAAGAATTCTTATAGCATGGGGGACCGTATAACTGGGGATTTATAGCATAATAGGAGACTCTACATGGGTCGGTGAGATCTCAGGGGGTGGGGGACGGTACACCTGTGGGTTATAGTGTAGCTAGAGACAATACGTGAGTCAAAGAATTCTTATAGCATGGGGGACCGTATAACTGGGGATTTATAGCATAATAGGAGACTCTACATGGGTCGGTGAGATCTCAGGGGGTGGGGGACGGTACACCTGTGGGTTATAGTGTAGCTAGAGACAACACGTGAGTCAAATAATTCTCATAGCATGGGGGACGGTACAGCTTGGGGGTTTATAGCATATTCAGAGATTCTCCATGGCTCAATGAGATGTCTAAGGGACGGTACACATGTGGGTTATAACAAAGTAAGAAGAACTGCATGGGTTAGCAAGACCTCAGGGACTTGTGGACGGTACACCAGTGGGTTATAGCATAATAAGAGACACTGCCTGAAAAAGACCTAACGGGATAGGGGAGGGTATGCTTGTACATAACAGATACTATCGTATATGATAGACCAATCTCCCAAGCGACCACCATCGTAAAATCCTGATTGTATTAACTGGTTTAAATCAGACAGCATATTTGGAACTTCTCGTAAAGACTAGCTGCTGTTCCGGCATCATCCAGTACAGCTTTTTCCCCATACATATGGCTGCTATGTGTCAGTTATAGTTCGGAACTTGGGCAAAAATGAAAAAAGGCCGAATCTGGAAAATTTGCTTTGTATGTGTTTTCTGAAATCGGAAAACGTAAGTTGAGCAGCATAAAAAGAAAACAAAACAACAACAACAAACACAAACAAACAAACAAACAAAAAACAACAACAACAAAATTCAGTTAAAACGATTTAAAGTTCAAAACGGTGTTATTAGCAACTCCTAAATTGTTAAGGTTACAGTAGAATACTCTGGCAAGCTAAATTGAAACACTTAAAGGACCCTAGTCAGCTTCCGTCATTTTTGATGCCATCGAAATCCTTGATTTCGCATGGAGAAGCGAAATCTTATTGCTTTACTGTAAGTTGCGTTCCTGAAAATATGTTTCATTATTTTTAGTCAGTTTCACAGTGATTTCGTTCATTTCCACATGCTCCAAATAAAATATAATAGCCAAATTCTCGCACATAAACAAAAACAAAGGTGTGGCTGACTAGGGACCTTTAACAGTATTCAGACGGATTGGAAGCAAGTATTAAACAAAAGGGACTCTTACATAATCTTCGGTGTAGCCATAGCTTTCTTGGAGCGCCTTTGGAGAGTAAAACTTTGCCAGGACGCCTTGCAGGCATCGCTGGTCCCAGTTGTCAGTGACCCGACCTCCATATGCAATGTCACCCGTTAGGTATTTGATAGCTTTCCACGGTACTTCATGATGTTCAGTGAGTAACATATGCAGCATCAGAATAGACACCTACGGTGACAAGACAAAAAGCCTTCCATAACTATTAATCCCAGTGGAGAGCAAAGAACAATAGCTTTAATTAGCACGAGAAAACAAAAATCTGAAGGATTCAGGTAGTTGCAGACAAATGATGCCACAGTGAAAATGTCCTATTGATGATCTCTTATAGTTACAGAGGGCACGTTGCATGAAGGTGACAGATAGCCAACAAAGCGCTAAGAGACGACTAACATCATCCCATACCAAACAAGCGAGAATGGAGTAATAATAAAAAAGGATCCAAAAATAGTTCCACATCTTGCTGATATCATTTCCAAAAGTGACCAGAAGACGATTTAATGACCGCTATTTGTCTAGAATGGCATAATGGTTGATATGTATCCCATGGGCGCTAAACCAATCAAAACACTGGAATTACCTTATCGAATGTTACGGTCTTAAGGTGGCCGAATACAGTTTGTTATTGTACAGGTGTTAGAAGACGGTTTTTGGAAACTATGTACTTCTGGGCGCCCAAAATTGGTATGGTGTAAGACTAACTAAAAAAGAATGGATTTTTGTACGTCTTGTCGAGCTAAGTACCGTTTCCATGGCAACGCAGCGAACTATTAAACGTCCATATATTGTAGGTTTCCTTTATTTTTAGAAAATGTACTCATTAGATTTTTTCCATTTTTTGTATCCAGATAAACTCACAAAACACTGACACAGTTGCACTATTTTCATGTAATTTTAACAGACAGATCTCCTGTAAATATTGATTTTGCATTTTAATGTTTTGTAAAGATACCCTCTGTTAGAGTTAGGTTTCTCTTTGTAGGCGAGTTACGCTTTTAGGGAACTATTTTCATGCCAAATGTCACGAAATTCTAATGAGCGGTTCCTTAGAAAACAGTTCATTTCCACGAAAACAACCAGTCGCAATTTTTTGGTCAAATGCGCATGCGTGGCTTTAATTGGGTTTCATGGCAAAGTTGAAAAGCATGGAAAAGGTCTCGGTGAATGACTTTTTTGCTCGGAAAGAAAAGAAAAAGAGTCCAGAAACAAGAAACTTAGTTATTTAGGATCAAAACTTACCTTTATTATCCATTTCATGTGAAATTGAGGGATCACTTTATCGACCGCCGTATTTACGTACCACAACCCTAGCGCGCGCTTAATAGCATCACTAACAGAATCTGTAAAGCGCGCGCAAACTGTGTTCGGCCACCACGATAAAGTGATCCCTCAATTTCACATGAAATGGATAATAAAGGTAAGTTTTGATCCTAAATAACTAAGTTTCTTGTTTCTGGACTCTTTTTCTTTTCTTTCCGAGCAAAAAAGTCATTCACCGAGACCTTTTGCATGCTTTTCAACTTTGCCATGAAACCCAATTAAAGCCACGCATGCGCATTTGACCAAAAAATTGCGACTGGTTGTTTTCGTGGAAATGAACTGTTTTCTAAGGAACCGCTCATTAGAATTTCGTGACATTTGGCATGAAAATAGTTCCCTAAAAGCGTAACTCGCCTACAAAGAGAAATTCAAATCTAACAGAAGGTATCTTCACAAAACATTAAAATGCAAAATCAATATTTACAGGAGATCTCTCTGTTAAAATTACATGTAAGTATTGCCACCGTGTCAGTGTTTTGTGAATTTTTCTGGATACAAAAAATGGAAAAAATCTAATGAGTACATTTTCTAAAAACAAAGGAAACCTACTATTTATGGACGTTTAATGGTTCGCTGCGTTGCCATGGAAACGGTACTTAGCTCAACAAGACGTACGAAAATACATTCCTTCTTAGTTAGTCTTACACCATACCAATTTTGGGCGTCCAGAAGTACATAGTTTCCAAATAACGTCTTCTAACACCTGTACACTAAAAAACTGTACTCGGCCACCTTAATAACAATTTATCTTCGACAAAGAACTTCCACAAAAGATCACAATTCAATGACATGCCGTCCACATAGATATTCCAGCTACTTGTATGGTATATCGCCCAGCTATGGCGTAATAAATTCGTACAGTTTCTTATTCATAAAGTGAAGGTTATGCTACGTGTACCTCAAGATCAGAGGCTGTGAACTCATACGGGATATTCCATCCCAGGGCTCCAAACTTCTTTCTTTCGTGCACGACCGCGTTGAAGAAGCACAAGCCAAACAGAAGTTTCTTCCAAGCAGGCCCAGGCCCCGAGTCTTCCCACATAGACTCGGTTACCACTCCACCCACTCCCCCTAAGGAACGTAGCAGGTTCGCCTTGATGCCTGGAGGAGGTTCAACTGTCATCTGAAAGAATAAATATACGGGTAAATGCACTGGCAAGTCAAGAGGGGGTGGGGAGGGAGGGTACACCTCACGAGGTGCAGTGACTTCTTTTCCGCTTTAAACTGCACGTTAGATGCGTTTCCTGTTTTCCATTCTACATTGGGGGCAATTTGGAAGGACAAAGAGTTAAAGGGGCAATATCATCTATTTTAATCATAATAACAATAATGATGACGATAATGATAATAACAATTTGTACAGCGAAGTTCCTGAAGTTGACTTTGAATAGCTCAAAATAATGAAAACGTTGAAATAATGTTTCAGTTTTGGTAACAATTACTCTACTAAAGCACAGAAACGAGTACTTATTACCTTAAGTTGTTGATGCCCAGGATAGAAATGGATTGATACTTGAAAAAATTCGTCATTCCTTTGCGCATTGGGAAAATTCGCTAAAAACTATATGTTTTTTCTTCGAGAAATCATTTGATATTTTCTTCTTAGTGCTGTAGGAGCAATTTCATGTTCAGGTACTTTGTCAAAAAGTTGTTCAGTTTTGACCAAAACATAACAAAATCCCTGTGCCAATAGCAGGATTAAGCAACCATGACGGTAACACCAGTCACTTAAGATATACGTTCACGTTACTTGTACTACTTCGGGATTATTCCAATTCGTTCAACTCGCACAATATTGCCAAACTATCCAGGAATAGAATTGGTTAGAACGGCTTTCAATTTAAGATAGAAAATGACAAATTTACCGTCAGGTGTTCACGTTCTCAACCAAACTCTGAAGTTAGTCACTTAGTTATTTATTTATTTATTTATTTATTCACCACGACATACAAACATAGGAAGTTACAATGAATAATAGACTAGGATTGTACATACGTTTAGAGTAAATAATAAAAGTAAAAGAAGAAGTAAGAAGTGGCGAGGAGACCTCAAGAAACCCCCGGGCCCATACTGAGAGGTCTCCTCGGAGATATGTTAGGACTTTAAGACCAGTAAAGACATTGTATTGAGATTTTTTAACATACGGTGGTAAGACTATAAAGACATAACAGAGTCGGACGTTTCATGCAATTAACTGAGGAAACTTCGTTGTTGTTTTGGCGAAGACAGCGAAGAAATGAACCAAAATTTATAACGCACGTCCGTAGCGTTTGTTTTGCTCATTACAACCATTTTCAGTGTTACATACATAGCAAAGAACATGCCATCTTTCGACATGCTAAATAAACAGCTGATGAAACCTTTTTAACCATTAAGTAGAGACGTTTTCTACTTATTGGTAAAAGAAGCGACAAATTAACTACAACTACTGACCTAAAATGGCTGATAAATGAGTTAGCCTGTTAACGTTGTACAGCTCTCAGGAAAATTCAAACTATTTGACTGCTCTTAATCGGCTCTGAAGCTTCCGGTAAAATTCGGCCTCTGTGTTCGCAAGGCGTTTTAAAAATTTTAAAGCCATTGATTTATCGATCTTGGATTGACTTCTTGATACCCCATGTCAGTCTGAAGATTATCAAACCCATCTTCAATTCACTGCCCAGCCCCAAAGTGGAGTTCAACTGTGCTTACATTTAAGACTTACACTTGGTTACATGGCATGCCGAAAGATAGTCGCTATGTACGTAACATTGAAATGGCTGTTAATCCTACTGTTTTGTGACTTTCTCGTTAGAATCGCTTAGTAGCTGCTTAAACCCTCTGAAGCTCTTTTAACAACGGAATAAAGCTTACCTTGAGTCCTGCCTGTAGGATGGAGACTGGGAACGAAGGATCTGGCTTTGAACTTAGCCACATACGAAAGTTTGAATCAACGTTTGTTTCTGGGTGAGATAGTCTGAAAAGAACAGTTCATTAAAAGCACGAAAAAAATAAAATAATAATAATAATAATAATAATAATAATAATAATAATAATAATAATTAAAAAAAATGACCAACTCTTTTAAAACACAACCCTATGTACTCCTAAAAATTATGTACATTTTCAGCAAAGATAAACCTCTCGTATTCAAATTCCTGTGGTATAAGGACATGTTCAACGTGAAGCTTTAAAATATTTATGAAAAGAAAAAATATATATATATTCAATCTGCGTTGAAAAACAAAGGAAATATTTGCTTCTGAAATATATCATACACTAAAATTTGAAAATTCCAAAACCCCTATCAATCCTAAATGCTACTTAAATTCTGGCTTGCGCACTTTCCGATGTAATGTCAATGTCAGACATATTGGCTACTCTTCTCTTTCTCCTGGTTCCTCTGAGACACAGCAAGGCTGATCGTAGAATGGCAAAGGATAGTAATAATAACAATAATAATAATAATAATAATAATAATTTTATTGAATAATAATAATAATAATAATAATAATAATAATTCCGACCTATTTCATCTCGTGGCACCGTTGGTCAAGAAGCGATGCGCAGCACAGCACTTGGGCTTAAATGAAAAACTGGCCGAGGATATCATTGGTCAACAGGCACCTTCCAGGTTTTAATACTTGGTTTCAAGGGTTGTTTGCCATTTAATCGGAAAAACCGATTGATCGGCAGTTGCAGCGAATGGGACGCGTCAAAACCCTAATGAATTTTTTTTAAGGGAATGTGCATTTTCCATTTAAACAGGTCCAAGCGATTCAAGCCAAAAGGTCTGGAACTGGCAGAAATGTGCAAATGAACGCACGTTATCCACTTGGGAATTTTAAACAACTTTTTAAGAAATCCCCTCTTTTCTAAGGCATTTTCAGTTTGAAAAAAAAACAAATTAGTCTTCACGTTTACACTGCAACCGAAATTTCCGGATTTGAGGGGCAAATGGTAAACAACCACGATCTCTTTATTCTTGTTTGTTTGTTTTTTGGACAAGAAGTTATAAGGCTGTTTTCAACATTTCCTTCACAAGTAATTGCTTCATGCTTTTTTGAAAGTCCCGTGTCCATCACCCACACGATCCAAAAATCCTTGACTCCTAACAAATTTCTCATTTTCTAGAAGGGAATTCTTATACTAAATTAAATACACAAAAATGTCCGGGCTTATAGTTTTCAAACATAAAAAAAAACTCTGACCTTTGTTGAAATTTTCTGAGGTAAGTAAGACTAATGCTAAAGTTACAAACGCAGCTGCGCTTTGACAGTTTAGTTTGAACAAAACAATCTACACGGCATATTTTGAGCAAAACAGCACAAAACGAGGTGAAGAGTGCATGGAGCTAACTCCAGGCGCGGCTGTACATTGAACAACTAATCTTCGATGCTACCTCAAGAAATTTCAACACTCGTAGATCAAGAGGGCGATAATGAAATGCTTAAATTTGTCTGTCGAGCACTATTTTAAAGCCTTTTTTGATAGAAAGTCCTTAAAATTGCAGTAATTTGCATATTTACAATCGAAAATGCTCCGACTTAGTTCTTCTTTCGGCGGTCATCTTTTTTCGTCCGAAAGCTTGTTCCTCCGAAAATCATTGCCGATTGCGAAGAAAGTAATTTTCTCTCACCTTCGCACAATACTCTGTAGATGCGGCATAAATGACGCAGCGTGATGACAATTCTGTAAGAAAACCCACTTTCCTTTCTGTTGGTAGGCCTTGGTGATAGCTTCCTCAGCCCTCGGGCCCTGCCCCCTCCCTAGTGAAATCATGTCTAAGTGCAATGCTGTGCCTCGAATTTCTCTTGCAAACCGTATGAGCTGGGAGGTGGGGTCGGAGCCTACAAAAGAACAAGTCACATTTTATAAGTTAAGGAATCGGAATGGGCAATGCATAAAGCATACCGCGATTTAAATGACGTCTTCCTCTTGCCAAGTATAGGAATGGCTTATGAATTTTCGGTCACATGGAGGGACTGTTTTCTAAATATGCGGAGTAAGAGAGGAAGGGGCCTATTCCATTTAAGTGAAACGTCTGTGCACATTTGAAAAGCACAAATAGATGGTTTCTTGGATGTTCGTCTTGTAATACAAACGAAGATGTTTCATGCTCGAGGCATTGGCCGATATGAAGGAATCATCGTTGCTAAAGGAAAATTCCCTGGAATATGTCGATCTAATAGTTTACGCTATAGCGGTACTGTTCTCTGGAATAGTCTCCCTCAAAATGTGAGGCAAGCATCTCCCTTTAAAATAATTAAAGGCACGGCATTCATGGAAAACAGGTATTTTATTAGTAAACAATTAACACAATATGTAATTATAGCAATTACATTTTTAGGATTGTATTGATTGTTTTGCCTCAAACCTGATTGAATTTGACCGTGGGTAAATAAAGATTACTACTATTGTTACTACTAAAGATGGGCGTGTGTGTATGTCCCTATGAATGTGACAGGGTAAAGGGAAAGTGGCGCGTACGATAAGGAGGGGACCCGAGACGGAGAGAAACATCGTTTTCATTTCCTCATATCGCATGCATTCTACTCTCATCTCAAAACAATTGCAATTAAATTCATCAATATCACAGCCACACATGTGACTTAAACCACTACTAAAATCACATAAAAAACCGCTTGTGTGTTCGGTATTGAACTAACCAGGAGACAGGATAAAGATGAGCGGCTTTCTGTTATTAGACTCTTCGTACATCTCCTGCAGGTCGAATCCCACACTCGTGACAAACTTAGATCCCATTTGTTCCTCAACAAACGTCCTAACAGAATCTACCAGGCGCTCGGGACGGAGGACCTTAACAATGATAAGCCGCTGAAATCTAGTCAGGACGGAAGCACTCCAGCCAAGATGAGGTGAATGCCTGTCTTTACCTTAAAGAAAAGAATAATAAAACCTTTAGAGAGTGGAGTTAAGCTCTGTTAAGTTAAACTAGTTCTTTGTCACGCTACGTTACCTTAGACCATAGCGTGACAGCGCGCGCGATGTTCTGCGCATCTCTGGACGATCCAAGAAACCCTGATTTCTGTAGGACGACTACTAATTCAAAGGTATTTTCCGCGGTTTATAACTGTGCGGGAAAAGAAGATCTTAGCAAGGGTTATTAAAATCCAAAAAGAAAATTGGAGGGGCAACCGCGCATTTTTCAGAGATAACTGAGCCTCAATTAAATAAAAAAAAAAAAAGAAAAAGAAAAGCCATATAATGTTTTATATTTTAGCATTTTTAACATTTGTTGTTGCTTAATCACCTTTGAAAAATGCATGGTTATCCCCAATTTTCTTTTCAAAATCTCTTTCAAAGACCTGCTTTTTCCACTCAGTCAAAAAATGCGCAAAAATACTTCTGTAGGCACCGTCCTCGAGTTGTGCCTGACAGAGATCTGGAAAAACTGATGATTCGCTCGTTTATATTAAAAACACTCGTTTTTATCAGTAGATTCACTTTCAACCTTAGTGGCAATGCATAATTTTAATGAAGAACAAGACACCTTTATTCAAACGGGGTAAACCAATCACTAGGGGCCCTACAATGCGTGACACTGAACTCTCCTTAGCCCTATGTACACATATAAACAATAGCCTCCATTTGGCGCGAAAATATGCTCAGATATTTGTCCACGGTCTTTATCTGTTCCGAGAAGCGAACAGTTTTCCGAGAGCGAAGCTCGAGGGAAACTGTGAGCTTCGAGGAGCAGATAATGTGCAAGGACAAATATCTGAGCATATTTTTAAAGCCAAATGGAGGCTATTGTGGTTATTATCCTTCAAATATTTTTCGCAACATGTAGCAACCAGCTTGAGTATTTGAGCATTTCGTTTAACAACAGTTTACCGTCAAAAACGTCTAGAGCGTATGTTGTTTTCTGATACTGCTTTATCGACCACCAAGTTTATCTCTCCTTCTGTCAAAAAAGCAAACCGTTCCCCCATCTTGACATTAAATTTTAATTGTAAACTTGACGCGCCTTGAAGTTTTTGAAATTGGGGAATATCACTTGGGAAATATCATCGGATATTCCTCAGTTTTAGCTGGGGTATACTCGGTCACGTGAGACGTTTAGACCAATCACGCGCGAGCGAAAATATTTGATGGATTATAAAGCGTGATATTGCGTCCAGCTAACGTCACGAGGGGCCCGAAGCCACGGCAGCAACGGTAACGAAATAGTCATGAAACAACAGGCTTAACGAGCAAACGAATTTCACATCAACCTCGTTATAAATGTTAAAGGTGTCTACGCAACAATAATATGTAACGGGACATTCTGATGCAAAGATGGTGTGACAACGCGTGTGACAACGCCAACTTAAAGACACGAACACTCTATTTTTGAGGAGGGCGGGGCGTTGAGCAACTACCCCTAATAAAATTCTTCCAATTGTGCAGAGCGAAACAAAGCAAACAACCATGCAAAGAGAAAATCATCCAATGCTTTTAGCCACCAACCCCTCCCTCAAAAACAACAGTGCGTCCCTGGGGAAACGACTTTTCATACCGTCTACAGCCGCAGCTGAATCCTTGGTGTCCCAGTGGTCATCTTCAAGAAATTTAAACGGATTTTCGCTGGTCGAGAACTTGCTCCAAAAAGCGCCATTTACAGCTATGTTACTACACAGGCCAGCAAAGGTCGAGATAGATGATGAGAGCTGAAGACACTCCTTCCAAGTGGATTCATTGATCCATTTAGCGGGTGACTTATTCATTTTGGACATGTACTGGCCCATGCTTCCTGTTGCTTTGGTCTGGGATGCTGCATTACAAAAAAAAAAAAAAAAACAACAACAGGTGGTAAAATTACTCCAAACGAATGAGGTTTCTATCGGTTTTGCCCGAGCAGTAAACCCATTAGGTGTTACCTTTATTCAAGAGTCTTGGGCCCCTTTCTTCATTATTTAAAGGGTAGTGTAAAAAGTTCAGAACTCCTAGGTTCCGTCAAACGACGTTCTTTACGTCTTCTTTAATTTTTGGTCCCTTCGACTTGAAATTCAAGGTTGGATCAACGTCCCTTTTATACTGAAGACAAAACGGAAAAAGAGGCCATGCAGGAAACGTTAGCATCAGTTTTTTGTGAGTTAAAAGCGTTCTTTTCTTACTGCTTCCTCGCAAGTTGTCTTCTTTCTTTTGTTACATTCTTCACGCGTCCTTAAACCCTAATCAAAGGATTTCAAACGCCTCGTCACCGCATTGGTATATTGAGAATAAACGAATGTGTCCAGGATTTGGGCGATTGAAAAAACAGAAAGAGGAAACGAGGTCGTCCGCGGGACACATGAAATAGGAGAGTGGATATGGAGCCTAAAGGGGCAGTGTCACCTATTTTTAGTGCCACTTTGAAAAGCCAAAACACGTATTTGTTTCAGTAGAATCGTTAAAGTAATGGTTCAATTTTGTTAACAATAACTCTACTAGTGCACAGAAACTAGTATTAATTATGTTTGGGTGCGGATAGCAAGGATGGAAGTGGATTGCAACTTGAAAAATTGGCCAATTTTTTCAAGTTCTTCCTGTGTATTTTAGAGAAGTCGCTAAAAATTGATTGGCCAGAACAAAGCAAAATCGCTATGACAGTGCCTCTTTAAGGACAGAGGACTAAGAACGTGGACGGAGTCAGCATTATCAGCAGACGCTAGAAGAGCCTGACAAGAGAGAGCACGCAACCCAACTTTTCTCAAGGAGGGTGTGGAAGATGATGATTCTTACCTCCTCTGGAGCTAGACAGTGAACCTCTGTCCAAGTCCTCCTCCTTCTCCAGTCTGTCACTGATGGCAGCGACCGCTGATCCACGTAAAAACCAGTTCCACTCTTCCTCCTCAATAGCTGCATCACGTGACCTCACCATACTGTTGCGCAGAATTCCCGTGCACAGCATAAAAGAGAAGGTCAGCTTGTGCCGAGCAAACAACGCGTACGACACAATACGGTAAACGTTTTCTGTGAGAAGCTCCACTAAAGCTCGGAGATACTCAGGCAGGGCGTTGACATCCTTTGGTCTGGTGACAGTTTGCCTTTAATGAATTAAGAAAAGAGTTATTTCAAGAAGTTGGAATCAACGCTCTCTTACTGATAAACATACCGTAAAATCCCGGTTATAAGCCATGGGCTTATACAATTTCGTAAGGAGTTTTGCGTGAGCTTATATCCGGAGAGGTTTATAAGCGGGATTAAAAAAAGCTGATAACAAAACGTACTTTATTTCTCTACAAGACCAATTCGAAGTTCTATATATTTAACTGTAACCAGACTTTGATCTCAGCTCTTCTTCACAAGGTTAATTTAACCTTTCCACTTCAAAATAGTCTTGTTCATTATCGTCAATGGCATCGTCTGTGTTATCCGTCTCAGGGAAAAACTCCGCATCTTCTTCAAACATTAAACGCTTTCTTTAACGGTATTTGACAAGATAGTAAAAAAATCATTGTTCCGTACTCAAGGGGCGTTTACATAAAAATGGGCCTATAAGCGGAAGGGAGGGGGGGGGGGGGGTTGGGGGCTTTTACCCGGAATAAAAATTGTGTTTTCAAGTAGCTCGGCCTATAACCGAGGGGGCTTGTAACCAGGATTTTACAGCGCACGACGCTTGTCTTCGAAATAATAATAATAATAATAATAATAATAATAATAATAATAATAATAATAATAATAATAATAGTAATAATAATAATAATAATAATAATAATAATAATAGTAATAATAACAATAATAACAGTAATAATAGAAATAATAATAATAATAATAGTAATAATAATAATAATAATAACAGTAATAATAGTAATAATAATAATAATAATAATAACAACAACAGTAATAATAGTAATAATAATAATAATAATAATAATAATAATAATAATAATAATAATAATAATAATAATAATAGTAATAATAATAATAAAATCACACAATAGCTTACTGTTGTAATTTTGCCGGAACACAAAGATGTATTAGATGGAAAATATCGGCGTGATAGGGTTTGACGGTGGAAAACGCACCTCTGACCATGTTTGAAATATGATTGCCGACGAAATATGATTGCCTTTTGATCGCTTTTTACATGATGTACTCATCGTGATGTGCACTGGATTTGTTGGAAACCTTTGAGCCCAAGAAAGAACGCTTATTGGAAACTTGTTAAAGAGAAAATGTAAAACGAGACAGTTCGTTAGAAGGGAACTAAAAAAGAGACAGCGATATCGACATTTTAAAACAAGTTTGTCGTCATCGTTTTTGCTTTAGAAAACAAAGCGTTGTTATGCCTAATTTAAAAATGCTTTTTACAAAATTTTGAGAAGCACCTCCCTGAATGAACGCCGCTATCTAATAACCCCCACCCCCAGTCAATAGCGCAGCGATTTTTTTTTAGTAAATATGGGTTCCCTCTTTGGTTTTGTCAAAATTAGGTATTGACCGGACAAATCCTTGGATCGCCGGACATCTTGTCCGGTCCTTTACCGACTCGTTCAGAGAAATTTTAATTTTCAACGATTTGATAATCACGAGGGACAACATTCATGTTTCCGAAAGAAAACAAAACGAATTGACTATGATAAAACTATAGACAAATTAGTGGTCGAGAAATTCCCGGTAGTCGCAAATTTCCACGATGTCATCAAGTCCTGTCGCGACCGCAACGCGACCGTTATTTTATTTACTTTAGGTGTTCCCAATTAGTAGAGGGTTTTGCCTTTGGCTAGATAGCATGATTGACTCTTAAATAAAGTGATTGATTATTTGATTGATTGAATGACCGGAGAGCACCCTCACGAAGAATAGTCTCGCTGCACCGAGAATACTCCACGTAGCATTTGTTGCAAAGTGCGAAAAGAAAACAAACTATATTCACATTCGTTTATTTGCCATTAACCAAAAAAATACAACATAAATACATTATAGACGACACACAATATTCTTACTATACGTTACTTCCGGCACACCCTGCAAAACATGCTTGGTTACTAAGCTTTCTGGTGATTTCATCACTCGATGCAACTCAAAAATGGAGCGTATAACACAAAAAGTGGAAGAATAAAGTTGTCTCAAAGGGATTTTAAATGGAAGAAAGTTAGCGAGCGCAACAGTTGTACTTGGAATAAGACGCCATGCATTTAATACAATTACATACAGTGCTGCCGAATTTCGAAACCCTTAGACGATATGAATTAAAGTTAAGTGTTTCTTGTTTAAGTTTACATTTCAGTTAACTTCTTTTTTCAAATTAATTAAGAGATCGATTGAACCCTTCAGCTTTAATATGTTCTGCACATTTTACTTAAAGTTCAGTTGTAGAAATGATGTGTCGATTGCCAAAGTGTTATATTTAATTGTAAGTGATTTTGCCAGATGCAAAGCAAAACGGACAATTGCGGTTGTACGTGTATCTTGCGTAACCGTTCCACGTACTGAATGCGAGGCTGCTTGTGTAGTAAAGAGTAGTAAAACTATCAACTTGTAATTTTTATTGCCAAACCGACTTGGATTCAGTTGTTTTTTAGTTATAAAAGGATTACTGTGCAATTTGGTTTCACTATCGCAAGAGTTACGACTGTTAAAATTTGACCGACCAAAAACGGGTAGTGTCCTAGCAAAAACATGTTTGACCGGACAACGTGACCGGCGCCTGCCCGTTAGGTATTTGCAGCCCTGAGAGAGAGTAGTGTTAGTTGGATTGCCAGGACTGAAATAGATAACAACTTGAAAAAATTAGTTCGTCCTGTTTATTTTGGAGAAAAAAGAACCTGATGATAGTTTGTTCTTCCTAGAAGAAATCACTTCATATTTTTTTCTTGGTGCTCTAAGAATACGTTGACGTTAAAGAAAAGTTACTTTGTCAAATATTTCAGCCGTTTTGACCAAAACGCCCAAAAATATCCATGTCAGTGCGCCATTAAATCCCAATAAAAAATCTCAACATACCTCCGTTTGTAACCAGGCCGACCGACTGAGATAGCCGCCTTGTCCTTGCGGATTGGTCGAAGCGTTCCCGCGCTACCAGGTGCAATTGGAGATTCACTCCTTTGATTCGGCGCAGGCTCATGAGCTGACTGGATACATCTCTCAAAGAGATCCGCGAACCAGGGCAGAGAAAACTGGTACATCACATCAACGCATGCTAAATCCGTGATCACGAAGTACAGCACTGCACCGCGTGTGGCCACAGGAAGGTACTTCTCTCGGCTCAGGTTGATCTTCTCTTCCGTCTCTTCTGACTGCATCACGCGTGAATGAATAACATCCGCCATTTTCTTGCTGTCATCCAGAGTGGTGATCAAATCTTCATCATCAAGGATGTTACCTGGTGAGCAAAGCAAAATCGAGGTCACGAAGCTGAAAACAAACCTACTAACATCTCTCAATCGAGACAGCGGTTACGAACTACCAGTGCTCTTTTTGGACATTTTGTCACGTGACTCACACCGCCTCAAGTAGCACCCATACACGTTCCCTTACATTCCCTCCAAGGAGCTTTTGTGGTGAAATTGTATTTACTGTGCTGTCGTCTTTCTTGTCTAACGAGATGACAGTTAGTAGTCCTGCAAACTAATACAACTGATGCCGACAGATTCCAGATCGAATTGGAATTTGGAAATGTTGGTTTTTTAGCAGAAGAGAAACCCGGACTAACCAGAGATAAACGTCAAGGAGAATGACGAGAACCAACAAGAAACTCAATCGAGTTTGGACATCGAATCCGGGTCAAATTAGTGCAGGGGAGGCGAGTGTTCTAACTACTGCGCCATACCTACTGAAGTCGTCATAAAAACCAAAACATGTAGTTGACACACTGACAAGGCCCCTTACGAAGATTGAAAATAGGGTATTGAAAAGCGTGGGGGTGCTTACCTCGTGAAGAGTGAAGCAAAGACAATGCTCGATCTTCCAATTCTCTCAACTTAGACCGATCGGTGACCAGACCCTGCAGTAATTCTCTCCTGCTCTCTTCAAGCTGAGGTCTCTCTTTCTCAACCACGCGTGTCAGCAGCTGGTCCTGCAGTCCGTCTAGCGTGACAGTGAAGTTGATGACCGTGACTTTAATGCACACTTCAGGTAGGAAGTGAGGATTGGCCAATGGCGAAGTCATGTATAATCGGAAGTTGCTGTTGTACTCGATCTCGGCGTCTCCGATTAATATGACGGAGTTATTGCCTCGCTGTATGGTGTTTTTGCTTAGTATAGGGTTAAGAGATGGATCCAGGCTCTCCCCAATATCCTGTAAAAGAGGAAGATACATGACATTCAAATACAGAACTGTTAAGGACGGAAACTCCTGTGCATAGGTTCTGCGCATGTCGGTATGGTCCGAGCAATGCGGGTTTCGTACGGACGATGCCATATAACGGTATCTTAGCCCAGTTTATGGCAAAGAGGCAAACGCAGACCTTAGCAAGTGATACTGGAATTCAAAAGGAAAATTAAGGTAACCACCGCGCATTTCTCAGAAATAATTAACATTCAATTAGGAACAAATGCCACGCATTATTATGTATTTTAAAGTATTAGGATACCACGCAAGACGGGAGACTGGGGTTAGTAGGGCTGTGACGTCAATACAGGAATGCTAGTCTAGCGATTTCTCTATTCCTCAGTTGTTGTTCGTGTGCAGAGGAAGAAAACTGTTTGGACGAAAATATTAATGGAAATGGTGAATACTTAGAATAAAACAACTGAAGAATGGAGAAACCGCGAGGCTAACCGTTCCTGTATTGACGTCATAGCCCTACTATCCCCAGTCTTGCGCTGTATTGCCCCAACTGGAAGTGGAATATAACGCTTTTTTGCCTTAAAAAAAAAAGGGGGGGGGGAAGAAAAATTGATAAGGGATTTTTTTTCGATTTTCATACAAGAAAAACATTAGCATTTGGTAGGAAAAAAATCTGTCATATACACTTTAAAGCCACAGAGTTAAAAAAAAAAGTTCGATACACTTCGTGCAAAAGGAAGTCATTCTTCACATAAATCATAGCACTTTAGGATTCCATACACGGACTCGCTAACTGGAGTACTTTCTAGTAAAGCGTAATGACAATTTACTGGTACCAAAATACTGTGCTACTCCGGGAGCTCATGAGCTCCTGGTTAATTAAAAGCCTTCAAAAAGATTGTTACTGTTTGGGATTCTATTTACAAATTCTAAATTTAGAACCACAAGGGGTTGAAACAAATAACACTACGATCCAACACTTGCAACAAGCAAAACAGTCTTACCTCAACCAACACTGGTTGTCCTAGTGGAATTGCGCTTTCCAACGTCCTAATATAACTCGGATCTGATGCCTTGACAATCTTGAGCCCGTTATCCTTTTCGGTCTGCGTAATCCAATGTGAGGCTTGCTCCTGCGGGTCGATCAAGAGTGGCCAGCGGCGACAGTGCTTCATGAGTACGGCATTCTCAACAGAGTGTTTATCATGCGGCAGGCCCTTGTTAAACCACTTCTGAATTTCGATTGGTTCGGACAGGAAGTCCGTCAGTTCGAAGTTCTCGGAGACTGGGATGTTTTCTGTTCTGCATAGCTCCAACCAGTGCGAGAGAAGCCGGTTTCTGTACGATGACGTGAAGGCACCGAGGTAAGCCACAGCCGCTGATGACACTAGCGTATCCCCAATCAAACCCCCAGCGCGCTGTTCTTGGGAATTAACTGACTTTTTCCAGCGAACCTGTGGAATTACAGTCAAGAAAACTCAAAATGACACCTCTACAGCAAAAACTAGTTTTCAAGTACTCATCTACATATTCTAAGGCCGAGGACAAACGCATTCAAAACTGCAGAAGTCAAAATCGTAAGTTTTTCGGCCACTCTGTTTAGTGATGTCATGCCCCATACATTTGTTTGAGGCAAAGGACTTGTGGCAGTAGACCGATCAAAAGCTAAGGTCGGTAGTGTTACAGCTGACAAGTTCTACGGTGCTTTACACAGGTGAGAAAAATTCATCACAAACCAAGCTTCTAAAAATTAAACAGAGTGGTATGGGAATGATTAGGTAATTCTAACATATGTTAGAACATATGCTATATTCAAATTCAATTGTAAGTAATCATGACAAAGCAAAGCAAATACAGCAGTTTGATGAATTCCACAGGGACCAGAGGACAAAAGAGCACCCCGGAGAAACGTGGAGGCATATCCACATGTCAAAGGAATCAAATGAATTGCGTCAAAGTCAACAGCCCACAAAGAAACCATTGAAATCATTGGTTTTGAAGTTATGATCTACGAGAAACAAAAATTTAAAAGGGTCATTTGTTCAGTTCGTTCGTCCCCACACTGGCGAGGGCTCCTTGTGACAGTTTAGGGGAACCTGTGGAAGAAACCAAAGCATAAATGGTTACCACCCCTTTCTTCACACACTGTACCTGTTCCTCTGCTAGGGATGCCGTCAGTACTGAAGCCCTCTGCAGCCTCATAATGGTAAGCTCCTTCTTTTGTCTGAGCTCTTCCAGTTGTGCTACACTGTCATCGTACTGCTGCTGCAATAACTGGAGCTGTTCTTGAATTTTTAGCAAACTCGTCTAACGGAGGTAAAAATTAAATCAGTTAGTTACTTTCCTTCGTTTTGGGAGAATGACGCGAAAAACATCGAAAAATTCATTCAAGCCGTACTGTTGTTTTCTCGTACAAAATGGTTGTAAGTGGTTGAAATGAGTGAAAGCGTGTGCATAAATGAAACTATATGGCAACATAAAATAAAATAACTCATTCAAGGGTTGATGCATTTAGCCCAGAGCACTAATTGAGACAGATCCAATTGGAATTTCGAAATTTTGGAGGTTTGGGGGTCATTGAGGGAGGGGAAAACAGGAGTACACGAGTACCCAATTCCTACGATACTGTTTATCATAATTGGATGAATCACGCTCAGAAATGAAAGCTACTGAACAGTACTTTCCTATGGTGCTGTTTCAGTATTATGCTGTACAAGGTGGTTCTAACTTTTGAGTCTGTGGATGACATCCTAAAGTGTGACCATTCAAATGAAAGCTGGTGGGCAGTACTTTCCTATGGTGCTGTTTATCACGCTGTATAAGGTGGTTCAAACTTTTGAATCTGTGGATAAAACACTAAAGGGTGACCACTAAAGAGCAACTGAGCAACAGTTTCCGTCTGTACTGTTTGTACCGTTTAGTGCTATCCTCTTTCTGAGCATGGCTATCTTAAAAGCGTTAACAAAATCAAAAGTTGTACCTGCTTTTCTTGTAAGTTTTCTTTGGCGATCGCCAGAGCAGACTGCGCCTCTTCGCATCGCCTCTGTTTTGGTTGAACAATCTTGTACACCTCAGCATAATTCTCCAGCGCTAGCACCCACTGACACATGGACTTGCAAGCGACTGATATCTTTCCAACAGCCTCAGGATTGAACTCCGGGTGCTGGGTGTACCGCTTTAGACGAGTGAATACCTGCAAGATAAAACACGCTCACCAAGGGCACCAATCAGGAATGGGAATGGGAATGGCGTTTTGGTGCGTTGTAGGAGGCAGTTTAATAGTATACTGGGAATCGTTAGAATGGTACTCAATGCCTTTCCATGCCTTCTGTTATTTGGGGTGGAATGAAGAGAGTGAAAAAGCTTGCATTCCGCCCTCGGAACAGTGGTTTTTATTGTATTTAATAATCGTATATTCCAATCATTCTAATCATTCCTCTGCTGTTCATTTTTATTCTCAGAAGAGACCAAAATACACGCCCTAAAGGTGCAATTTTACATCTGTACACTTTCAGTTACAACAAAATTTATGGGACCGGACGCATTCTGTAAGTGTTCACTACAACAAATATTCAAGTCTGACCACACCACTGCACATATAACTTTATGTAAATAAGATAACTTTATCATATCGCATTCAGGATATCTCTAGTGCAAAAAACAATCCCAAATTTATTTACAAGTGATAACTCATATAAAAGCCTTATTATTAAACTGAAGTACACTAAGTTAGTACTATTAACGTTTTTCGATACACTGATGGTTAGTTGTAACCAAATGTAGCCTATAAATTACAGGCACTCGGAAACAAATCGATTTTGAAAAATCCACTACACTTACCACGTCAAATACACCATTTTCCAAAACCAACCACAAGATTATTTATTTCAGTTTGCAAAGTCATGGTTAAGACTGTGGGTAACTCACCTTATCCGGGACACTGTTCTTGTCATAACCTACAAGCTTCTTCAGAAACCCCGAATCACCCAGCAGCAGTTTAGCTGAGTTCCAGTCAGGCTTTTGTTGCAGCAGGACACACACCGCCGACAGTACAGTCATGACCATGGTCGGAGGCTTGGTGTACACACGGATCTCAGATATGTCCGATTTGTCCAATGCGTCTAAGGCGGCAATAGCTGCCTCTAGCTGCGGCAGTGCTCCCTCTAGGTCCCTCTGGGCTTCCTCTGCTATCGCCTGCACCCTCGTGGCCTCCTCATTCATGATTTCCTCCTCTTTTTGTACCACGCTATGAACTTGATCCACTGCTTCTTGGTCGCTGGCAAGCTGCTCCAGGAGCTTTTCTGTGTCCTGTTTGTGAAGAAAAAGAGAGACGGAGTAAAACAAGGAAGGTTGAAGGGTGAACTCCTTTAACCACCAATGGTGACCAGCATCTGATTTGTACCTACAAAATCAACACTTTATCAAATCACGAAACAAAGCAAATGATCACCAAATGCCTTCATGTTTCTAAAATGGGAATGATAACAGGAATTTACAATGGCATATTCACAGAGTGCAGTAAAGTAGCAGCTGTCGTAAGCTTGTAACTGTTTTAATTGTGTAGCAGCTGCTATTGTTTTCAGGGTTGGGAGTATTGTTCTGTTGTTTGTTTTATTGTTTTATAGACGAGTTGCTTTACTGTCCCTAAGAAAAGTAAGGGACTGCTTGTAGTTTGATTTCCCAGAACATCATCCCTTTTGGAATAAGACCATTTGTGGGGAGCTGGGATGGCGCAGTGGTGAGAGCACTCGCCTCTCACCAATGTGGCCCGGGTTCGATTCCCGGACTCGGCGTCATATGTGGGTTGGTTTGTTGTTGGTTCTCGTCTTTGCTCCGAGAGGTTTTTCTCCGAGTACTCCGGTTTTCTCCTCTCCTCAAAAACCAACACTTCTAAATTCCAATTCGATTTGGGGTGCCCCCAGTAAGTGCTCAGCGCTAAAGACATTGACACTTAAATAAAGTAATGATATCAAGACGCCATGTAATTGGAGCACATTTACTTAAGAACTTCGCTCAGAACGTCTTAGAGAATAAAACTGGCGAAAACAGGAGGATTACATAATCCACATACCTTAGCCTTCTGCTCTAGTTTAGGTCCAAGCTGTAGCAGCTCTGTCTGCATGGTACCTACCAAAGAATTGGACTCAGAAAGCTTCCATAGTCCTGTGCACAGCCTGTCACGATTGAAACTAAACTCAGCTCGCTTCT
Organism: Pavona decussata; assembly: GCF_977016875.1. Classification (NCBI taxonomy): domain Eukaryota; kingdom Metazoa; phylum Cnidaria; class Anthozoa; order Scleractinia; family Agariciidae; genus Pavona; species Pavona decussata. The sequence goes on from NW_028145732.1 coordinate 442,918, forward strand.
CATTCAACTTGGACAGATACAGCCGTACGAACTCCATGTAACTTGTAGGTGTGGTGTAATACCGCCGATGCAACTCATCATAAAACTTCTGTGTTTCCTCTTCGACGCTCCTGTAAACCTCAACGAAGACTTTGGACACGCTTGCCATCAAAGCGCTGTTCACCTTGCGTTCTTTGCTCAGCTCTGATGCCGCGAGAAACGAAATCGCTACCGACTGCAGAGCGTCCAGGGGCCATTTGTCAAACCAATCGATAGTACAACAATTTATTAGGGGTGGGTAAAGGCGGCAACGTCGGCGGAAACTTGTCCCCGCGGGAGTGGTGGAAAGTACCAAGTGTAGCTTTTGTTTGACGCGTTGAAGGAAGAACTGGAAGATTGCCTCCTTCGTGTCCGGAATTCCTTGGTTTATGGCGTCTTTTTTAAGATCCAAAGAGATACGCTCGAGATCTTCGTGATCGAAGAGAGCCGGGAAGTCACCATCACTTAGAACACTGGTGACATCTTCAAGGAACTCATCCTACAGGAAGAACCAAAGATATAATCAAGTCACACGGAGGAAAGAATAGAATACTTATAGCCAGATGAAATTGTTAACCATCAAAACACTTTTGATGCTGAATAGCCCTTTTAAGTGCAGGAAACTAAGTTCGTTGTCATTAGCTGAAAAAGGCTGAAGAAGTCAAGGTGAAAGAGCATTCTTGCTGTTTACAATATTCAACGGTATGTTACTGTACAACACCGTCAAACGATTAGTACAGTCAGCTGTTATTTTTTCCAGGAGGAGAAAAATGTGGGTTCCGAGCTAAGACATTTTGTCAACCCACTTTTCTCGCTTGCCCCTCCCCTTCACAACTACCCCATGTTTGTTTTAGTTACGCTGATGAATTAAAAAAATAATAAAAATAATAAAAAGGAAGATAAAGAAAACAAAGAAACAAAAAAAATTGCAGATTGTATCAGCGCTCGGACGATTATAGTACCAAAATATTTATCCAAGAACCGTTAAAGAGATTAACCTTACAAAAGCGAGCTCTGTTTACCTTCACCAAATTATCCGTCAGAAAGAGCACAGTGTTGTCCCCTTTTACACCAGCCCGCATACATGCCTTCTTGAGATCATCTCTAAACTCCAACAGATTGTATGTGCGTGACACAAACGGTCTTAAGAACACGCAATCCTCGATTAGCGCCGCTAGCTTAGCGACCGTGGCTTTGCCCGTGCCCCCTACCCCCACCATGTGCATGTGCTTCCCTGGCTGACGAAAGACGCGGGCTGCTCGGGTCACGTGCTGGATTGCCATGTCGAAGAACACAAAACGATGCTCGACGCTACCCCCTGAAAGATTGGCTTTGTCGTAGTATTCCTTGTAAGAATAAAAAAAAGAAAAAAGGAATGAATGTATCTTTCACTTTTGTGTGCAGATCGCTCTCTATTATAACGACAGGAGTAAAATTTATACGAAACTGCATCCGGGACCCGAGTGGCGTATTTTCCATATTCTCACTAGTGAGGATATTGATGACGTCATTTCCCGCTTTTTCACGGTTGTTCGTGCAAACAGTTGGTGAAAAATGGCGAGCGATAGATTTGTCTATATAATAAAAAGGACACTACACGATGGCTTGAAGGTATGAATTTTATTTTCTCGTGTTGAAAACAGTATCTTACTCGCTGAGATCTTCGTAAAATATTGTTTTCACCACTCGAAATAGCATTCACATCTTCGCGCCGCTGTGTAATATCCTCTATATATCTTTACCATTTATGTACAAACGAGTGAAAATTAAATTGATACTATCCAAAAAAATATCTAATGAGAGATTCATTATCCAACTCAAACTTTTCCATAAGTTAGTAGCAAAGAAAACTACAAAGAAAACCTGAGAGACGATGAGTACGCGCCATTAGCAAACCAGGTTTTGGTATATTCGTACTCCTTTTACTTGTTTACACGCTATTCCAACAATATTAAGTAAAGCTGGGTAATAAATAACACCTATATTCGATAACTTGTTCTCTTGTTATTATGTTATTATGTTGACAAACGTTTACACCTAAACGACGGCTTCTACAAACAGTTTATCCAATGTAAACTGCATTCTTGAAGAAAGGCAATTTTCATTCGCTGGTAATATAGTGACCTTGTAGAAACTCTAACGAAATTACTGGTACAGAGAAAACAACATGGCGACATCAATTAGTGTCTTAGGGTTCACTGGAGGCTGTGTGAAGATTGTAACGATTTAACGACGACAGGGAGCCTTACTTTAGTGTTTCAGTCTTGTGTCAAAGATAGCCTAGGTAGAAAGAAGAATCAGAAGCCTCATTGAAAACAAAAAAGGATCAATAAGAACCCTTAAAGTTTAAAAGAAAACTAAAGAGAACAAAAATTTAGTATTTTGCCAAACGGACGAAACAATTTTCGGCCGGTAAATAGGGAAAACTCACCTCTAAAATCTGTGGTAATCGCTCGTACTGCCTAACAAAGCGGTACGCTCGAGGTCCCCCTTGAGTTGCGCCAGCTTCAAGAAAGTCTCCAAATATCAAAGGCGTTTTCTCCAACTCTTCCGGGCCCCAGCGAGCTTTGAACCCATTACGAAGCTGATCAGAAAGGACTCTATAGAAGTATCGTCGGTCGGCATCATTCGTGAGACGATCGTGCAAAACTCGGGAGGCTTCGTGGCCGAGAAGCTGGCAGCAGTGATCACGTGATGTGATGACGCTAGGATGCGCTTGAAGTAAGCCTTCTATCACCTGAAAGGAAACAACACACATGACTTAATAATTTTGTAGCTGGTGTAAAGTTCACTTAGGTTTATGAAATGTATATAGCATATTTATTTAATTAGTGAAAATGGACTCAACATGAAAAAGAATATTAACAACAAGATTGGGTGGACTAACTTAGGTTAGTAGAAAGTTCATTGATTTTGCTAACCGAGAGAGTTGAGTTTGATAGCGTCATTTAATTCATACTCTGGATTGGAAAATCCTTACAAACTTAAATATTTTAAAAGTATCATGAAACAATAATAACATTTTTACTTGACAGCCAGTCAACATAGTGACACATTTTAAGAAGACAAACGCCTGGACGACTCCAGCCTCTATCCTTAACACCATTCTGTTACTTTCCGATCACTTATGTTGCACAAAGCTAGCAAACGACCTGTTTAGCGAAAAATGTCCCAGACAATTTCACTTACTTTGCTGAGGTCTCGTAGATTAAAGGTGTAATGAGATTTAGCAGGGGTAGGGAGTAGGTTTGCTTTGAGGTTAAAGTAGATTTCCATGGCGGTCGTCACCAGGACCTGGCAGCAGTCCCGAACATCGGGGGTAAAGTCTACCTTCTCGAGGAAACGCCCCAGCTGGGTGGTGTAAATATGATGCAGCCAGTTGTACGAGGGAGGGGGCAGGCAAAGCACACTGAAAACAATACAAAATGAATAAAGAAACAACAGTATGGAACAGTGTGAAACGAGAAAAGCGTTTTAGGAGAGAGAAAGAATCTTCCCTTCCCGGGCCTTACGTTCGCTGACAATAAGTAGACAGCCCGGTGAGCTCCCCCCCCCCCCCTTCCCCCTCCTCCCCTAGATTCGGGTGAATAGCTCTTATTCGCTTCGTTGTTTTGTTAACCCATTCCAGATCGTGTAACGGTACTCTAGAAAGTAGTCTCTCTTATAATTGGTCATAATTAGGCTGGTGTACACTTTTTTACTTCCAAAAAGATAAAGGATCAATTCTCCTGAGAATATCACGTGGTTTGTAATGGGCAATTAGCATAAAGAGCGAATAAGGTTTATTGGGGTCGCATAACATTCGCTTTTCGCCTGTTTACGTAAATTTGTACTTCTTCTTCAAGCCGAGAAGTGAGCCTTAGCTACGAACTCGTAACGAGAGAGGCAACAGTCACACAAAGATTACAACGAAAAATTAAAGAAAACATTCACTAGTTAAATATCCCCTGCAATTTCAAAAAAAGAGCTTGTCCTGGATGGATAAAAGTCCACCTTCGTCATTTGTACGCGAAAACCTCAATGAACAAGTTGCCCGTTAATACCTTTGTTGACAATTATCCACCTGTTTGCCACCCAAACAATGACAACTGTAATAGTGAATACATGAAAATACTTATATTTAAACTGCGGAAGAAAGTATGAATAAGTGAATGACCATCACAGTTATAAACACAACTTAAGCAGTTGCGAAAAGAAAGCCTGAATTTTTTTTTTCGCAACTGCTTAAAATGCGTATATAGGTTCGATGAGCATTTACTTATTCATTAATATCTTATGTATAAAACATTTACGGAAAGAATATAAAGAAGAAATAAAATAATAAGAAAGAGCGGCCAGGAAGCATAAAAAAGCTATAGCGCTCACAATAATTAGGCTCCTTCGAACAGCTACTATTTCTTTACCTGAAATGTCTCAACAGCCGATCATTGATCGTACTTCTACCACCCCCTGGGGGAGCACAAGCAGCTAGCAGTGTGACGTCATGAACCTCCTTCCATTGAAGTTTGTTTGAGTCATAGAATCCTCTAGAGTCCAGGAACTGACGAAGCAATTCGAGTGGGGGCTGGGACTGATATTGGTCTGGCTGAGGCATGTTGAGATCGTCGACAAATATTAAAACCTGTGTGAAGATAATAAGCAGTTTGCAAACAGCATTACCTGTTTTAACACGACCTGTGGTTTACAGACAGTACCACCTGTATGTACACAATACCTTCACTGTATGTCTTGCCTGTGTAAATACGACGGGTGTTTCGGGGACATAATCTCAACATTTCTAAAATTGGAACCCAAGTGTTTTCCAATGCCTTGTAAGTAGGCGAGGCTAGGGATAATAGACCGGAAGATCCTAAAAAATTGAGATCAATGAAACTTCGGAGTTTATAAGCGTACCTTATATGAGTAAGTGCTCAGAAGAAGGATGAGGGAGGGGGGGGGGGGGGGGGGGCTTCAAGACGATTAGCGTCACTAAACGTACCTTTTTGCCTGGTCTGGGTCCCAGAACATCTCTTCCTCTTTTCACCAGCTTAGATTCAATGAAACTCCGTGCTTTAGCTGAGCTTGTGTATGCTGAGAAGTGCATGGAGTGGAAAACAACCTCAGTATCATTTCCTTCCCCTTTCATGCCTTCACGCTCACTAGTGGTCATGTCAATTATGCTGTCCACCAGATTCTTTCTTCCCGTTCGAAACACAGCGCCCAGAATGGTTCCCGTGCTTGTTCCCGTTCCGCCTGCTTGAGACAGTCGAACCAAGGTGTCTTGGATCAAAGCACTCTTGCCGACGCCTGTTTCTCCGGTTAACAAAACCGGTTGTCCGTTCAATGACATCAACGTGATCAGAAAAGCGTAACGAACCGTGTCTACAGTTGGCACAAGAGACCGGTCTATTTCAATTTGGTTTTTCAATGGCGGTGGGTCATCGAGGGTGTTGAACGTGTCTGAGATAGCAAACTGGTTTGAAACGGCTTTAGCTATTAATGCACGCGCGGTGGGAACTAAATTGCTCCAAAGGGCGAACTGGCCGTTCTCCATATCAAGGTAGTAGTTCGCGATGCTATCGTTTCCCGGCGGAAGTTTAACACCTATTGGAGTGTCAGTTTCAAAAAGCTCGCGAACCAAAGTGTCAAAGAGTTGCCAGACAGAAGGCGCATTTTTGTCAAAGCTATCTCCCACGTCTTCGTCTTCCACAAAGTCTCGAGAAAGAAGATTTCCACCAAACGACCACGTGAAGGCAAAAACAAACACCTTCCCTAAGAAACTGAGAAGCTGTGAAGGATGGCGTTGGATGAACGGCAATCGCCGAGTACGCGATTCGTGCTCAGACTCGTCGGCAAATGTGACAGTTTTGGCCGAAGTGGTTTCCGACACATCTTCGGTAGTGTTCGGAGTTGTACTCACGGTGAATCCTCCCTGGTTGTTGATGATCTCAATAAAGCCACTGATGATGTTGCACAAAGTAGAAACAATGCTTAGGTTTGGCGCTGTTATGTACTGGAACCTATTGTAAGTTGAAAGGAAGCGAAGACCCACATCTATACTGTGTTCAAACAGCTCATGAAGATGATAGAACGCTTCTGGGGGGAACTGTAAAGAAAGCAAAAACAGAACTGGATTATGACTTCATTAATTAATCCGACCCAGCATTATCCAGAGAAGCAAATCGCACTGCACAATGGGAAAAGGGAATATCGAAACAAACTGAACCGAAGTCCAATTTTCCGGCTTTCCAAAAGTAGAAGGGCTAATATATTGTAACATACGACTTGAGTAACCAATTGGGTTGGCGGAACTATCGTATCTTGAGATGCTAAATTAACAAAGTCAGTCTTGGTCTAATTTGATGAGTTAACCGCTGGGCTTGGATTATCAAACAAGGCCCTTTACAGCCCCCTCGCTGGATTTTGAAGTGTTACCTTTGCTTGCTCCTTAAGTCTTTGAATCCATGTTTTGACATATGGTCTCCAACCGAGATCCTTAGGTTCCTACAGATATTTCAACAAAAGACTCATTGAGCAATAAATTAGTTCACTTTAATGGATGAAAGTCTGTTGCTTCACATGTAATCGCACGAAAGGTCTGAAATGGCAGAAAAGGTTGTTAACTTTCATGTCATATGTGCCTATTGCTTCATGTCACGGTCACAGTTTAAGCTTAGTTTACTAGATAATTAGGCCTTGTAAGGATTATTCCTAGCTAAAGTTAGTGTTGATGTTAGCGGTTATAGATCTAGAATAGATTATTCTAAGGAAATCTATTGGCGCATTTCAAAGAGATCTAAAGGTTTTAAATTAAAGGTTAGTGTAAGTAGTTTACTGTTAAGTTTTTGTCGGCGTGTTGACCCTTCTAAACTGGGGCTTAGACAGTCGAAATAGATAAGGGTGTTAGTTTCTAAAGAAACCGTGGTGCTGCGTCGGAGTTGGGAGTAAAAGCGACTGTTTGGTTTCATCAATTGAGTTGATAAGGTAATTTGGCTACCGTTAAGAAGTTCGAGATTCGAAACAGGATCCTGATACAAAGGATTAGCCTATGACTTCCATGTAAGCCTCAAAGTCGCTCTGACGAAGGGCTTACGCTCGAGACATCATCTCAGGAATCTCTGGCTAAATAATCTTAAACATTCCAGTTGACTTTTTTAAAAATAGGTCTAAGCCACGGTTTTGTTAAACTCTGTAAAACACGTGGTTTAGATTATGGAGCTTAGGGTTTGGTTGGGGTTTAACCGCAGTCAAACGTAAAAAAAAATAAAAAAAAATAAAAAAAACCAAGAAAAGTCCATCAAATATAAAGTTTTTACTTTGCTAGAGCTCAAAGGTGTGAATGGTGAGTCTGTGCCGGAGTTAACTAAGTCATTTTCTGATTAATACTAAAAAAGTTTCAAGACTTAGTATGTGGAGACTGATGGACGCTGTGTGCCTCTGTTTTTTGTTTGAATGTTTGACATCTGGAAAACCAATTCACCAAATGATTCCTGAAACTTATTTAGTATATCGTAAAAATGCTTTAGTAAACTAACAGACTCACAAAAAACTTATCAGCTTGGAGTTCTCACAGCAAAAGCACTATCTTTGACGAACGTTTCTTATTTTTTACGTATGACCACTGTAAAGGTTAGGGTTAGAATCGACTTCACGCTGAAGGAAAACTAAAAGAGAGATTTAACATTACGTTTACCGCGAACGGTAGAAATAATCACGTGACCATGTTTCTCCTTTCAGTTTCTCAGTAAAATTGGTTAGTTTTCCGTTAGCCTCATAGGTCAGAATTCTTTTGCACTATTCCCATCTACATGTACGTACTCATCTTTTCAAGAAAACGTCAACGCGAACTTCTCGTTTGCCGAACACACAACTCTAAATCTCTCTAATTTGAAGCAAAACGGCTCCTAATCAGAATAAAAGAAAACAGCAAACTTACCATGTACACCATACCACAACGACTGACTGTCGCTGGGGAAGCCATTGCCAGGTTATCAACCTCAAACAAGATCCTCATTCCGTGACCCATGCCAATCCGCTCTCCATTGGCAAGACACAGTAACTGAAACAAGAGAACAATCAACAGGTCTATATCCTTAATTCTCATGACCTCAGGGTTTGAATAAGCATTCGTGTTACCAGGAGAAATTAGATGCTGATCACTGTTAGGGCTTAAAGGGTTAATTAGGGACGGTGCCTTCTAATACTGAGCTAATTTTGCGGGGTTTATGGCAATGCAGTAAAACAGATCTTAGCATGGAATCCAAAAAGAATATTGGGGGTAGCGCGCATTTTCACGAATAATTATCCAACAATATTACCCATACAATATTTTCATTTTGGATTTCAATCTATGTACCTTAGTGTCATCCAAAACAGTGTTAAGATTCTCAATCCAGAGCGTATCAACAGGTCCATCCATAACAATCCAGTACCAGTAGACAGGCGCTTCTTCTTTGTTGATGATACTGCCTTCCTCTGTCGCAGCCGCTGTTTCTCCTACACAAAAGAGAAATGAAAAAAAAAATCAAGCCAATATATCGCTGCCCAACTTCAATTAGACAATAGTGCTCTAAATTCATTAATTTGTTCATTCATTTGTTTGTTTATTTATTTATAGATTCGCCAACAACAAGGCTACACAACTGGGTTACACACCCGACCCACCCCCTTACCATCCCGTACCATTCGAGTACAAAGTCGGTGAGTTTAGCTGATCAAGTACGCTACCATTCAATCAATCAAATGACCAGCAACTCAGCCCTTCAACCAAGCAGTCTTTCAGTCAGTTAGCCAGCGAAATTTTCAATCCCTTTGCTTTCACGATTGTTTTTTGGATAACTTTTAATTCTCAACTAGTGTATTTTATTCGATAATTAGAAATTCTAACTATTTTAGACCATAGGAATGTAAGCTGTGTAGTCAATGGGTTAATTCCAACTTTCGGGACCGTGGAGAGTTTGTCAGCCTATAAGTAATCACCAACATTTGTACGGCACGCGTATAGGCTACATATAGCCTCTTGTTCAGTCAAGTTCGGTCAATTAGTGAGCCAGTTAGTTCATCAAACAGCCAGTCCTTTATTTAGCCCATCAGTCACTTAGTCAGTCAGTCAGTCAGTCAGTCAGTCAGTCACTTAGTCAGTCAGTCAGTCAGTCAGTCAGTCAGTCAGTCAGTCAGTCAGCCAGTCAGTCAGTTAGTCACACAGGCAGCCTTTACTACAACAAGCCAAAACGTCAGTCGTTCAGTCAGCTAGTAAGCTTGTTTTACTAAGTTACTTAGTCAGCCAGCAGTCAGTCAGTCAATCAGTCAGTCAGTAAAGTAGCCAGACAACCAGTGACTTAGCGAATCAGCCAGCCAGCCAGCAGTCAGTCAGGCAGCCTTTACTACAGCAAGCAAAAACGTCAGTCGTTCAGTCAGCTAGTAAACTTGTTTTACTAAGTTACTTGGTCAGCCAGAACGTTAATCTGTGTCAGTCAGTCAATCAGTCAGTCAGTAAAGTAGCCAGACAACCAGTGACTTAACGAATCAGCCAGCCAGCCAGCAGTCAGTCAGTCAGTCAGTCAGACAGTCAGTCAGTCAGTCAGTCAGTCAGTCAGTCAGGCAGTCAGACAGTCAGTCAGTCAGTCAGTCAGTTCGTCAGGCAGGCAGCCTTTACTAAAGCAAGCCAAAACGTCAGTCGTTCAGTCAGCTAGTAAGCTTGTTTTACTAAGTTACTTGGTCAGCCAGGGCTGAGTTGCTCGAAGCATGGTTGGCGCTAACCATTGGTTAAGAGGTATTAAAACCTATAGGTTGCCATGACATTTAACCCGGGTTAGCGCTAACCATGCTTCGAGCAACTGGGCCCAGAACGTTAATCTGCGTCAGTCAGTCAATCAGTCAGTCAGTAAAGTAGCCAGACAACCAGTGACTTAACGAGTCAGCCAGCCAGCCAGCAGTCAGTCAGTCAGTCAGTCAGTCAGTCAATCAGTCAGTCACTTGGTAAGTCCGGCGACCAGTCATTTTGTTAATTAACCTAACACTCTGTCAGTCATTAGGTCAGCCAAGTAGTCTCTGTTTTCCTCCCATTAGCCAATCTCACCTTCACTTTTGTCCTCCAAGCTAACAGGAGACATCACACTGGTGTCTATAGACTTGGCGGAAGAGGCTCTGGATGGATTGGTTGGGACGGGGGTTGAAGAGCTCGTCTTCCGTCTTGTGCCACGTACAAGCCCTCTGCTGTTCTTAGCGTATTTACGGTATATGTGTGACAGAAGACCGTCCTTCCACTCCATGGTGGTGGGGTTAATCTCTCCATACAGCTCGCCTACTGTCACGCACTTGGGATTCAGAGTAGACACGTGAACTGAGCCACGCTTGGTCTTGGCGGTGAGCTGTGTTAACAAAGCAGTGCAAGTTAGATTGTTCTTAATGAGATTCCATCAAAAAAGAAGCTGTATTATTATTTTTTAATTTAGCACAGTTGTTCATCACACCTAATACCCTCTCTTTTACTTTTATTTTCTTGATGTTACCATGCTTGTTTTTAAGGTATAGGGCTGTAGTATACAACCACTTTGCTAGCTTGTGACAGGAGTTTTTAGAGAACCTTTTTCCACGAAAGAGGGCCCAAGATAATCGGCCATTTTCAAGTTGTTGTGAGCCTCATTAAGAAAGTGAAACTAAGTGCAAAACTTTTCATAGGAAAATTAAGTTTGTTTGCATATGAATGAAAACTAATTTTCACAATAAAAACTTTGAACTTAGCCTCGCTTTCATAATGAGGTTCAAAGCAACTCGGAAAATTTGCAGAATTACGTTTCCTGGTATGTAGTGCAGAATGATTTAAAATATAACCATGTTCGTAAAATGTGTTCAAATGTCAAACGCCTGAAAAAAAAAAAGAACAAATAAAAGCTTTCAGTTAAAGTAATTAATCCCGCAATGTAGTGCAGGTAAATAGGTAGAATAAGACAGCTCGGCTAAGTCACATATTCGATGCAATGTAAAATCGATGTTAAAACGAAGTTAAACAATAAAACCACGGCAATCCGAAATATATTTTACTTTTCGAGCCTCTTCAGTCGTCCGCCACAAAAAAACTTTCCTCAAATTGTTCATGTTAGAACCCTTGAGCCAGAACATTAGGTCGCTGATTTCATGTAAGCCGTCAAGAGATATCCTATCTTGGTAAGACCGCTCTCGAGCTTTCTGACACTTTTTTCATTCTAAGTCTCTCGGAGATCTGTCTCGGCATGGCGCAATGCCTCACTCTAGAATAAACCCTGTGTCAGGCCTTACATTCGTAATTTTAGGGTACACCTGTTTAAGATCTCCAAGACGTACACTTTCCGAGTCAGTACACTTACCACGTAGGAAAGCGCAGTCTTTGAAGACCCACCCTCATCAGGCTCGTCTACAGTTCCCGGATGTTGGCGTTGTTGTTGTTGTTGTTTTTGCTGTTCCCGCGCTTGAATGGTTGGCAGGACAACAAGCGCGCGCTTGAGGATCTGACGCGTGGTTGTCTTGCCGCCACCAGCGGGTCCCACGAGCATGACTCCATGTCGGACTTGTAATGTACTGTTTAACTGGATCACTTTGTCGATTTGAGTGGGCCAGTACTGAATAGACAGCTCACCTAATGCAGACCTGGCGGCTTTCTGCAAACAACAAACGATACGGTTAAATCTCGATACCTTTAAAATGTAAGCGGAGATGTAGAACGTCTCCAGTATATAAACAGAAACTTTTCAGGTATATTTGTTAGTGTGGATTTCACTTTACTTTCAGAATTAATTTCACGTTTGCATTGCCTCTTTGGCCCGGCGTTTGTCCTTGTGGTCTTCTTTTGCCAGAACTTTAACATCCCCAAGTTCAATCAATGTAGCGGTTAGAGAGTGGGCTTGAACTCTGACCACTCGGCCACGCTGCCCCCACTGCATGTTTGTCGCCGTGATAAAACCATCAACTAAGTGTTGTCGCGAAGTTTTATTTTGCTCCTTCCACCTAGAGAATGACGGATTTCCCCCACAAAATACTCCACGATAGGGGAAAAGGACTTGTCAGGTACAACTCGTTTGGATGGAACTTGCTTTGTGTTATTTGTTAACTGTATTCACCTTGAGCAACTTGTTATCTGGACCAGCTGGGTCCATGCCAGGAAAGAGATCCGCCAAGATGCTATTAAACAGTGGCACATCCTCAGCTACGAATTTAGGAATGTTAGCATCCTTCACAGCATTGATGATGATGTGCGACTCCTCTTCTTCCAACGTTTCTGATTCCATGTTGAGACTAACGAGAAGTAACAGAATTTATCAAGAAACGCACAAAATAAGAAGCGAGTTTGATTCAAGTGCAATTGATAACACCAATTGTTTAATTGGATACATATGAGTCTCTCCAGGTAATAGCCGAAAAAAAGCGATTTGCTAAGATATGCAACACGCTATAATCTCGAAGTTGTTATCTTAGGTGGTTCGAAACAGAAAAGCTCCCTGAGTTTTAGCAACTGAAAAACCAGCCATCACTGGCGTCAATCAACTGTCAACAGGTTCTCTAAATTATGCGTTAATCAACGCCATTGTCCAATTTCGTTTTAAGAGCAGGAGCACTTACATGTTCAGTGATTACTGAATATCGCAGTGTAGCTCATCTGGACTAGTGCAACACACATACGTTTCATTACACCACTAAATAACCAATGCGTTATGCCTTGTGGAACAACGCTTAAGAAATGTGTCATTTATAGCTCAATTATGTTTCTGACATTAAAAAACAATTTTTCCTTAAACTGACTTGGAGTTTAAAATATTAATCGGCCGGAGTCATGAAAATCACGTCTTGACGTCTTGCCCACCTTTCATTCACTTAACTTCGGCAATAATTCTTTTGTGACTTTGAAGCCGCAACATACAGTTCAAAGTTGACTATTAAATGGGAAGGGAAGGATAAAAGTGATGGGGGCTCGAGGCAGGGTGGGAGGACATGTTGGGGAGCTTGTTGAAGGCCGACGCTAGGTTGAACTTTCACGGTAATTGGATGTACAATGATACCCTCTTCTCCAGTGATAGGTGATCACATAAAATGTTTTCCCTTCCTTTGGATTTAATGGGGCTTCATTTATCATTGTTTTTGAACCGAGACTTCCACGATTCTTGTTAAGTATTGCAGACAAAAGTTATTTACCCAGCAGCCCTTCTGCGCTGCGCAGCCATAAGAAGAACAGACTTGATAGCACGCAGTCCAAAGTCATAGTGATCCTATAAAGAACAAAAAGAAACGAGAGAGAAAAAAAAAACAGTTTTGACAATACGGTACAACACTTATTGAAAACTTCCCCTTGGGGCTTTTTAGTGAACAACAATAAAATATACATGACCAACTAACAACATATAAATATATACATTGAAAAAAAGGGGGGATGTAGATGTAGATGATGTAGGTACAAAGTGCAAAGACAGAACAACAATATATTTAGATTGATGTCAAACATCAGAAACCAAACCAGGATAGTGTGCTTACTAGGAGCCTAGGCTTTAACCCCGATAGTGACAGCGTCAAACTATCTTCATTACATCACAAGTAGACCACAAATACACGTCACGAGAAAGAGAAACAAAGGATATGGCCACCCAAGGTCAAACATGTTGCTGTTTACACAGTCTCTCAACTAGTACCAAAGGAAGTTTATGAAGAGAAGTAAGGAGCTTTATTCATGTTGACATCGAAAATATGATGTATTGAAAAAAGGGGAAATGAGATGACCTCCCTCCTTTGACGCACATGGATGGCCCAGTAGACCTGCAACCCTGCAAAAGCTCTATTTTTACTGGACCCTGATAACCTGCAGCTGCATTGTTTTTAGGGTTGGGAACATTGTTCTGTTTTTTCGTTGTTCTGTCCTCTCGACCAACCATGTAAGCCGTTGTTAATGGAGCAGGTCGCCTTGGAAGGCCATGTATTTTACTTCAGTAGCTCACCTGTTGAGAGAGCTGTTTGCTCGCCAGTTGATACAGGTTGACAACTTTTCTTGATAACAGAGCAGCTGCCGTAAACCCACCAGAGAACAAGATGATCTCTGCAATCAAAGCATAGTCAGGAGCCATCATGGCCACAGGACGAAACAGGGATTTCAAATTGTCGGGTAGCTCCACTCGACCGGCATACCTGGGAAAACAAAAAGGATATATACCATCAAAATTATTCCATTGCGCATATGCCACACATTGACATTCCAATCCTAGCAGTATATGTAGGATGTTTGTCCTATGAACCTAGTTTAAGGTTACCCAGTACCTTGAGAGGTGTCTTTAGAGGTGACTCGCGTCCAAGCGATGTAGCGCGTCCGGTTTAAACTGTAGATACCTGAACCCTTATATCAAATCAAAGCTTATAGAGCTGGCTATCCAACTAAACCAAGAATTTTGAAATAAAATGAATTGCCGAATTTTCAGCGCTGTTTTCTCGAATAAATTTTTTTCACTTGGAGGAGCCACTTCAAAGAGCTAAAAATCAAAAGGAATTTGTTCGTTTGCCTTCAAATTTGGACAGTAGCTAGTTTAACATATAAACAACAAAAAGGTTTCGGCGAATTTTTTCTTTCGAAATATTTTTTCTCCGAGAGCGATTTTTGTACGATTACTCCACATTTTTTTCATCCTATTTCGAAAATGCTCTATAACTTTTCACTGCGATTGAATATGACAAAACGCAGACAAGTTTTTTTAGCGCTTTGGGTCCGTAAACTGAGGAGCAAATTAAATTAGCAAAAAACAAAATTCACTTTGACTAGTAGCTTTAAAATGGTGATTCAGACGCTCGGAATTAGAGGTCGTGAAAAATTCGACAATTTATTTTATTTCAAAATTCTTGGTATGGTTTGATAGTCAGCTCTATAAGCTCTAAATTGATATAGAGGTTTAGATGTCTACAGTTTAAACTGGACGCGCTACATTGCTTAAACGCGAGACACCTCTGAAGGTATCGCGTAACCTTAATGCCCTCAGCTCCAACGAGTCTCCTGTTGCTCAGTGGTAGAACACTTCAAGGAACAATGCTATCAAACTGTCTCTTAGCTCAACTCGACCAGCATATCAAGTAAAGCAGAAACGATGAAACAGCAAGTTTTGCAAAGGCGCTATGAAAGAACAGTGATTTCAAACTTTCTGGTATCCCAACTCGACTGGCCATACCAAGGTAAAAAAACAATCAAATAATTAAGTAAAAAATAAACAAAAAACTAGCCAATGCTAGGCATCGAAAAAGAAAAGTGATCTCGAATCCTCGGGGAACTCAACTAGACAAGCGAGTTGGTGAGACAACAACAATAAAACAAATTACTTGTGACGGGAGGGATCAGAGCTTGGCCCATCAGGACTGGTCCACGGAATGTCACTTCTACCACAACTTCATTCCTTACCATCACGTGCTTATATTGGAAATGTACACATGAAAGGGGCTTTCCAAAAAAGGGCTTTCCATGTTTAGGACAAGTCTGTGTGGCATGACATCCGTCAGACTATGAAGTTGTGGCTTTTGAGAAGTTCACTGAATCGCTAGTTTTGTTACTCCCCAACTAGACAAGGCGCTTACGTCTTCCTAAACCAAGGTTTCATGGTAATTTTGACTTGTCTCAGGGGCTCTTTAAAAACTTGATGCTACTCCGAAACTCTCCATTCCTTAATATACATTGCTTACCCAGGGTTCATCGTTATGAACATTCCGCAGTTGGGGTTCAGTTTGATGTCTCTTCCCTCGAACAAAAACCTGTCAGGACAAATTACAATTCAAGGAATAAAGCAGAGATATACCTAAGACTTCCTGCTCCGTATTATTATTGCTCCAGAATTATTTTCCACTATTCTCATCTATGTACTCATTTTTTCAAGAAAATAAAAACACGAATCTCACGTTTGCCTTTTGCGTCAACGCGATTCTAAATCGCTCAATTGTCAAGAGTTACAAACCGTCGGAGACGTTACAAATGGTTGCATACCATCACAAGAAAGTTACAACTTCTTCGAGTGAGCAGGTTACCAAGCTTAAGCTTGAAAACAAAGAGAGGTACTTACATTGAATATTCTATAACTGCGTTTGTCGCATTCTGTTATTGACACAATTAATTGGTAATCGGGCATAAATTACTCGCCCGATTGTACTCCACTCAGTCCTATTACGGTTACTAATTTAAGGACGGTGCCTACTATTGTTACTGCGCATACGTTCTGCGCATCGCGAGATACTCAGGTTTCCTATGGGTGGTGCCTACTAATACAGGAATATTTTTGCGCGGTTTAAAACTATACGGAGAAAGCAGAACTTACCAAATGCCTTGGTATCTCAAAAGAAAATTGGGGGTAACCATGCATTTTTCCGAGAAAATTAAGCTTCAATTTAGGAAAAAATCCCATACATTGCTTTATATTTTGGCGCTTTTTAGAGATATTGTTGCTTAATTATCTCTGAAAAATGCGTGGTTACCCCCAATTTTCTTTTTGGATTCCAATAGGCCTTGCTAAGATCTGCTTTTCCCGCATAGTCATAAACCGTACAAAAATACTTCGGTATTAGTAGGCACCGTCCTTAATAAATTATAGTTGCAGTAGTGCGGATAAGTCTCACCTAGTGACACCATTGTCTTTAGCCGTTTTAATAGTATGCAACTGTTGAGCAATGACTGATAACACTTCAACGTCAATACGGTTAAACTCATCAAAGCAAAACCATGAGCCAGATTGAGCCAGACCTGAGAAAAACTTGCCCATCATCTGTTAAAAGACAAACGGTGCATCTCTTTACTCCATTTAATGGGTCTGTTGTAATTTTAAATAGACTCAGGTAAATGGTAGTAATCAACTATCAATTATATTTAGATCTGATACGGGAAAAAGGCATAACATGTGAGAGATCACCACTAAAATAACGTTCTCCTAGTCTGACAGTATTCATCTATGGAGAGCCATTATACAACAACAACAACAATTGCATAACTCACAATTCTTAACGAAAAGGTTGCTTTAGATCTTGGATGTATGTTTGCCTTTTCATTTCAAATTTAAGATGCCAGTTTTTGTGCCGGATTTTTGTATGAAAGAAAATTCTTTCGGAAGTGAACAATACCATCAAAAGGGTGCCTCTGTCAAACTACTTTCAATCTGAGAGTTTTCCTGCAAAATTTGATGTCCAAAACCACTTTGTTTTATGAAAAGAACTTCCCACGGGGACTCTCAGCAGACAGTCCCTCGACACATGCGCGCCAAATATTAATGGAAACGAACCAATCAGATTTGCTTATTCAAACTGAGCCAAAATAATCAGCACCAATACCTTGTAATCGAGTCCTTCAGAGCAGTTAAAGACCAAGCACTGTTTCCCCATAGCCTGACAGAAAAGATACAGGAAAACGTTAGATTATAGAACCATAGTTCCTTAAAGAAAGATTTGGTAAGCGGGAGGTCATTAGGGAAAACGAATTGGCGAAAAAGTCTTTAACTGAGAATGATGTATTATTCAGTGAGTGACATAAGCACACTAGGTAAAAAGGAAATCCGAGTGCTCCTATCAGGAGGCGAACCTAAGACATTCCGTTTGCAAGTTCGGATGCTCTACCACTGAGCTACAGGAGACTCGTGGGAGCTAGGGCCATTAAACTAAGTTCATGGGACAAATATCCTGCATACTTTTCCTTCACAATGGAAAAGTCAGTTTACTTGTCCAATGGACTGAAACACGAGACCTTATTTCTAGTGAAGGAAAAGTGAATTTCCAATGCCGCGCAAATTTTACGTTCGTACATACTGGCTTTAGGTACGTTAAAATAGGATAAGGAGCAACATATGAACACTATACGTACTTAGCTGAGTGCTATTGAACTTTTTACGTTTTACTCAAGCGACTCTGAACACATGGCCTGTTATTTAATTTACGTACCAGAACCAGTCACATTTACGCCCGTTCGCGGGTAAAATGTATGTGGCAGTGGAAATCCACCTTGTTCTTGAAGAAGTAACAAGAGTATTAGTTCTTCCCTTAAGATTTCATTTGTTGCAAAGCTACAACACGAAGACACATCAGAAAAATGCGTGTTCTCCGCTCTTTACTACCTTAGCGAGATCCTTGACAGTCTCTGTTTTTCCAGTACCAGCCGGGCCAGCTGGTGCACCATTCAAATGAAGATTAAGCGCTCCAGTTAGGGTAAGGTAACATCTGTCGGTCAGGGGTGTGATAACAAGGCGTGGAGAGCACCCCAAGTATTCATAGCCATAATCAAACACTGCGTTGCTGTGGCGGACCATACAGGAATGTTTTTCATCATTCCACTCATACCGCAACTGCCTGCAGAAAAATAGATCCAACAACAACAACAACAATCCTTATTTCTTAATTCTTACCAATTTACAATTGGACTGGCTCGCAGGTAGCTACTGCTAGTCTTGGGCGGGTATGGATATTTAAGTTTAATTGCAAATTCTTTATTTTATGTGTCAATAGTAGTAAAATAAATGAAAAATAAGTAAAACAAGAAGAAGAGAGAATAGAAAGGAGTGAAAGAAAGAAGCAGAGATTTAAGGCAACGTTGGTTAGGATGAGGAATTATAAAGAATGAAGAATGAATTATGAAGATGCGATTTAAAGGGTCAGGCTGTCTCCAGAGGAGAACCCAGTCAGCTTCATCGACCACCAAAACCAACTGTAAAGTTTATTTCACGCCGCGAAGCCAAAGCGTAAACCATTCGAGTCTGTGGGTGAAAACTTAACGTGTGTTCGAGCAGAAAAAGGCGTCTGCTCGTGGAGGTTAATGTATTTTATGTGCTCTGTTTATTATGCTTAAGTGGTTGGTTTAACTTTTCGGATACGAAGTTATTCCCAAGGTGCCCCCTTCCAAGTGAAAGCTACTGAGCATCACTATTAGTTTTTGGGCTTTTCGTCCTGGATATCATGACAATTTTGAGCGTCTAACTTGCACTGCAGTCTACTACCTTTAATATGCCTGCTTACCTAGTCCATTCGAAATCTTCTTGGTGATAAACCTGGTTGGTGATCATAGAGTCCAGCACATCACGAGCATGTACCTCAATTGTTAATAGAGCTTCAAGAGTCTGGTGCTGATGTGGGACCAAGGATGACATCGAAATCTGAGACAGACTGTGAAGAATGGACACTTGCTTCTCTCTTTTGCTTTGAAGGGCATCTTTTGCTCTCGTGGTATGGAAACATTTCAATACATCGCGACTGAACACTATTTGAGACTGATAAGAAAGACAAATTACGATTGAACACCAAGACAGCTGCGTTTATTCATCTAACTTTTCTCCTTTGCTTTGAGTGGTATCGCTCGGTTTTTGGTTCTATACAAATTTCCATGAGCCACAACCGACTTCATTTGGATGCTTGGTTTGTCAACAGATTTGATAACTAAAGGTGAATTAGCCACAGTAAAGACATTCGAGGGCTGATTTTTCGAGATTTAGCCCTTCGCATCTCTTTACGGTGGCTAATTTACCTTTAGTTGTCAACTCTGTTGATAAAACAAACATTCGCTCCTACGCCCCACCAACGCAGTACGGCATTTTCCTTAGAAACTAACCAGCTTATCTACTTTTAGTATAAATCTACTTGTGTTCTATCACGAATGCCGTTCTCTGATTGGCCACGCTACTCACTATCTATCTGTGATAAATAGTGAGCAGCGGTTTTCAACAAAATGGCGGCCGCTTCGTCGCGTTTTCGAAGTATCTGCGATGAGGAAATAGATAATTTACTTGTTCAGTTTTGACCGACTAGTAGATTTATACTAAAACAATTAGATGATTTTGGCTGCGCCCTCATCAGCTATCACGCGATAGAAATGTCGAGCTCATAATCTAATTGTTAAATAGACTTTATTTGAGACTGATACTGAGACGGAAAAGACAAATTACTGCCTAATTTCAACAAAGCAGCGTTCAATGAACGAATGCTTCCTTTTCGCTTTAAATGATATTTTTTGGCCTAGTAGTATGAAAGCAGTTCAGTCTGCCGCAGTTCAACTCAACTTGTGACCGATATAAAGACAGAAAAGGCAAACAACCACCTAACCTTAATATAGCTGTGTTTAAACATGCGTGCTTCTCACTTGCAGGCACTGCCGAGAGGGTGAAAGGGGGGGGGGGGGGGGGGAAGGGATGCTTTGACTTGTCCACTAAAGTGGAGTCGATGCTTGCTTGTTTGAAAACAACACAAATAATTCCTGCCGTACTTCAAGGAGCAATTTCAGCTTTTCGGAAACGGTAATTAGGTTAATTCTTTGAATAGAAAATCTTCAAGTAAAAATTTAGCTTTAGTTAAAAGCTAATTGAGGCCATCGCACCCCACTGTTAGACTTACTGACATACTCCGTCAGAGGTCACATATACCATAGTAACGACTTTATAACGTTTTTCTTTGAAATGCCAAAGTTAATGCCATGCCCTCTAATACAGAGGTATTTTGCGCCGTATATTACTATGTTAAAAAATAAAAGATCTTAGCAAGGGATATTGGAATACAAACAAGCAATCGAAGATACCCATAACCTGCATAGCTGGCGGTTTTGTTCGCACGGGGTCATAGGTTTTGGCGGCAAAGCCACGGGAGGAACGGCCTCTTCCTCATTCCACTCGCCCCTTCACCGCTCGCTTCAGCGTTCTCCCCCGCCAAAACTTTTGACCCCGCGCGAACAAAACCGCCAGCTACGCAGGCTAGGACAGCCACGGATAACAACATATGGGATATTTTCCACATCGAAGCTTAATAATTTCTGAAAAATGTGTGGCCACCCCTAATTTACTTGTTGGATTCTTATTGATATGTCTATTAAAACATATCTTGGGCCTGGCTAACCAACACGGCCATGCTTCATAGCCTTTGAGTGTGTTCGGCTGGGTAGAGAAGGCAAAATAACAGCTGATCTACCGCAACTCGGATCTGAAAGCTAAATCTTTACCTTCGTCTTTCGCGCACCGAGCCGTTCAATTATTAAGTATCAGTCTGGACTTAGTTGTTCAAAGAGCGGATAATTTTATGCACTGGATTGGTCGTTATCCAGCAGATAAAGAGTGTCCAAGCATTTCCCTATAGACCCTATGCAAAAATGGCTGGCATTTTAATATTCTCTTGTCTGCATTGAAATTAGCATCTCTAGCCTCGTTCAAGGTGAAATATTCTTTTAATTTTTGAACTCAAGAACGAGGTTAGTAAGGCTTATTTGAATGCAAACAAAAGAACATTAAAATGTCCGCCTTTTTTACATAGGATCTACAGCTTACAATCTGTGAATAGAGTAGAAGCGATGTGTAATTTAAGTATGGGGATTGTGTGGAAATCTTGCCAAAAACGTTGGTTGGAGTATATTTGCACCGCTGGATAGCGACTTATCCACTGTATAATGTTATCCGCTCTTTGAACAACCAGGGCCTGATGCTTACAACAGTGAGTACAGCTTGGCCTGGATGAGCCAACACCCAATCAGAGTAAACTGAAGTGTTGTAATACATTAAGCACATCTTTACACGCCTGTAAAAAATAAAATAAAATAAAGTAAAATAAACAAATCAATATTTTCACAGTTGAGGACTTGTCATTTAACAGTTTTGAGGGTAAATTGGCCACCGTAAAGAGATTCGAGCGCTGACGTTTCGAGCGTCAGCCCTTAGTCAGGGCCTTAGCCCTAAGACCGCCAGCGCCAGCGCTCGAATCGCTTTACAGTGGCCAATATACCTTCAGTTATCAACTCTGTTGATAAACCAAACATTCGTTTCTACTCTCCACCGACGCTGCACCGTAGTGTCTTCAGAAAGTAACCCCCTTACCCAGTCAAAGAGCGTTTACAGGTGAAAGTGTCTTTTTTTTTATAATACTTACATTTTGACAGTCTCGTACATTGCCAGCTCAACATTGTACAGCCAAGACTCCACAGTTCCACGAGCCCTTAAAGTCCTATCAAAATGGAAAATATGAATTACAAATGAAATGAACAAAACGCAAAATAAAATAAAAACTTATGCAACAGACACTATACAATTACACTTGTTACTCCCTCATTTAACACGGGAATATGTTTTATTTTCATGACAATCTGACCCAAAAGAAGTTGTCGAGCATAACGAGTTGATGTTTAAGACAACAATCATGGCACACTCCCTGTTAACCACTTGATTTCATAGGAAGATAAACGTTGCAAGGTAAAAGTGGCTGGCACTAGCTCCTATCACTTTCTCGACAATTTTTAAAAGCTTAAAAGCTGCCTCTAAACCCCTCCCGACCAAATTTTTTTTTTAACTTTGCAAAAAGTTGTATCTGAACACTAATAACAGTTCCATAATAAACTCGGGGGTCATGAAACTTGTTTTTGAGTTACAACCACATAAAGTTAACTTAAGGCGTGCTTTGGACAGGATGTACTGTTGCTATGGTAACCACTTGTTGGCCAATGATTAGGCAACTGTTTAACACCATCATTGTTGTATAAAATGATAAAGAGTGGTAGTGTCGATCCATCAAAGTATAGTTCAAGAAAAGTGCCTCGGGAGAAAGCTTCTTCATTTCTTGAAAGACAAGCAGTTAAAGGGCCACGCTCACGACGATTTTGCTGTATTTTGGTAAAAACTGCTCAAATTTTGATAAAGAACCTGTTTTGTTTCATGAATTGCCCTTACAACACCAGGAAGAAAATATTAAGGTTTTTCTCCCAGGAAAAACTTTTAGCGACTTCTCAGGGAGAACTGAAAAAATGGGCCAATGTTTTCAAGCTACAATCCACTTCCATCCTAGCCATCCTTAGCCAAACGTAATTAAGGACGGTGCCTGCTAATAACGAAGTATTTTTCTGCGTTTTATGACTATGCGGGAAAAGTAGATCTTAGCAAGGGCTATTGTAATCCAAAACGAAAATTAGGGGTAACCACGCATTTTTCAGAGATAATTAAGAAATAATATCTCTAAAAAGCGCCAAAATATAAAGCAATGTATGGGATTTTTTCCTAAATTGAAGCTTAATTATCTCTGAAAAATGCATGGTTACCACCAATTTTCTTTCGAGATACCAAAAGCATTTGCTAAGTTCTGCTTTCTCCGCATAGTTTTAAACCGCGCAAAAATATTCCTGTCTTAGCAGGCACCACCCATAGGATACCCGAGCATCTCGAGATGCACAGAACGTATGCGCAGTGACAAAAGTAGGCACCTTAATAGTAGTTGTAGAGCATCCGCACTAGTAATCGGAAGGTCTTAGGTTCGACTCCTGATAGGAACACTCGGAATTTCTTTTTCCGAGTTTGCTTGTGTCATTACTGAATAATGCATCATTCTCATTAATCAATACTAGTTTCTGTGCACTAAAAGGGTTATTGTTAACAAAACTGAACCATTATTTAAATGACTTCTTTCGGTTATTCATAGTGACACTGTCCCTTCAAACTAAGGCATTAGTTTCCTTACTTTGGCAGCTGGACACTCTCTCCCTCCTCTGAAGTCATGGTTTGGATTTGCGCCGGCGAATGAGCTTGGCGATAAATGCCAAGCTGGTGAATATTACCAAAACACTTTCTCAGGTGGGGCTGCCATGAAAGAAAACAAAGAGAGTCGATTCAGTAATTATTACATGAAATATTACTCACCTAAGCCGAGAGACCCACACAACTGGGTCACTGGTATGTGGATTTAGGGTCCGTTCAATTGACCCTATTCCGGAACAGGAATAAAATAAAATAAAAATAAATCACTTTATTTAAGTGTCGATGTCTTCAGCGCAGAGCACTAATTGGCGACACTTTCCAAATCGAATTGGAATTTAGATGCGTTGGTTTTTAAGGAGAGGGGAAAACCGGAGAAGTTATCCACAACTAAGAAGTTATCGACAACAGTTTTCCTCGCCGTCTGTGCAGGCCCTTAGTAGTTGTGGCGGCAAAAGACAGGATTTGTGTCTTGAACAAACCTGCACAGCATTAGGATTCTTGCTGTTTGCTAAGATGTCAAGCAAGTCTTCATTACTGAGGAAGTAAAATCTGGCAAACACCAGCCTCTTGGTTTCAAGGTAGTCCTTGAAAGAAAAAAAGAATAAGTAAACATTAGCACTTGCAACAAAGAAATCTCCAACATGTGCTTTCACGTATGACGGATAGAAACTTGGAATTGAGCCACTTTTAACGAACATGTTTAAGCGCTTGGCCGGCCATGACTTTGAATATCTTTTCACGCGTGCTAGTTGGACATATTTGGTGTTTGTTAACAAAACGACATTCACTAGCAATTTTCATAGTAAAATTTTTGCTACTTAAGCCACTAACTCAACAGACCCTTTTCAACACAAATATAACCGATACCTGGGAACTTGAAATGGCAAAGAACAAAGTGATTATTGTAACTTCTCCAGTTTGTTTTTGCAAAGGATGCATTTTTAACCTCAAGAAGGACAAGGTTGTTCTGTAACAAAGGTGTTTTTCAAGTCATTAATTTTAGCTGGTGTCTGTCATCACCTGTTACGTGATTGGCTGCAGCATTTAGCGGGCGGGCGACACGATTTTGCGAGGTGATGTACATTTTCATCGTTGCAGCAATGTAGCTTTCTGAATAATGAAACAACTCCCATCTTTGGCAAGCTAAAGGTAAACTGTAATGAATTTTAGGACCTTTTTTCTCAGTCTTCCACGGAAAATACAACCTTTAAAATACTAAATATGCCCACCTCTAAGCATCGATGGATTTTCTCCAAGTGAGAGTTACTTGCTTGCAGGACTTCCAGTACTCCTTGAGAGGACAGAAAATTAAAACAATGTATTTAAAATTGCAACTGCCACACGTATGAGTTATTCCTAAAATTAGACGTTGTATTGTAACAGCAAAAGAAGTTAAATTCATCATGTAGCAGCTCACAAATTTACTATCCCAATGTTGTTTATTTTTTCTTAATTTGTTACCAACTGTATAAGCCCTGTAAGTACAGAACGGCGTTGCTAATAAAGGTCTCCGATGTAAGAGAAAAATAGAGCGAGAAACCGGAAACGGAGGACAGAGAGGCAGGAATTGGGATAAAACTGCATTTTTTGGTTGTTGCGGGCATTAGAAGAACAAGGAAAAATATCAGGTCCCGGTTGTTCAAAGAACGAATAATTCTATCCAGTGGATAAAATGTACTTTTACTAATACATTTTACCCGCTAGACAGCGACATATCCTCTGGATATAGGTATCCGCTCTTTGAACATCTGGGGCCTGAACAATGCATAAAAATTCATGATAGCAAAAGCACAAGGAGGTGGCTGGGTAAGTAACTGTGAGTAAACGCTAAGGAAAACAGCAAGTTTAAATGAACCCCTTTGTCCTTCCCGCAATAATTAAGCCAGCTCTCTTACCGGCAGCTGTTGAAGCCCTCAGTGCATTTGGTTTATCAATAGTTCTTCTCATGATGTCTTTCCATGATTTGTCCACTTGAGCAAACAAACGAGCCTCATTTGGTAGCTGCCTGCAACGAATAGGAGCCGAACTGATGACAATCATTTGCGAGGGTAAAATAAAAACTTCCTCCATTAAAAACTCCACACAAGCCAACATGCATATGGTTATTTGATATCAAATTTTAAATCTCAACACTCACGAGAGTATTTATGAGGTTTTTTTTTTTGTTGGTGAGCACCTGCTAGATAATTCCATACTTCACTAGCTACACTAGCTTTCCCCAACGTAAAGCAGCTTTGAATACTGTTTCTAAGAATTTGTGCATTTGGGTGATCACGATTAGCAGCGGGTACCATTGTCCCTCTAGTCAATTACTACTTTTGACCGTAGAATAAAGCTGTCATCCTATCATCAAACTGTATCATAAGACAAGCGAGTAGACACAACACCTGTTCATACGACCACCTCAAAAAACTATAACGCAAACCGAATGTTGTGTGAAACCCTGTAGTAACAACCCATCTGTACTAAGGGGGGGGGGGGGGGCCTTCCCCTCCTTAGCACACCCCACGGTGACATCTTTCCTCACATCAATCGTACCTTTGAATGTCTGCAGCTGAAAAGATAGTTTCCAGGTAAAGCCAGTTTCGCTGACAGAGAAGCCATTCATCCAATGTTCTGGCAAATAGCTTCAGTTTCCTATCCCAGTCTTCCACTAAGGCCTGTAAATCAAAAAGCAGTTTCTCTACAAACTACTGGCATCTCGTTTAATTAGTACGTATTGTTTTTTTTTTTTTTTTTTTAGTGTGCAAAATGTTGAACAGTCTATGGATGGTTTGCATGTGACGTCATAGCGGCCAAGTTGGTGTACAAGAACAAAAAGATTTTTCTCCTCTGGGAGTTAACTTCCATTTTTATGCAAACTTTATATTTACATTTACATTTACATGTTATTTGTTCGGTAAAATCATTAAATATCACACCAACCGTTCACTTTGTGAACAATTTTTCTTTTGCATTGTACAACCACATGGCAGCAATGCAAACCACCCATTCCAACATTCACCATGGTGTGATACACTATTCAATTTTCATTGAAAGCAACAGCAACACCTGTCGGTCAAGTTAAACTGCATAACACTGGCTTACAAGCGCCTCCAAATACAAAGGTTTTTTTGCCCGGTTTCTGACTGTGCGGGAAAAGCAAATCTAAGCAGGGGCTTTTGGTAAGCGTGCGTTTTCAGGGAGATCGTTAGGCGATGATAACGCATTACTTCACAGCAATGCAATTTTTCTTGGAATGCAGTTTGGATATCTCTGAAAAATATGTGGTGTCTGTTTGGATTCAACCAGCCCTTGCTGAGATCTCCTTTCTCACATAGCCATGGATCACGTAAAAATACCTTTGTATTAACAGGGACTGTCTTCAAGAAAATCTACTTTTTAGGACCCTTCCCTCCTGTACAAAACAAATGTGTACTAACAGAAGGGGATAATGTCCTTAAGAGACACTGGATGAATGACAATGAAATAGCAAAGCTTACGATGTTTTCAAGCTTAAAATGTTCTTAGGTACCTTCTAACTACATAAATCCAAGCACAAATGACACATTTGTCTGAGCATATCTGTACCTTGATAGGCGTGACGAAGCGTGACCCTCTGATGTTAGAGAGCGTGACTTGACTCTCTTCCACAGCTGTGATGATATCATCGGCTCCTGTGATGATGGCAATGTCACGGCTTGCATGAGCAGCCAACGTGAAATCCGTGTGATTCCAGAAGTCCATCACCTGGAAGACAAAGCAAATCTTGTTGAAGTTTTAAAGGTAAATGCATTGTAATTTTAATGTGTGTTGCTTAAAGTGCAACTAACGCATTTTTTTTCCTTTCCCTGAATAAAAACTGATTACTTGTGCAAAAAAACAATTGTTGGTAGCATTTTTCTTTGAGCTTTAATGTCCCGTGAAAGTTTCAATTTTTTGGCGGCTCTTTAGTTCACCACCACGCAAGAAGGAGAATCGGTCTTAGTTTTACAGTGAGGCCTTTGAAGGACCATAATAGACGATACCAATGCCCTTTGCAACAATTTCGCTTCTATTGTGGTCCTTCGATGACGTCACAGTAAAACTAAGAACCATTCTCCGTCTTGCTCGGCGGTGAACCAAAGAACCACGAAAATTTGAAAGTTGACAGGACAAAAAAAAATCAAAGAAAAATGCTACGAACAAATTTTTTTCGTACAAGTAATCAGGACAACTTGGAGGGTTTTCATTGAGCAAATGAAAAAAAGATGGGGTTATTCGCACTGTAAGATTTTTCTCAGTGGTAGAAATCAGTACAAAATGTCCGTCCTGTTGTTTCTTGTTTCACATGTCACTCAATGGAATCTTGGGCGCAATGGAGACTTGTACAGAAGCGTGTGTGTTCACAAGTTTCGGCTTAATAATTAAATAAATGCAAACAGTTCTTTCACCTTTTGAAGCATTTGCTCCAGCGTTGCTTCATTGCTGGCCTGGGAGGAGATGTCTGAAATTTTCTCCTTGTGTTGAAACACCTGAGAATGATTAGAAGTTTAAAGAATCAGACAAAGAAAAAGAATGTTATCATAACTGTTATAGTTATATTTCAAAACAGTTGTATTTGCTTTCTTTTCATATACTCCAATACATCGGTGAAAGCGAAAAATCTGCGAGTGTGTTTCCAGGGTTACCCTTAACGGATGACTAAATGTAAACGAATTGTCGTTTCTCCTAGTAGTGAGCTGAAGTTTTGTTACTTGCAATATCTGCATTAGGGAGCTATCAACAACGGGAGCTGCAATATTTGAAATAGACATTACTAATGTATAAGGAGGTTAGTTTCTACAGAAACTAGGCTGCTGCTTCAGTGGAGGAATGGAGGTACTTTTTTGTCATGTTGTAATCAGCTATCTTGTATATTTCTTGTATTTATATTACACCCACTAGCGGGTTCTGTACTGAAGATGAACGAAGTTTCATTCTAAATATGCTCACAATAAAAATCAATCAATCAATCAATCAATCAATCAATCAATCAATCAATCAATCAATCAATCAATCAATCAATCAATTTATTAAATCAGAGCGCGGGATGAGGTTATCCTCTATATCCGAGCAGGGGGCTCATGTGTAAAACACAAGACAATAGCTTGGAGCAATTTAACTTACAAAAACAATCAAAAAATAAATTCAAGTAAATTAAAAGAAAAAAAAATTAAATATGTCGCAACCTTTCTACTAGACGTTTCGAGTGTCAACCCTTGGTCAGAGCGAATCCACGAGGGAGTAACGCTCGAATCGACGAAGAGCCAACGCTCGAAATGTCAGCTCTCGCGGAAGCTCTTTAGGGTGGCCTAATTGCTTTTTCAACTTAGCTGATAAAACCAAATATTCACCAACAAACGTAGCTTAAAATTTTACCTGCAGTTGTAGAAGGTGTCCCAGGGTGAAGTACTTGTCACGGACTATGCGTGTTCCAATAACATTCTGTATGGCCTCCCAGTGCCTTGTTCTCAGTGCGGAATTTCTTAGGCTTGTAATCACTGGCATGCCCTGTTTGAAGTTTGTCACCTTCTGTTTGAGCTTTGGGACAACTTTGTTCGGTGGTAGACCTGAAACGTATTGATAACTCTATTTCGCACTGATTGCCAGTAATGGGAGACTTCTCCAAGATGAGGTTATGTTCGATTCATGAGCAGGGGTTAACCTGGAGTGCTGCATTCCGGAATTACCGCAAATTACAATTTTTAGGGGCACAAAATTTGGACGAGTACGTTGCATCAAATATCACCTTCTGCCGAACACTGGGGCAACTTTGTTGGGACAGGGTGAAAGACCTCAACGGATTGATAAGGCTATTTCTTAGTGACTGGTACTAATGGGAGACTTGTCCACAATGAGGTTACGTTCGATTTATGCACAGGGTTTACGTTAGAGTGCAGCACTGCGACATTACCGGAAATTAAGGGTGCATTCTTTTTGGGCAAACCTGGTATTACTTGATCCTGTTCAGGAATAGTGAACAATTATAACAACGTTATTGCTCATTTACCATGGCCACTAAGCCAATCAAATCCCTGGAATTGCATCATACAATGATCGAGTTTTTAATATAACATCTAACAGACTGAATATCATCTCCCATTCTGCCTGAAAAGCTTCCCAAAACAGCGCAAGTTCTCTTATTCTGAGTAGATTCTACTCCGTTCATTCTGCCCCCGATAGCAGGTCGTAGAAAAGATTATTAAAAAAGCAACAGTAATACGTCGATACCTTTCTCCAACAAGAACACTGTCTGGATAAACCTGGTGACGTCTTGCTGCACCATATCAATCTTTAGGGTCTCAAACGGTGTGGCCTCCCACTGATCGACTAAACCTTGCCACTCCTGGAGGGACTCCCACAGAAGGCACCTTAGGGTCAAGTCCTTTTCTACTTCGGTAACCTCCGATTGTAGAGATGTGGCCTGGGGACTGGAGTGGCCTGTCTGTTTGAGGACAGCTCCCCTGAGAGGAATACAGAGCCATTGAAACTTTATAAAGAATGCACGTAATCACAGTGGAACCTGGTAAATACGGACACTGAAAGGGGCACGCAAAAGTGTCCGCCCGTATTAAGCGGGCTCTCACAATTAACGTTGCAGACATATTCAAAGTAGTCCGTGACCTTGTTCTGTACTGACATTTTCAGTTTGTGGTTCAGCCAGACGGACTGAATGTTAAACAATTTATCCAGTGCGCAGATAACCAGTGTCAGTAAAGTGTGGTTAACTTTGTACGAGAACGTGTCAGTCAGTCACAGGAAAGCGTCCATTATCCGTACTAACCGGTGCTCGTATTTTATTAAGCGGGCTAATGTAAGAGAAAATATAAGAGCTTTTCGTCGGGACAAACAGAACTTTCCGCAATAAACAGATGAGCGTATTAAGCGGGTGTCCGTAAAGCGGGATTCCCCTTTTTGCAGTTAAGAGAGTGTTGAAATACGCTTGAGGCAACAGGATCGGTAAGTTATCGAAACTTTCGAGAAACGAGACCCTTTTTAACTTAAGAAACCAGAAAACATCATCCAAACTTACTCAGACAAAGCCTTCTTCTGCAGTGACGAGGACATGGAACTCCCAAAGCGTTCCTGGTACGTGGCATAATTTCGAGCCTTCGTCGACAAGTTTGCCAAATCTTCCTTCAGGAGTTTTAGCTTCTCGGTAGCTACTTGAGGAATGCTGTCAACATCAAGCAAAGCAGGGGAACACACCTTGTTCTTTATGACCACGAGTTCACGCCGTACTGTCCCAATCAAGTCATCCAGTGCTCTGCTATATTGCACTATGTTTTCATCCTTCTTTGCTTCGCAATACAAAATAGTTGACTGTAATATTATAAGAAAAAGACAGTGGTTGAGTGGTTGCAGTGGGGTAAATGTGCTTGGACTGGACAGTTTTCTGTACAAGTCCTTTTAATCAGGCTTCATTTTCTGTCATTGAGAAGTAAGCTCTAAACTTTGTAACCAGCAAACGTCTAACAAGGTTCCTAACTTGAGCAATGTTGGCGAAAGTCTAAAGCTTAAAGCATTGTTCACAATAGTGACATAACGAAATTTTATGTCTGTATACATGCTCCTGTTTACATTTGCTTGACTTGTTGTTTGGCCATAATAGGACAGATAACATTTTAAACAATTAAGCAATACTAAATATTTCCCTCTGGTTCTGTTTATTATACTATGCAAGGTGGCTCTAACTTTTGAGCCTGTTATGTGATTTCCAGTTTTTCTTAAGTGTGAACAGTAAACTGAAAGCTACTACTTAAGCAAAACTACCAGTATGTTGTGGTTCCGTTTGTCGCGCAAACACCTTTAACTTTGAGTGTGTTGATGAACTTCTTAAGTGTGATAAGGTAAACAAAGGCTACTCGGCGGTTAATTTTCCTTTGGTACTGTTTATTATGTTGTCGAAGGTAATTCTGACTGTGTCCAGGGCCTTTGCACAAAACCCTGTAATGCGAACATTCCGTTTTCCAGTGAAAGCTACTGAACAGTGCTTTCCTGTGGTAGCGATTGTCAGGACGTAGTCTTTGACTTAGTGTATGGATGAAATCCTTGATATTCAAAAGTAAAATGATAGCAGTTTAGTAGTATATTCTTGGTGATAACTGATTGTGACGCAGGGTGGCTTGACTATTGAATCTTAGAATGAAACCCTTAACTATTCCTATTCAAATTGAAAAGGAACTTACAGCTGCGTAGGTTTTAATATGTTTTTTTTTTTACTATTAATTTATGCTGTGCAACATGATTCTTACTAAAGACTGTACACCAAATCGTAAATCATACCTTTAGATGCTGGAAGCTTGGCATTAGTGTCTGATAAAGAGCCAGCTCCTCGGCTGATATGGTCATCTCAAAGTTGCGTGCAATGCTGTACATGCGCGTCACAATGTTGTACTCCTGTTCCAAGGAAGATATCTCATTGGCCATGCGCGAAAGAAAGATGAGATGTTCCACAAACGCTTCCACAGTTTCAGGCATTTTGTCAAGTTTCCTAGAAGCATGCTACAGAAAAGAGGAGTTTGATGTTACTCCATTTATTCATTACATAATCCCCGATTACATAATGCATGTGAAATTTGACTGAACATGTCAAGAGTTCAATTTTAGGTAAATGGTGTCGCGAGAAAGCTGTCTAACTAAGTGATCATTTCACTTGGTTCTAAACAAAAGCATTCCGTCAACTGAACACTCATTTTACTTGGTATTTGTTTAAGATGGAAGATTAGCTGTACAGATCCAGTGGCTTCACAGTCTCTTTATATCCCTCAAATTAGAACAAGAAACAAAGAAACAAAACTGAACTCAATCTTCACAAGACAACGGATTTTTTCCCTAACACCTGTGAGTGATGTTCAATCGTAACAAAACCAATGATTCACCTTTATAACATTTAGAAGCACGTCATTTCTCTTAGCAGCAATAACAGGAAGATGGCGGCCAACAGCTTCAAGAACCTTCTCAGGAAATGGAAGACAATCTTTTTGAAATCCAGTGATGTCCACGTGAAAGAGACCAACTCTCTTATGCAAAGTCATGTTTTTCATGTCAATGACCTATAAAATAAAATGTTCAACAATTTTTGTCAAACCTAGAATATCCAACTTTAGATTATCCAAACGTTTTTATTCTCAAGACAGCTCGATTATCCAGAAATTTCAGCGCCGATCAAATCGAAACTTCAACATCCCCCCCCCCCCCCCCCCGGGGCAAACTCCGGGCATTTGATTATTTTCTGTGCCCGGGGAGTGGGGAATTTGACGGGTAAGGCCTTCCCGGGAGGTGGGGAATTTGACCTTGCCTGGGTGGGGAGGGGAAAATTGAACCGGAAGTGTCAGGTTTTAAATCGCTTTTTTTGGGCGCCGAAGTCGGTAACAGCTATAAACACGTGTTTGGACGAGATAGAAGAGTTTAAAGGAAGAGATATAGCATTTGTGAGCGATTGCCTTACAAAATAAGGTCTTCAAAAGTGAGAGTGCTTAAAATATTAATTATTTTTATAGATTGTATATAAATGATGTAGATTTTTTATACAATGAGTCAAGCTGCGGCTTTGTCCCGCAGTGAATAGTGAAAGAAATAAACACTGTCGAATGAAAAACCGCTTTGGCTTGAATTGCAGAATATCCTGCCCATCGAACAGTCTACGTAGCCGGCTAACTCATTTTAAACATTTTATTTAATATGTATTTCTCGTTAAACAACCTTTGCCGTGTTTCGGAGTTAGAGCAGCTTACATTTGCTGATTGACAATTTCCAATCATTTTTTAATAGTTTCAATGTTAAAGTTGTGGTTTTTGTAGTAACTCATGACAGGAGCCGACAACGATTGTTCTTTAGGAGGGGCATTTGACAGACAAATCCGACGATAAGGTAGGGCATTTGAACACTATTTTGGCCCGAGCGGGAAGGAATTTGAACGATCTAATCTTCAAAAGTTCAAATGCCCGGGGGGAGGGGGTGGGGGGGGGGGGTGATGTTGAAGTTTCGAGTTGATCGGCGCATAACCGTGCTTCATAAGTAAGTTACTTTTCGTTTTTTTTCTCAGAGTTGTCCATAGTTCGTAGTATATTTCTCTCCTTGATAGTTTGCATTAATCATAGGAGGTAACTTACAACAGCCATTCAATATTTAATAATTATTCCACGAACGCGCGTTGGAAATGAGATGATTATGACCAACTCGCCGCAACCATGCAGCCTTGTTGGTTATAATCATCTCATATCCAACAAGCATTCGTTTAATTTAAAATAAGCAGTATGATAAGGGTAAAATAAATGTAAAAATTTAGTGTATTCAGTGAAATCATCTCAAATGCCCAGGGTTGGGTGGCACGATATCTTGTAAAAAGCACAAGAATGTAGCCGCGCAAGCACGCCACAGGTAACTTGATCCACATTACAGGAAATAGGGCCCTTTTGTTTTTCTGGTCTCATGTGCACATTGATTTATGGAAATACTATAACAGGTAACTTAAGACCATCTTAAGAAAGTTTTCAGGCTCCAGTTGCCAAAAAAGTAAGAAGGATCACTCTCACCCCTAAAATTAGATGTTCTTACAAAAAAAGGAGTGTATTTAACTTCTGCGAAGGAAACCCCACTGACTGAAAGCCGCCCTGCTGAAACGCTTGCTGTGCGGGCGACTTCCCAAAACTTGAGAAGATTTTGTACCTCCTACCAAGTCGCTTTGAAGACTGTAGGTTAGCTTTTCAAATGTACTTTGCCTTTAGAACACTTAGCTACATTCCAAGACAAGTGCACTACACCTTACGCCACAAAATGACAAAATGCAGCTATGCCAAGCTTGTCCTACCTCCTCAGTATGCTGATTGAGAACAGCATAAAACTCTTCAGTATTCCACTCTCTTTCCTTAAGGGAACCATCCACATCTACTCTTCGCGACTTGTCCACCATACTGCAAAACTTTCTAAATTTCTGGAGCAAAATAGCAGAATAAGAGACGCACATCTACTACATGTAAGAGCAAAATACAAAAAAAAAATCACTTAAAGTCTAAAATTATCGCATTGCCCTGGAAAAGGGCTGTTGATGCACACATTATGTTGATGCACACATTATGTTAACTGTCTTATTAATTACACGAATGACGATACAGATACGTTTTGGACAGACTTTAGTGTAACAATTGAACTGAAGCAGTTGATCATTTGATCATTACTTTCTTCCCATTTCAGTTTGTTTGTTTGTTTCTTGTTTTTTCGTTTTTGTTTTTGTTCTGTTTTTTTTTTTAATACCTCTTCTAACTTGGCTAGAACGTGAGGTAGACGGTGTTTCATCCGATTTATCAACACCGAGAAGTGGCTGTGGTTTGAAAAAACGAGACGCAGCCGAAATTTTTTAACCAAGTTCGAGACGTTTCAAAATTGGAATGCTATGGCTTCTCAAGCCATTAATTCTTAGAGAAATTTAAAGCAAAAGTTCACCAAATTTTATGATAAGATCACTTTTCCAAACTTCCTTCACGGTAGTGATTTCCTTGTTTTCTCTTCATGATTACTTTCAGAACTGCCAGTGCCATATATATTAAAAATACCTTTGAATAATTGAGCACGTTGTCCACTTCTTCCTTAATCTGATGAAATATCTGACCAACATCATTCTGATAATCAGGATCCTGTCCAAACAGCAGCTCTGTATCTGGCCAGACGATCTTCTTGGCTTTCTCTTCTTCCTCCACATCACGAGATAAGGCATACACAACATCACTGGCTGGAGGAGTCACATACACTGACAACTCTGGGTCATGAACCAAGCTCTTGAATGAGGCTGCAGTTTGTTCAAACCCGTAGATAATGGTCAGAAGCGCTGATTCAAACTCCTGAGGAAAAAGTGTTAAATTTCATACGTGAAATTTTTGGTGTTTACGAACGGTTTCTGCTTTCGCTACTGCACATACGTTCTGGGCACCTCGAGATGGTCCGAGAAACTCGGGTTCTTAAGAGGGTTTATTATGACAGGTTTCTCGGGTTTTATTTTTCCATTGCAATTGCACTGCTTGAAACGGAAAAAGTGGACTACCTCCAAAGATCATCCGGACCATTTATTCCAGAAAATCTCCGTCTGATCCGCGCATATACCATTTGTATTTCAACAGGTTGAACCGAAGATTTTGGCTGAATGGCTCAGTGAATCAGCCCAGTGAATGGCTCAGTGAATGACCCCAGTGAATGGCTCAGTGAATGGCTCAGTGAATGACCCCAGTGAATGGCTCAGTGAATCACCCCAGTCAATGAACCCAGTGAATGGCTCAGTGAATGACCACAGTGATTGGCCCAGTGAATGGCTCAGTGAATCAGCCCAGTGAATGGCTCAGTAAATGGCTCAGCGAATGACCCCAGTGAATGGCTCAGTGAATCAGCCCAGTGAATGGCTCAGTGAATGGCTCAGTGAATGACCACAGTGAATGGCTCAGTGAATCAGCCCAGTGAATGGCTCAGTGAATGGCTCAGTGAATCACCCCAGTGAATGGCTCAGTGAATGGCTCAGTGAATGGCTCAGTGAATGACCCCAGTGAATGGCTCAGTGAATGGCTCAGTGAATCACCCCAGTGAATGGCTCAGTGAATGGCTCAGTGAATGACCCAGTGAATGGCTCAGTGAATGGCTCAGTGAATGACCCCAGTGAATGGCTCAGTGAATCACCCCGGTGAATGGCTCAGTGAATGGCTCAGTTAATCACCCCAATGAATGGCTCAGTGAATGGCTCAGTGAATGGCCCAGTGAATGGCTCAGTGAATGGCTCAGTGAATGGCTCAGTGAATGGCTCAGTGAATGGCTCAGTGAATGGCCCAGTGAATGGCCCAGTGGATGGCTCAGTGAATGGCTCAGTGAATCAGCCCAGTGAATGGCTCAGTGAATGGCTTAGTGAATGGCTCACTGAATGACCACAGTGAATGGCCCCAGTGGATGGCTCAGTGAATGGCTCAGTGAATCACCCCAGTGAATGGCTCAGTGAATGACCCCAGTGAATGGCTTAGTGAATGGCTCACTGAATGACCACAGTGGATGACCACAGTGAATGGCTCAGTGAATCACCCCAATGAATGGCTCAGTGAATGGCTCAGTGAATAGCTCAGTGAATCAGCCCAGTGAATGGCTCAGTGAATGGCTCAGTGAGTCAGCCCAGTGAATGGCTCAGTGAATGGCTCAGTGAATCACCCCAGTGAATGGCTCAGTGAATGACCACAGTGAATGGCTCAGTGAATCACCCCAGTGAATGGCTCAGTGAATGGCTCAGTGAATGGCTCAGTGAATGGCCCAGTGAATGGCCCAGTGAATGGCTCAGTGAGTCAGCCCAGTGAATGGCTCAGTGAATGGCTCAGTGAATCACCCCAGTGAATGGCTCAGTGAATGGCTCAGTGAATGGCTCAGTGAATGACCCCAGTGAATGGCTCAGTGAATCAGCCCAGTGAATGGCTCAGTGAATGGCTCAGTGAATGACCCCAGTGAATGGCTCAGCGAATGGCTCAGTGAATGACCCCAGTGAATGGCTCAGTGAATGACCACAGTGAATTACAAAATGATTCGCTGAGTCTTGGACATCAAAGTTTGCTGATGTTACTGAAAGGCACATTAAGTATGTACTGGCGCTCAATACTTCACGTTTAATACAGCTGCAGCTCTTGTACCTGTTCAGAAGGATTCAAAGATATAAAAGTCTTGGATGACTGCTGGCTTTGGCGTCCAGATGACTCAACAGAAGGATCAACTCCAGAACTGACTGTCACTGTATCCTCGACAAAAGTTGTTCCTTCGCCAGTGTCAGGAGAGGACTTCTCACCGGTTTCAGGTCTTGGAGTAGGGTTGATATCAAATGTCACTGTTTTTTTGTCAACTAAAACAGAAGAAATTAACTGATTAACATTTAATGGCTGATTCATGAAACTTAAAGTTCTGGCCCCAGTTGTTCAAAGGGCGGATAATTTTATCCACTCCATAGTCCTATAACTTGTGAATAGAGTAGAAGCATATGACAAATTTAAGAATGGGATTGTGTGGAAAACTTGCCAAAAGCATTGGTTGGAGTACATATGCTCCGCTGGATAGCGACATATCCAGTGGATAAAGTTATCCCCTCTTTGAACAGGTTAAAAGCTAAGAAAAACGACAACATTTTTTTTGCCATTTTTGAAACATGTTTTGACAGCTCTGACGAGATATGTTCTCAAATTTCAAAACTGTTGTTGTTTTTCTAAAACTCAAAGTGCAATGTTCAAATATTGCTATCAAACTTCAACCTTTTGTCCAACATTTTGAAAATACAGTAGGGTAGCTATAGTAAGTACTGCTGTTCCACAGGTGAAAATGTCATACTTTGTTCAGTCAAGAAGCCTGAACGTCAGGGGTTGAAATCCAGATTTTTATTTCACTCATATAATTTCTTTATTTAAACATGATATATATCATATCGGCTCATAGTAAGACCATTTGTTTTAAATGTCAAAGAAAATAGGTCTCTACATTATGAACACCTCGCTTTATACAGTACCACTCAAAAGTTAGTTGACAGTCTCGACTCCATCCTTGGAACTCGATTCTCAGGTCTGGAATGTGTTTCGAGACGCGAGAATC
Source organism: Pavona decussata (assembly GCF_977016875.1). NCBI lineage: Eukaryota > Metazoa > Cnidaria > Anthozoa > Scleractinia > Agariciidae > Pavona > Pavona decussata. Next base: position 480,957 of record NW_028145732.1, read on the forward strand.
AATCGAGGATCGAGAATCGAGAAACAAGGAGGTTTCAAATATGCAAACACTGTAAGAGGGAAGCCATTTTTGCTTTGCATTGCCTCTCTCCACTCTTGTTGCAGGTGTATAAATTGGAACTAGTGAGCCATTCACAAAATATAACAAAATGTACGCTTCTGAGGTAAGATGTACATGTACCTTAGCAATGGTCTGGCATTTTATCTTCCATTTCCTTTACCTTAACAGTTTACAACACCAAAACATGATGACAAACAGAGCTAAATACTTACCACCTTCTTCCTTTGATGGCACATTTAAGACAAGCTCTACCTTCAAAAGCTCTATTGCCCTCACATCCTCCTCATCATCATTAACAATCAGGCTAGCTTCTGATTTCTCATCAAGAGTTGGTTCCATGAGACTCAGATGCACAATGGGCCCTGAAAAGTACTTACATGTGAACAACAAACAAAGCAGACTATTTATGTCCCATTAGTGACCAACATCTAATTTCTCCCTACAATATCACTGCTTGATTGAACATTCAGATCATGCAAATAAAGAAAATGACCACCAAAGATAACACACATTGTACACTGTCAAGAGAGGATCATCCTCACTTGACACTGTATATTTATTTTTAAGATGGATGGATATTAAGCTTATTATTAATTATTAATGCATTGACTGATAAACAAATTCTCTCAACTAGTTCCAAAACAAATTTGCAGAGAATAGTAAGGAGAATATACACTTTGATGTTTGGAATTAAGTGGTTAAAGTTCTGGCCAAACAAAGGCAAGAGTCACCATGCATGTTCTTATCGGCTGACATGGACACTTAAAGAGTTTGAACCCTCACCAAATCTGATCTCTCTCTCTCTCAGGATCTCCAGTGCTCTTCCAGACTCTAATGTAAATGCTCAAGGTTTAAGGACGGTGCCTACTAATACCGAAGTATTTTTGTGCGGTTTATGACTATGCGGGAAAAGCAGATCTTAGCAAGGCCTCTTGGAATCCAAAAAGAAAATTGGGGGTAACCACACATTTTTCAGAGATAATTAAGCCATAATTTCTTTAAAAAGCGCCGAAATATAAAGGAATGTATGGGATTATTTTCCTAAATTGAAGCTTAGTTATCTCTGAAAAATGCATGGTTACCCCCAATTTTCTTTTGAGATACCAAAAGCACTTGCTAAGTTCTGCTTTCTCTGATAGTTTTAAACCGTGCAAAATTATCCCTGTATTAGTAGGCACCACCCATAGGAAACCTGAGTATCTCGAGATGCGCAGAACGTATGCGCAGTAACAATAGTAGGCACCGTCCTTAATTTGTACTCTCATCAGTTCTAACCCTTGTTTGACCCAGCCTTTATTTTCAAACAATTTCAGTCTCATGCACTGCGTCTAAGATGTCAGTTGAACTCTCATATCTCATTTCATCATTTGGCCTTTTAGCCTGTTACAAGCTCTCACTTACTGTCATGCTCTCTTAACCCTTTCAGACTAAACTCAACATGTACATTCTCCTCTTTCTTCGCCAAGTATTTCTTATGGTACAAGTTGAGAGAAATTATTTAAAAACACGAAACAGAAATTTTAGCAATGGTGATCATGCATCCCCTTTATTCTTGCAACATCTATCACTGTTAAACTACTGACATTGTAAGGAGAAATGAGATGCCGGTCACTATATTAGGCCTTAAAAGGTTAAAGGATTTGAACTCTTGTCATCTCTTGGTATTGCTCTAACAACCGCCTGTTTGAAAATCATATCAATTCAGTTTCTCTTTCAGTATTGATACCTTGTATAGAGGAAGCCTTGACTTGTGCCAAAAATGTCCTCAAGGCTGCAAGCACCAGTCGTCTCAATAGCCCCATTATAATAAAGTCTATTGTTCTGATAAAGCGGGCCAAACGATGGAGGACACCTCTCCATTGAGACATCTGGGTAAAGCTAGGCTGCCCATCTCCACCCTTGCCTAAAATATGAAGACACAAATATTATGTTTATTCTATTCCCTTTGAAGCATAAATAGCCAAATTCCAGTAGCTCAAAAAATTGGTTGGAATTATATTGGATAGTTCAAACTTGTCAATACAATTATCTACAGTAAGTGATGAAAGAGACGCCCCATTAGCAGGAGTGGGGAGGGGGTGCATATACAATCTGGCTATATCCTATAAATTATCGGCCTATAAATTAACAATCCCGTATTAACACCATTGGTTGTAGATCACTGTATCCCAAGTCTGATACTTGATAAGCCAGATTTTCTATCCTCAATATTATAATGCTTAGTATACCTTTTGTGCATATAGGCTGCCTGCATTAACTTGAATGCTTGCCATGTCTTTAATTTGTTTCACTGCAGCTGTATATAACTTCCCAATAAAGGTTCTTCTACAGGAGGCAGTTATTTTTTCCTATAACTTGCAATGCAACAATGACAACTATAATGTGTAGTATAATGTGAAAATATCCACAACCCTTCCACAGAAGGGATTGAAAATTCCAGAGTGGGGGGGGGGGGGGGGGGGGTCTTCAAAGGCCAAAAAATTTAAGGTAAATTGAAATTTCCAGTGGGATAGGGGGTCCCATGGGAGATCATGTATGGATATTTTCTGGAACTACACAATATAAACAGTCTATAAGTTATGACCTTTCCTGTTCTTGCCATCTGGTTTAGAAGTTTTCTTTTTCTTTAGAGTTTCTTTTTTTCTTTCTGGGTGAACCCAGTCTGTCAGACCTTCCTCCTTTGTGATTGTCTACAAGAGTACAAAAATGGCATGAACACAATAAGGATTCATTTCTACACTGTGCACATATGCTGCCCGTTTTAGGAACACCCTTTTCTTCATTTTTACTTTTTTCTTGTAATAACGTAATAAGGCTTTCCAAGTCAGTTTGTTTTTCTGTTGCGTTATTGTCGTTTCCTGACTTTTTGAATCCTGGTTATGATTTGTTTACACTTCTGTCCAATTGCGCGTTCACATCACAATGTAAACGTATTTATTAAGTAAACGTAAATATTGGAAAAACGTGCACATGACAACCGCTTCAAGGCTTAGAGTGTTTTACAAGCGTTAGGTTAGACCACGTAACAACGTAACAGCAGAGAATTATACACCTTGTAATAACGTAACAAGGTAATAGCAGCAAAAATGTACTTGACAGTGTTTTAGGCCTTGTAATAATGTAACAAGGTATACATCACTGACAGTGTTTTAGGCCTTATAATAACGTAATAAGGTGAATAACATTAAGCGTTAACATCTTAGCATGAAAGCTGATAGCATTTAACTCTAAAATGCATGGTTTCTAGAGCAGGTTTCAATTTTGTGTCGAAAAACCAATTGAAAGTAATTGAAGGGGAGTGCATGGTAATATTAAGGCCCTATTAAGTGACTATTGAGGTAAGGTCAAATTCTCCTTTTGTTCACAAGCGAATACAAGGCAATTTGAGAGGAGAATCTAGCAATTAATCAGAAGTCACACAGGGCGTTCTGCCAGGCACCTCTTCAATAACTCTGGCAGCTACTGAGCAGATGCAAACAATGTAATGAACCAATCACAATTCACAACAAATTATTGATTTTGGGCCATGACAGTGTTATGGGTCAAGGCCCCTAATGTTGTAACAAGCAGCAAAGACCAAGCAGGAGCCGCTTAATTTTCAGACTGTGCAAACCAGTAGAACTATCAGGCCTCCAATTTCCAAAGACACAAGTGGGGGAGGGGATGGAAAAGGTAGCCTTTTAATACCAATTAATTTAGCTTCAGATCTGCACACATAGGTGTTTCAATACTTATAGTACAATGCTTGAAATCTACAGGACCCAAGAAATCTGATTAGAAGTTTGGGAGATGCCTTTTGCTTCAAGAATGACCATTGATCGCTCTTAAAACAGAACTCATCTGAACTAGACATTCAATACTGTGTCTGCAGTCTATAGTACCTCACAAGCCTCTTGGACTATCTGCAGAACTTTTGACCTCAATTTGGCTAGTTTTTCCTTTGCCTCTTCAGCCTGTCTAAATTGGGCGTCTTCAAACTCCTTAAGCGTGAATGTTGTCTGATGATTGCTGTATAGAAGACAGATGGCATGGTCTTTTTCACCCACTCCTGTTATGCTACTGCAGCATTTCTCGCACAGTGCTCTTACAAGAAGGATGGCTTGTTGAGTGGCTTTTGTTGCTGAGAAGAGTGAACTGCAAACCTCAGATCTAGAACAAATAACAGAACCTTAAAGTCATATAATCACATACTTGCAAAGGACAATAAAATTCCCAATATATCCATCCACCCCATCACCAAAAAAAAAGAAGCACTCCAAATCCCAGATAAAAATTTTGAAGACAAAAACCCATATAGGAGGTAGAAGCAAGCTGTTTTACAGTCTGCGAGTTGTTTTCACTGGGATGTCCAACCCACTTTCTGCAAAATAAACATTAAATTCCTCCTTATCAAACCTTAATTTTAATTTCCACACACAAACAAAACAAAACAAGCTTCCTCAATCTGCAAAATATGTACCTACAGGGGCAGTCACCGTACATGATGCTTCTGGCCAATTAAGTCATAACTAATTTCACTTTCATTTCAAACACTTTGTTATTAATTTTTATGTGACTGGCTATTTAATTTAAACTCGTGAATCCAATGCTGGCCAGTGGTCTCCTATATGTGGCATCTTGTGTGCTGTGGGCTAGCCCAGTAATTTGCAGGACCACAAGTAAGGCTGTTTCTGAGACTCACCGTGCAGTAAGTATTTTCCACTGAAATTCTATTTATACAGTGTGACAGCAGCTCAGAGGCTGCCATGGAAACCTAGGTACAGTACTCAGCTTAAACTCACAGAGTCCAAAAGTGTGTCGTCAGAAACATTTGAATTTTTTGGAATTATGGGATTTGTTAAGAATGATGAAAACGTCTATACTTGCCAAAATCAGCATCTTAATGCAATCTGGCGGTGAGATATTGGCACCGTTGTGCTCAACAATGACTGCATACAAAATAATCTTTCTAATTTTATTTCAGCTCTAAACATTTAGTTTAGTTTACCTTCATAAATTTAGTTTTCTCTATGTCATATAATATATGGGTCCACCATCCTAACAGGCACTTTCCCCCAACTCAACCGTTGATTAATCTTAGCAGTATGCAGGATGTTTGTCACAAGAACCTAGTTTGATGGCCTATCTCACGAGTCTCTTGTACTAGCTCATGCGATCAGTGGTAGCACGTCCAAACCAGTAATTGGAAAGTCATAGGTTTGAGGTCTGTTGGGAGAACTGGAAATTTGTGTTTCTGAGTATGCCTGTATCACTCACAGAATAATACATCGCTCTAAAGTCTGCACTTAAGGACGGTGCCTACTAATACCGAAGTATTTTTGTGCGGTTTATGACTATGCGGGAAAAGCAGATCTCAGCAAGGCCTAATGGAATCCAAAACGAAAATTGGGGGTAACCACGCATTTTTCAGAGATAATTAAGCAATAATATCTCTAAAAAACGCCAAAATATAAAGCAATGTATGGGATTTTTTCCTAAATTGAAGCTTAATTATCTCTGAAAAATGCATGGTTACCCCCCATTTTCTTTTGAGATACCAAAAGCATTTGGTAAGTTCTGCTTTCTCCGTATAGATTTAAACCGCGCAAAAATATTCCTATATTAGTAGGCACCACCCGTAGGAAACCCGAGTAGCTCGCGATGCGCAGAACGTATGCGCAGTAACAATAGTAGGCACCGTCCTTAAGGTTTACTAGGTAATTATTACTTGTTTACCTGCTGCTACAGTTCTTCTGAAATCTCACATTGTTCTTCCAGCATGTGTAACCTTTCCACAACCTGAAGATAAACATGTATTTGCATAATTATATGGAAATTTGCCTATAATTGTTAGTAAAAATGTTTAAAAGTTCTCACTCCAAGTCAAAGTTTAGGGGGTTTTAAAGGACATTTGCATCTTAAAAAATTAACTAAAGTCAAATTTTATCTGGTCTCACAGTCATCATCGTCCACTAGGACTCTTATTTTCTTTTCAAGGCAAAGAAAGTCTAGGGTTCACAGAAAAAAATGGTGGTCTAGCCATTCTAGCAAATTCTCAAATTGACCATTTGCTATCCTTAAATTGAGAACCTCTCACACGTTTTCATCTCCTCCCTTAAGAGACCACCTTAATCACTGGCAATAAGCATTCACCATGCACTTAATCCTTCCATCCAAGGGAAGAGGTACTCAGTGACACCACTACTAGTTGCATCCAGTCTCAGAAACTGGGGTAACCTCCAGCTGACTGTGGGAAAATATGGCAGCTCAGTGCATTTGAAGGGGTGCGTGAAATAAGGCCCTAAAGTAAGTGACTTTTGATGTAAGGTCAAATTCTCCTTTCATTTCACAAGCGAATGCAAGGAAATTTGGAGGGAGAATCTAGCAATAATTATTTATGAGAAGTCACTTAGGGCTTTTTTTCAGGCACCCCTTCATTTATTAAGTAAACCTTAATACAGTACCATGTGCCTTTAACAAAACCACAAGAAGTTCTCACCTGAACTTGGCAAAGGTCGGTATACTAAAAATTATGCTGAAGGTTTTCCTTTCATAAAGCCACCTCTTCAATGGAGTAAGTTCTGAATCAAATCCTCCTTGGACCTGAAATCAAAGATTATACACTGTAGGTGTCTTAAATTGAAATCAACATTTTAATGACCGAAATAATAACAGTAAAATATAACAAAATACAGTACCACCTAGAACTATAGACCCATTTGCCGCGTCGTTGCCGCGGGACCTACTCGCGGGTTTCCCTCGGTATTCCCGCAGCGGGACGTTTTTTTTTCCCTCGGTTCGGTTACGGTATGGCTCCAAAGTTGCCGCAGGAAAGTTCACGTAGGTAAAACCTCGGTAAAGAAAAGACGCGGTAGAGTTTGAATACGCTTTTGTCTCCTTTGCTTTGTCTTTTGGTTCGTCAGCTTCTAATGGCAAAATCGCACCAAAGAACATTAACCAGGGATGACGATCATGTGCGATACACATACGATTCTCGGCCCTTGAAGGCTTGAACCATTTGAAGAAAATGAGAATCCGTTTTCGAGTATCCGACCACATTTGAAAAATCCTTTGAGGAAGATTCTGATTTAATATCCCAAAACTGGGTATACCCAAAATATTTGAAGACTTCTTGTGGACAATGCGCAATATTCACTATCGAAGCTTCGAAGCGTGCAGATTTGCTCAAGAAAAAACAAGCAAACTTGAATTTTCAACACAGTCTGTGGAGTTCCGTTTGCCAGACCTTTTAAAATCATTTATAAATTGAAAACAAATAATATTTCAGCATGCTTTGTGCCGCTCAGCGCCCGAATAATTGCAATTCCAACACATTGTCGGTCACTCGGACTCCTGACGTGACAAGCTGTTTGATTCAACACGGCAGAGTTCCAGAATGTTAGTCCCCTGTTTACTTTGTATTTTTTGCCAAGTTATTTTAATTTTAAGTTAGGAAAAGCCAAAACAAAAAAAACTGACCCATGAAATTTACGGATTATAAAACATATGTTCGCGCGTGACGATGTTGTTGTAACTTGAAACCCTTGTGTCGACTTCGCAAATTTTTGTCGCTTGTGTCTACAGTCTATTTTAAACCTCTTTCTTTTAAAATGAACTTGGCACTGCAACAAGAATAATTTTCCCTCTCAATATCCGATTTTTTAGAACACAAGCTTGCTCTAAAATTCAGGAGATATTTTTAGCAGCTGTTCGGTCGGACACGTACAAAAAAGCTGACGAATCAGAAGCAGCGGTTCCCTCAAGTGCAAAACAAACGTCAAACTTGCTCCTATGCAAATTACGGTTAATTTAGACGTTTGCCCCGTTGCTTGTATCGAAATGAACAAATTAAGAAAACTAAATTTTAAAAAAAGGATTTTTTATGACAGTTCAGCGAACTCTCTTTCGTAAACTTACACTGAGGAGTGTTCTGAAAAGCAGGTAAATCAACGTACACGTATACGTATTTCAGTGAGTATTTAACATACCCTCGGAGATACATGTAACAAGCTTCTTTCAAGTGTTGGATTGTTAGTCACTTTAATTTATTATCTCTGAAAAGACGGAATACAATCATTTGCCAAGGCAAAGATTCAGGATTTCAATATTTGAATTATCATGCGAACTACCCAACGCCATTTTGACTTCAAATTACTCCTTCGATTAAGCACCGATTCTTCGCACCTCGAACACTTGCAGTATAAATGTCTTCACTCACGCTAACGCTTATATTAGAAATGCAACCAGTCCCCATTGTTCTTTCCTGCGGCACGCCTCGTCTTTTCGCCCGCGGCACACTGTACCTCGTCTTCACCGTGGAACAACCATGTTTTCACCTAGGTGGACGCGCGGCCACTACCCGCGGTAAAGACGAGGTATGCCCAAGTCCCGATGGGTCAATAGTTCCAGGCGGTACTGTATGTACATTTTGAAAAAAGTATCACTTCTACAAAGTCCAGGTTCTTAGGAGATAAATTTCATAATATTTTGACAATATAATAATTTATAATATCTTCTCTAAGAATTTCTAAAAGGACAGTAGGGGAGGGGGCAGTTCCTTTCAAACAAATTATAGGCATGGCATTTTAAACTTTTCTTTTGTAAATGCCATTTGTTTCAAAAATTTTCAACCAATGACATTCAACTTCCTTTTTGTCCCTTTTGTTCCAGATTACAGACTGAAACAAAGCCGAGACAAAGGAAAATACAAATTAAACTGGTTTGAAAAAGAAAACACACAAATTTGAACCAAAACATAGATCTTTATGGAAAATACCAAATAAGTAGAATGTCGAGTTTCCAGAAAAAAATCCATACCCACCCCATGGAAGGTCATTGGAAATTCTTAGGGGGATGGGGGTCTTAAAAGTCAAATTTAAAAGCAACGTATAAAGCTAAACTGGAATTTCCTGGGGGATGGGGAGTGTAAAACAAAAATCTACCGAAGGGGGAGTATGGATGTTTTCTGGGACTGCACAATATATTTAAATACATGTATATGTTGTGATTCAAATTCTTTTTCTGAATAAAAATGTTCATTAACCTTGTCTCAGATTATGGTAATGAATACCGCACAAAGGAAAATAAAAAATTAAAAAAACTGGTTTGAAAAAAAAAAAGATTAAACCACAATATATATTTGAACTGCAGATGAAAGTCTCAATTGCGAAATAACAGACCATTAAAGAAATTTACTGTTCACAACTTAATAAGCAGCTGCGAAAAGAAAACCAGAAAAAATTCCGCCTTGAACGGGATAATGGCACCCATTCATGACCGTTGCAATAGTGCACTGCACCTGTATCGAAGAGGTCATGAGTTCAAATCCAGTCCAAGCCTGATTTTTTCTGGCTTTCTTTTCACATCTGCTTATTATAAGTTGTCTAAATTAATTGTGATCGCTCTTATTCCTTAATAGTCAAGATCTCCATCTGAAGCCCTAAAAAAAGTTAAGGGACAATAAGACAAGGCACATTTTTAATTTTAGTCCTATCATCTCTCTTGCAAGCCTTTATTATATAACAAATAAAAAAATGTATGAAGTACTGCTTCACATGGATTGCTATGTGACTACCTGCTGAACATGTAAGTATGCCAGCTAAACTCAAAAAAAAAAATGATCTGTAACTTTAGTCAATCTGTGCAAAGTTGCAAAAACATATTTTTTTTGTTATATGTGTGGTTTAAATATGTTTTGGTTTAAAATTTTTCAAACCAGTTTAATTTTCCTTTGTGCAGTACATAATCTGAGACAAAGTTAAGGGAAATAGAAATCAAACTGCTTCGAAATTTTTTAAGCCAAAAAGAATTTTGAACCACAACAAAAGTCATAAATTATCATCACTTTATATCCTTTTCCTATCAAGTTCAGCTTTTACTAAGTTGAGTTGAGTATTAATCAATGCATCAGTTTATCAACATTTGTTTCTGGCATACCTGAGTAACAGCAGAAGCAGTAATGGTGAAATACTGTGCAGCTGCTTGGGCTTCCTGTGACGTTACGCAGGTCAGATCATAAGGGTTGTACCGTGCAGCTCTGACACCTCGATTCTTTGGAAGGCAGTACAAAAATTTTCCATCGTCCTCTCTTATATACAATCTGTTGATATTGTTCTCATCTTCATCTGGGTCCAAGCCATCAGCAATTGCATCCAGATTAGTACTCATGTTTAGTCTGTGACGAAGCTTCTTTATTACATCTGTGACATCAAGACCAAGGAATTCATCAACATCACCAGGAACACTTTGGAGTGGACGCTTTGTCGTGTTACCATTTACGCCGAGTCTCTGGCTTCTGGATGGAGGAGGACCAGATTTTGCAGATGAGACTTGAGATTTGTGTGAATTAGGCCTGCTGTGTGAGGCTTCACTTGACATAAACGACATTCCTCCATCAGCAGTTTTACCAAGGGAACTAGTAGATAATGCCTGAGATGGAATAAAACATAAGGTTCATTTAAACTTGCTCAGGAAAGTACGACTACTCTCAAATTATATAAATATGACAGATTATTGATACAAGCTTTTTAAAATGCAGTTTCACTATAAGACTTTTCTTACGATTGCATGAAGAACCAAGTGAGAGTGAATCAATTCAACCAGCAGTCAGTTTATACTTCTCCTTTCTTCCTATTTTCCTTCCTTCTTACCTTTCTTCATTCTGTTTTCCTTCTTTTACACTCAATTTTATTAAACCAACATTCCCAAATAAATGTACCAAATCATGGACAAATTACTTGAATCATTGCTGACAAAATAAATCAAATTATGAACGCCAATTTAAATTTACCTGGCCAACTAGTCTTCCATCATCAGAGAGTGCACTTGCCTGTTCCAAATTTACATTTACCAAACCATCAGTTACAATAGGACCTCTTTGTACACTGTCAGTTCCAGTGCAAGAGACTGACTGCTGTGATTCTGAGTCCACTGTGTCTAATGCATCAAAGTTTGTTTCTTTTTCAAGCTGGTTAGTTCCCAATTTGACTGAGACCGGTTCCCTAGAGAAGCCCTGGTTTCTCTGGGCTTGTAACCTGTTGAAGTCTCGTCTGAATAGAGCGGTCCTGTAATTTCCCATTGCTGACCTGGGACCACTCTTTGATGGTGGATGAGGTGTGACCTGATGAAACAAAATTGATCAGTGAATTGGAAAATCAGAAAACAATCAGGTCATCAAGAATACAATTATTAATACTATGTACAACAGTTATGACAGACAAAAGAAATGCATGAAATATTATACACAATGAGAAATCAACTATTTCCATGGTTAGAGGTGGATATATTTTGATTATTGATTTTTAGTATATACATTTGTAAATAGTCTGTAATTTTTTCTCTACGCAATTCAGTTTATACTGCCATGTAGTGTCTTAATAAACGTATCTATCTATATATATCTATATCAAATGCAAACAGTCTTTCAAAAAAACTGGTCTCACAACATTTTGCCAGATTTCATTTGTCACACAGTCTTTAATATTTAGTGGTTCTCTGCACCTTGAAGACTCAGTTTCTAAAAGAAAACATCTAGCATCTTTATTCTTTATAAAGCAGTCTTGGAGTCTATTTCCTAATAGCATAACTATTTCTTTTTCAGAACCAGCATTTTTGCAATACCTCCTTAACAGAATTAACATTTTAACAACCAAAGGTAACCATGTTACTCAACTCTGAGCAGAAGCATATGGGAATTAATATGCATCTGCTCAGAGACATAAGCTTTTAAAACATACTTGCATTCGATTAACCTTATTCCAGAATAAGAAGAAGTGGAATAGCTTGTTTTAAGTAATTTGAGAAGCCATTTCTGCAAACTTTCGCCGGCACGAAACAATTTATAATTTAAGAGCCATCTTGTACTCCAGTAACTCCTAAAACCTCTTATGAGGGATTTCCTATCATGTTGTATGTATTCCTATTCTGGAATAAGGTCAATCAAGCATACCCTAAGTCTTGCACTCAAATTTAAAAACTATAAAAGCATCTCAGGTTCATACACACTCATGCCAACTCTATCTCCCGGATTATCCGGGAGTCTCCCGGATACGGAACGAATCTCCCGGTCTCCCGTACGGGTGACTAAATCTCCCGCATAAAAGCGACTTGGCGCCTTTTTTACATAATAGGCTAGTATTTCAACTCAAATGTTCCATAAATTTAAGAAATATTGTGTCATGGTACATTTGCATAAGTGTTTTACCCAATCTGCCACAAACTTTGACGGAAACCAAAGAAAATACGCTTTTTGTCATCATTGCAATATAAACGACTTTCTGATTGGATAAACGTTCAACCAATTAAAGAGCAGGACAAAAAAAGCTCGTGTTGGGTGAATCAATTATTTTTTGCCAACAAGGTGGGGGGGGGGGGGGTAAGTGCATCAATTTTGCTTAGGGGGGAGGGTAGGGTAATAAGGGGGGGGGGGGTTGCTCAGAAGAAAAATATCCAGATTTCAGATCTTCAGAGGTTGGCATCTCTGCATACATAAAGAGGGAAACTTCACCTTGCTGTCTCACAATTATAGTTTTAACCAATCGTTATGTTTATGAGGGCTAATGTCACTTCAAATTATTAAAAGGGACCTGATTATTTATGTGGTGTGTGTGTCCATGGCTAATGACACATACCATCTCCATATGAGTATCATTTGTTGTGGGAGGGTGGTAATTTACTTAAAAGTGGTACTGTACAATAAATGTTGTATAAATATTTTAGTGGCTTGACAGCTTGACAGCTAATGCCAGTGACTGAGGACCCACTAGCCCAGTGCTCCGGCCACAGTTGCACAGAGTGGATAACTTTATCCAGCGGATAAGTCACATTCCAGCAAATAAAACGTATAACCGCAGTTGGAGTAAGCTTACATTTTATCTCCTGGATAGCAATTTATCCATCGAGTAAAGTTATCCGCTCTTTGAACAGCTGCCCGGCCAGGAGTACATCTGCTTTAACAAGAGGCCCTGTATTCTATAGTTTAGCACTTAATAGCTTCATAAGCATGTTGAATACTGAAAAACATATTGCTATTTCAGTGAATGATTGAAAATACAATAAAATTTTGTGACGAGGAATTTGGCGTCTCATGTTTCCATGACATCGATCATTTATGAGCCTGTTCCCGCTCAATTTCAAAAACAAGAATCACATTTGTCTTCGTTAATTCTTTGAAATCCTCCATTGGGTAATGACACTGGAGCGTTTTTCAAACAGGGCATTTCCACAATGAACTCCTCAGTTCCTTCTTTAATGTCCTTACATTAAGCTTACGTACCTGACCAGACTGCCCTAAAGATGGCGGAACAGGCCGAAGTATCGCTCGAAAAACTTCGGAGTTTTCAGGTCTGTCATACAGGCGCGACTTCAAAGAGTCGATTGCAGCTCTACCATCGCTGATGTTGCTTTTTACAGGTTGTTTTTGCCGAAAAACGAGGTCCTTTCTGTGCTCTCTCCGAAAGAAACCAGTGCTTCCAGTTGGAGAAGAACGACAGTCTACCTCAGAATTGTGCGGGACGATGGGGTTTGTTTCGTCTGGATCTTCCATTTGGCGCTATAAAAAACGCTTTCTTGATAACTTGTTTAAGCCTTGTAAATGAATTTTGATGCCATCCATTCTTTCATGAGATGGGCCAGTACAAATGAGTTATCAGAGTTGACAAAATTTTCTGTTTACCATTACTTCAACATTTTTTTGGCTGCAAAAGGCCGTAGTAAAGTCCTTTCTTACGAGCTCATTGATTGGTTTATTCGGAAATCCTGCTTTTTGTTATAAAACTATGTGTCATTGGTTACTTTCACAATAAAGTCACGACAGCCGACAGGCATGATGTTTTTAGCCCTAGGAACGAGGTTCTAAAATATTTTTTTCGAGGATGAGCCAGAACTAACGGTGTATTTCATAAAGCATTTTTTTTTAAAGAAAAATAGCAATTTTCATAAAACAAGAAGCAGCTGTCTTCAGATATTATTCATGAGCCGAGGGTCTTTGTGTCAGGGATGGGGTGGGCAGGGAAGTTGTCCAACAAATTTTAGGTTTAACCGTTTTAGATATTTGTTTCTGAGGATTAACACGTACATATACAGAATTACTGTCAATTTTCAGAGTCTGATTAGGGTAATATAGGTCAGCAATGCAACTTCCTGTAATTGTGGGCCCTACATTCTTAATTACCCAATGGCATATCCTGATCTTCAAGTAAGTGGGGCCCAGCTCTTGAATGTTAAACTTGCTATACTCTTCATGAAACAAAATATCTTGGCACCTTGCCCCTGGGGGTCGTGGTTTTGGTGTAAAAAAAAAAAGAAGAAACCCAGGCCCCTTCCGTAATCAAGGCCCCAATAACTGACTTGAAATAGGCTTCATTTGATATATTAAAATTAAGCAATTTTGCTTAATTTTGTCAGCTTTATATTTCTTATTTCATTTACATGTATATTTAACAGCCTACAAAACTAAAATTGTTCCTTGAAAATTACATGCTCTGAAAATTAAAAGGGACACAACTACCTGAAGTGACTGGCCACAGGCAACATTGCAGACAGCATTGTGGATGAATGGAGATTCCCTGTGGTTTGGTTTTCAGTTGTTTGAGAAAAGTGAAAATTAATCGCTTGAAAGAACTCTTGGAGAACAAGATTTGCTGAAGATCCAAAGTTTAAAGTCAATTGGCTGCTTTAGGAGCCACCACTAATAAAAAAAAGTCAATGAACAACATGCTTTCAGTTTGTCATATGTTTATTCAGTGACATCTACTTAAGTTTTTATGGATATTAATTAGATTAAACTGCACCCCTCAGTGTTACCTAAAATTTTGCATAAAAAGGTGCAGCTTATACATGGACTTTTACGCTAGATCAGACTCAACATTAATTTCAGCTTCAATTGAACTTTCCCTCTCTCCTCTGTAGAGGCTTCTTTGGCTCGTGAGCGGAGACAGATAAGGGACTAGAGAGAGTGTAATATATGAGGAGCACGGGGGACGATCGTCCTTTTTATGTCCTCCCATTTCCTTTTTTTATAAAGGAGCCTCTGCGGAGGAGAGAGGAACTTTCCCCAGAGCCACAAAGGGCCTTCAAGCCCTAATCTCCACATGTATATTTGCAATACTGCTGTCCAAAGAACTCTTATAGCACCATCATCAGGACTTTTTAACTTTGGTGATCATTTCTTTTCTTCAGCTTATGACCTGCACGTTTTATCAAGTAGTAATACTATAAGGAGAAATCACAAGCTGGTCACTTAACAGTATCCTCCTTTCGGGTCAGATTCTCAAAACCCTAAACATTCTTTAATAATAACAGCATGTTGTTGTCATTAGGCTATTGTATTTTTACATGAATATGAATGCAGCTATTTCAATTAACATTGTTGGATCAAAGCATAACACTACAAGACAAGACCACAAGGTTATATGGGACTTTATTATGAATAAATACATTAAAATCAGCGATGCCTCGCGCGTTCAGTGAAGATTTACGATGGTAAGCCACTTGGATGAAAGAAACGTTACAATATCAAGTGGTTGAGGTGGCAGCTGCTTTAAGGTTGCCACCAAGAACTACATCTCAAAAGTTTTAAATTTTGGAGAAGTGAAAGCAAACACCTGGAACCAGTGCTTAAACACCCCGAAAAGAAACTACAGCAACGACAATGCTGCAAAACAATAGGTTTAATGAGGAAAAACAATCGCCCTGCACGTCTTTTTTTAAATTTTGGTACATTATGTGAAATTTGAAACTAGTACTGTTTTCAAAGAAATACACAAGAAAACTAACAAATCCCTTTAAACACCAAAGAAATAGCACAAAGGACACCATACCCCCAGGCAAGATTTCCACACAGCCCCACACATTAATTAAGTATACATTGTCTGAATCAAACTCTATTCACCCTCGCTGTTTGTGGAAGACGGTTTGTATGACAGTGGTACATGAATAATTAATGTATAGGAAATCTTTTCCACCCCTGCAAACAAACAGCGTGTAGTTTGTTTTCCAAGGTACTTCAAACAAACATTAATAATTATTAATAGCACTAGAACATCCCTAACTTTTACTTTTCGAATCTACATGTATGGGACATTCCACTTTTTTATCTACAGCCCCCTCAGGATGTTTGGGATCCGACACATCAAATTTTTCTTGACACCCTATGACCCTTTGAAGAAAAATATCAAGGGTTTTTTTTATGGTGCCTTTCAAAAATTAATCTAAAGCTCCCAAATTTTGATGGCTCCTTTGAGAAAAAGCCTATACCCTCTCAAGAAAAACTTATCATATGAGTTACATGTCGGAGGAGGGTGAAGCTAAAAAATGGAGTGCCCGTAAGCCTCATAGGACTCCCATGCAGCCGTTATTAGGAGTCACATCACCTAATTCCCACAAACTCCTGCTCACCAGAGGTCGGCATTCACTTGGCAACGCTTGCCATCTAGCCAAAGACACATCTCGGAATTGAACTGTTAAAAACATCCATTTTCACAAAATACCTCAAAGGTTGGACTAAAAGAAATGTTTTCTCTAACCCAGTCAATGGATACTGTGGATTGATTTGAGTAATTCAAAAACAATACAAAACAAATTCAAAACAAATAAAAGCTACCATTGTAGGTTAGTGTGCGAGTCCATAGCAACGTGTGCTTATAAATTAAACCTGCCAAGCCATTTTTGTGTGAAATTTCGATACATTCAATGGATAGGAATATCCTCTAGTTTGCCGAGAGATAGGCTCTTACAGTTTGGTCATGACTAGCTTTTTAGCTTTAGAAAAAACATTTTCAAAAACATCTTGACTTAAAATATTAAAATTGCACAGCTTCCCGCTCTTTATAATTTCAAAATAATTCATTCATTGAAACTATTTTGAAGACGGCCTTAAAACTGTTATTACTGATTGAACGCATGTGTTCCTCGCATGCATGCGGTTCATAGCATGACTTGAAAATTTTCAACTTTGAGTATATAATTATGTCACCAAAACTGACACACACCGTTCGGTGGCTGCATACAAAGTAAGTCATTTCCTAGCAAATGTCTGACACATCTGCACAACAGCTGATTGAGTACAAAAGCATTAAAACATTATGAAAACAAAACGTTTTAGCCAAACCATATTGAATTGATGAAAACAAGCACAAAACATGTGTTGTTGCACTGTTCCAATTTGACGTTCCCAGACACAGAAGTTCAACATAAACCACCAAAATCTTCTCCTTTATCTGACACGAGAGCGTTTCCTTCCTTGCAAAGGCTTTCCCGTATAATTAACGGGAAAATAGACGGAATTTTCTTTCAAAATCACAGAGCGAAGTTTTCCGCTTTTGAAATTCAATGGAAGGATGACTCGATGAACTGTGCGGCCTGGCGAAGTCTGGGGAAATGAAGCGCTTTTATTGGTCAATCAGACAATCAACGTCGATCAGTAATCACATGACCACTGCAGGCTTGCGAGACTCGGTAATGGCGACGTGAGACCAGTGTGGCGATATGATTGATATTCTTTTTGGCTTGTCGTCGCGATATTTTGCCAAAATTCTAACTTTTTCAGGGAGTATACCCTCCCACAGAAGCCACACTGGCAGTTTTGATGAGTAATAGGAAATATCCGAGGCTAGCGGACGGGTTAGTACGCGCTGAATTCACAACTATCGAGTCATGCGAGGCGGCCATGTTTTTTTGTTAATAAACTGGCTGATAGCCGCTACAAAGTTGATCACAGAGCGCTAGGTTTTCGGGGTTTTGGTCTATTACTCACTAAATAACTTGAAAGAACTTTTATTCCTTTCGTAGGTATCATGACCGGAGTCAATATCATCCATACCAGGTAAGTATTTTGGTTGAATCTTGGAGCAAGTGAAGTGAATTCCAAACTTCATTTGTTGAAGTTTGAGATTTACTTTCACAAGAAAACACTTGACATAACTTGACTGAAGCTAGTAATGCTTGATCAAGTATTGAGCCGCCTCTTGAAGAAGCCACTCTTTCGTTGTTTTGCTATTTCAGACAAGTTCCAAGTATTCCTCGAAAAGCCATTCGAACTGTAATTCTGAAAGCAGTCGAGACAGAGACAGATCACCGGTTGGTACTTCAAGTTCCCCTTTCTCCCGGCACTCAAACTTTTCGCCACGTTCGCACAGGCCAAAATCCTACAGCCGATCCCGAGAAAGCAACAAACGAGGTATGTATTTTACTTGTCGAGATCGCTAGTACAACGAATCATTTAAAAAAAAAAAGGCTACTTGAGTGTTGACAAAAACAGCTCACAGTATGGAAGGCGAATAAAAAAGCTAAATGCGGTTCAGTGGTAATCATGAACTACAAAATATGATTCAGTGCAAAACTTAACGTGAAGAACAAAATCCTGTTTTCTGTCTTTGAACCATACAATGCAAAGTGAAAGAAAACAACATCAACAAACATCCACATATTTGTATTTTGAGCCCCTGACAGTAAGTAGGATAAAAATGTTAGGTCTAGGTGTGAAATGAAACCTGTTAGCCCAATTTCCTCGTCTTTTTCCTTTATTTGGGTTCTTTAATAACACAAGCTTAAATTGTGGTCACTGGTGACTTTTCTAGATAATAACATTTGTTTGCAAAGAATAGACATTGTGAGGCAGGTTTTAATTGCTTTAATTATATGTGTATAGTTCATTTTCTTGACAAGGATTATCAGGTGAATGTGCAAATTAGGTTTAAGTATATTCAAATAACTACTAAAACAGGAAAAATATAACTTGGACAATTTTCAATGGTAGCAGTGATGTGAACAGTCAAAGAAATAAAGAAACGTCAATACTGTACAGTGTATTTAATCCATCAGCATTGTCCAATCACCACTCAACTATAGGGAGATATGATAAAAAACTAAAAGTTACCAACTCAAATAGTTTTTTGGAGCAAAATATTTCAATGTTATCTCAATGCCATCTTTCAGTCAAACAACTGAAGAAGATGTTGAGATAAGATTGAAATATTTTATTTTATTATTATTATTTTTTTAAATCTGTGTTATATTTCCAGGACAGAAAAATAATAGTTTTTCTAGTTGTAGGGAGATATTCCTGTTTTCATAAACAAGGGAGAATGTCGACTGAGGATAAATAATTTTAAAAATGAAGAAAATAAGGCATACAGTTGTACATGTTTGTGGTTTAGCAAAAGATGAATTGAAGCAAGAAAGTTTTTGTCTGGTACATAGAGAAAACGTTTTAGTGATCATAGTGATTGCATTGGAAAACTAAAATATAGGAGGTAAAATCATTTTTTTCTATCAATTGACAAAACATGATAGATACTTGAGAGCATGCAAAATATGTTTAAAGGGCAAGGTTGAGACCAGGGTTTCCTTACATTAGAGTGCTTTCAAATGACTCAGTATTTTTTATGATAATTCTAATACCATTAATATGACAGCCGATAAGCCACACCCGAGGTTTAGAACCCCAAAGTTGTTAAAACTTATTTTTTCTAAATTTCGTGACTGTAACATGACAAAGTCGAACAGTCCTTCCGTTAAGCGTAATGTCAGCAAAAGTCTGCAATTAGCCATCTTTCAAGCCAAAAGTCTGGAGGAAATTTTCACCACCAAGGTCAAAGATTTTTCTTTGACCTCAGCAAACCAACTTTTCTTCACAAGGCTATCAAGCCCAGAGAACTTTGAATGTCAAAAAAATAATTTCATTGTATTTCTATTGCCAGCAGTGGCCAAGCTGTATTGTACATTACTGACCTCTTAAATTCATCCCACTGCAAAGGTCACCTGTTTAATCTAAAGTTAAGTCACAAAACATACCATAAAATATAAACACCAATGTATAAGCCACACTTTTTTTGCCAGAAATTTTCCCTCAAAGGTTAGGCTTACCTGTGAGAACATCTGCAAAAGATTATGTAAATCAGCAATTTTTGACACTTAAGAAGAAATAAAGAGCATTTTAGCTACATACAGTTTTGCATATATACCACAAGCAACTATCAATAGGATGAGAATTGGTAATTCTTTTGCAAGTTTGGTGGCTATTAAAGGAGCCATTTTTACCTCTGTTAGCAGGTCTTTCAGCAATTAATAGTTGCCTTTCTAGAGCAGCTAGACATCACCAGGCAAAATGAATATTTGTCAAACTGATTACCAAACTCCACGTAAAGCCAAGCTCAGTGTCTTCTGCAGCTGAATCAAGAAATCTTGGGATGCAATTCCTGTCGAAATGATTCAGAGATAACTGCATCACAAACACCATTGATGGGACAGAAGACAACACTGTGTGGCGGGACAATGACAAAGATCTCTTTGCTTATTAAGAAGAAGGAAATGAGGATGAGCTGTTTTGCACCTACAACTTTGAGAATGAGCAGGCAGAGAACTATGCAGAAACCTATGATCATCTATTCTGTGATTCAGATCAGGAAGAGTTACTGGAGTCAAAAACTGAACAGTAGTGAATTGATAGAAATAGAACTTCAAACTTATCAATGCATTTACGTATTATTAGCAGTCGTGAAAAGAATGACAGTCAAATACAATGTGTAATTCATATAAGCTTTTAAGTTTGATGTAGATAAATAATTTTTTGTATTTGACAATCCTTGAGTGCAGTCCTCCCTCTGTTAGAATTCCCATTTTTAAAGCACATTGTTAGCTCGTTCATTGCACCTTGACGATCAGCAACTACATCAAAAAATCGCCTTGAAAGAAACCTGCGTCATATGTTCAAGGAGGTATACATGTAGTATACTTAAAGTGCCCCTAACCCTTCAATTTGTTTTCTTTTGGTAGATTTCCATTTCTGTGAAGAACTCATTTTCGAAAATTTTTTTCAAAAATATTGAATCCTTCTTTTTTTACGAGCGCTTAAAGTTACTGAAATTTTTAAATTTTTGCGCGCTTTAAGCCCCGCTGGACAAATTTTTGTCTCGTGGGCTCATTAGGAACAAGCCAATGAGAAGCGACACTTTCTTCGCTGTGACGTAAGAAAAGGCCTCGGATCGTTATCAGAAGGAATCTTATGCATGCTGATTCCTTTCTCTAAATTTCGAGAGTTGCTGCATCCAAAAACCACACATTTTCCAACCATTTTCTCTGTTTACAATTGAAGCATTACCGCAAATCTTTGGATATTTTTGCACGATGTCCTTTTCTTACGTCACGCTCCCTATTTGGCCGAGTGGGGGACTAATGCGAACGATGGGTGAAAATATCGACAAGACTGCCTTCACTTCTAGCGCTTGTAAAAACAAAAGGATTCAATATTTCTCAAAATTTTTTTCGAAAATGGGTTCTTCAAAGATATGGAAATCTACCAAAAGAAAACAAATTGAAGGGTTAGGGGCACTTTAAGGTTCTGTTGTGAATAAATAAGAAAACTTGATACATGCCTTTTTATACAGTTTGAAAGGTAAAATTACTAGTTTGATTTTGATGAATTTAAAAGTGGTCAAACGATCAATCAATGGCTTTATGAAATGTTACAGAAAAATTTTGAACCAGTCTTTCTCATGGCCTCCCTTTGATTTTACAAAAAAAAAATTTTTCCAAAATTTGAGCTTCAAAACCTCGAGATGTGGCTTGGACACCTACAGTACATAATCATGCGGGATGAGTTTTTGCAGTTGCTCCCCCATGTACTGTTGTGAGGCACTGTTGATGTCCTGAACAAAATATATCTCATGTTGTGAACTCTCTACCGTTACATATAAAGACCTAATTATCAACAGACCATTAAGTGCAATCTTCTTATGCTTTTGCCTCTGGTATTTGAACTATTAATGTAATGGTACTCGTCAGCTTGGAGATTTGCCTGGAAATGTGAGTGTGCAGAGATATTTACAATTGATTAATGAAGGGGTGTATGAGTTGAATTGTGAGTTGTAGTAAAAGGCTATTAGTTTACCCAAGGAAGTGATTGGCATTGTATTGAAGTGCCATAATTATGGGAAAGTATTTTGATGCTACCTGCCTCAAAATGTCTGCAATGTCACTTAAGGCTTTTGCCATGCAGCCCTTCAAATGAAAGTGTATATTCAACAGGCTTGGAAGTGCCTTTTTGGCAGATGAATCGATTAATTTTTGAGGTGACTTTCTGTTATTTCAATTACAATGTACCTGTGGACAATAAGTGAGGCAGATCCAATTGTGAATCTTGGGGAGGCATATTTGTTTTGATTACCTTCTCCAGAATTATTGTTAATCTCTAGTCTTAATTTTTATAATATGTAATTATCACACGGCATGTCTGAAAACTAGCTTGCTGATCTGAGCCATTTACTGTGTTTAAATAAAGTTGATTGATTTGACTGAATTCACTGATATGGCTTGGGATAGTCATGTACCCCTTGTGATGTTTTCAGTCGTAAACCTGGTTTCTCTTGTTAAACAGGTTCTAGCAAGTCCCCAAGTGATACACATAGTCATCATACCGTTTCTAACAGTAACTCACATGGCAATGATCGCAACAGCAAGCCCAATCATGTTAACAGTGACGAGGTAAGATAAATTGCCATACTTAAAAACTTCTAAACCTCTGCATTTTATGGTGTTTTAAGAGTTTGGTTTATGTCAGGTTTATTCTAGAGTGTGACATTGAAAGTGTTCTTCTGCAGATCTGAAAACACTGCATTTCAAATCTAATCTGCTTATAAAGCATCTTATAAATAGTTCCTGGCCATGTCTTGGATATTGATTGATCTTGCACTAATTTATTGGTGATTGTTATGTTCTGTATTAGAAACTGACATATCTTAGCACTTTTTTTTGGTAAGAAAAGGCTCTCTCTTGCAGAATTTAAGGAGATTAAACTTTGTTTATTTAATTTAGGGCTAAAGTTTTGAAGGTGGTTCTAACCCTATCTAGGCCAGGGTGGGGGGGGGGGGGGGGATTATGCCCACTGTGTGTTTGAACCTCAATAACTTTTTTTTTAATATTTAAGCAAATGCCTCGACACTTCAGTACTTTTTCATGAATGTATCTGGAAAAAAATTTGACGTGGTTGGTTAGTATTGATTGACTTTGATGTTACCATGGCAATAAAATCCCTTTTTAAAATGAAGAAAAATCACTTTTCTTCTTGTAAATTTTATGTTTTTAGCTCATGTGTTACTTTGTTGGTTTTGGTTACTTTTTTTTTTTTTTTTTTTCAATTTTGGCGGTTTCCTGAAGTTTTGGGAAATCCAGAAATCCAAGATGGCTGCCATTTCGCAATCAAGACCTAATAATTATAATTAGCACATCATATGATGTCATCACTTCACAATGCAGGCCTCAAAGGTGACTGTGCCCCTCCTACCCAAGAAAACCAAAAAAAGCCTGGCCTTGGTAGGATAAAGAAAAATAACCAGTTATAAACTAAAGAAAGTTTGACATAATTTTTGTCTTTTGCTCTGAAGTCACTTTCAAACTATGAGTAACTTGGCATCTTCACTGTTCACATAGTTGCCAACTGCAATAGTAGTGTACTCATAGTGAACAATCTTCAAACCAGGTGTACAAAACAATTTGATCAGTCAATTGATGAATGCGTCTGGGATTTGTTAATCAATTTTGCGTCCTTGGGAATGCAGATCACATAACATTTTGTGTCTTTTGAACTTTTTGTGCATAAAAGATGCAGGACACAGAAGCAACAAAATCACTGATTAATCTGTAAACATTGTTCCAGTTATTCTGTTTCATTCTTGGGGCAGGAAAAGGTATTTGCCCCCAAAGAATACAAATATATTCTGTGTATTCCTTTTCCAGAATAGTGTGAAAAGACTAGTTTTAGTAGGTTTTGCCATTTACTACTTATATAATTTTACTCATGGGTACTTGAAAAGCATCCTCACTGTATGTAATCTCAATGCAATAAAATAAAGGGCATTATTAGTAGTAAAAACATGATCAGTCAGTAGCTTTCATTCACAAAACTCTATTTTGTGCATTTTGTAGCCTTTTCCTTGGTCTCAACACACCAGTTCTTCAGGAAAGGTGTATTATTACAACTGCAAAACAGAGAAATCCCAGTGGGAAAAGCCAAAAGAATGGATTGAGCGGTAAGTTGGTGTATTACTGGTTATCTCCACGTATTTCCAACGGTTGGGTCAAGGATAATGACCATGTAAAACAGACAATTTCAACCAAAGTTAACATAAAGATGCATCAAAAAAGATTCTTGCAGTGAACCAGACATAATTAAGGTATAATTCAGCAATAATTGCTTTCAGTTTCTGCCATCATTACAAGAACTGTTAGTAATTCTCTCAGTTGTTGTGAGCTTGATTCCTGTTTACCAAGATACATGTAGCAAAATTTGTGTTAAAGTGTATATACTCATCATCCACTAAAGGGTGCAGTATTTTTTGTATATTTTTTTGTTGTTGTTTTTTTTTTTGGCAATAGCATTCAAAGAGATAGTCTTTGCTCTAGTGCAGACATAAAACATTATTAATCACTTACCTTTAAGGTGACTCCAAGTAGTTATTTGGCGCGCGATGACTGGGTACTAAAATTGCTTGAGCGTGCGCAGTTTTCTAACTAATATGGGAATTTTCATTATGCTGGCGTGCGAAACAAGGCCAGTATTAGGCTGAAAAGTAAGCTATTTTAAGAAGTTTTCCATGTTGAATTTTTCTGAAAATTGGCTCACTGCTAGGATTTAGCTGGTATTTGTATTCCAAAAAATCTTAGGGAGAATTATACATGGCCAACTGCAACAAGTGGCAAAAATGAAAATTGTAGAAATTGGCCAAACATATTGACTTGAGGATGAGATACTTTGGAGTTTCTCTCTTCTTTACACAAGAAATAGCGAAATTTTACTGCCCGAAATTCAGACAAACCCGTTTTGAAACTACAAGTAGCTTGGAGTGAAGGAATAAAGAGATGTATTATCTGCTGGTTGCCGTGGAAACAGGGTTAACCAGTTGTAACTGTTTTTCGCAAAGAGTAAGGACTTAGTAGTAGTACTCGAAACTATGTTTGCACCCAGATATTTTTACAGGGCTGAAAGAACCAGAACATAAAGAAAAATATATATATCACTACCACCAAAAACTGAAGCAATGGTATAGATCCACCTATACTGTGTACTCTTGGGGTTATTA
Source organism: Pavona decussata (assembly GCF_977016875.1). NCBI lineage: Eukaryota > Metazoa > Cnidaria > Anthozoa > Scleractinia > Agariciidae > Pavona > Pavona decussata. Next base: position 506,069 of record NW_028145732.1, read on the forward strand.
ACATTTGCCAAATTTTACTGCTACTTTGTCTTTAGTTTAAGACGGTTATTTTTCTAAGGCATCTTAAAAAAATCCTCCCAAATGTGGATCTTTTGTTCCCTGATACAGAGAGAAAAGAGACAAAGAGAGAAAGGAAAAGGAAAAACGAGATCTGGCTGGAACCAAAGATGGCCGTGACACCCGAGGAGATCCTACCCTCCATCGAGAGCACCTGGTTTCCTCAAAACCCAGCAAATGTAAGTTTTTGTGAAGCTTAAAGTGCCTATGTAGTAAAAAAAAATTTGTCGCAGTTTGATGGTTTATGAATTTCTCAGTCTGAACATGTGGGTTTACCAAACAGAACCTTTCCAATCCGCAATTGTCATCCCTGAAAGGTTCAAGTTTAGCGCCGGAAAGTGTCTCCATGTTGCGCGGCCAAAACGATCGTATTACAAGGTTGTGATGTAGAAAATACTTTAGAACACATGAGTGTCATGGCGGCAAAGGAACTTTCTTAGACCTTCGCGACTTATTACGCAGGTAGTAACTCCAATATGACAAACTGCGCAAAAAAACTGGTATGCCGGGGAAAAGTATGCATTACTTCCCAAGGGACGAAACTTTATGGCAGAAGTGGTTTCGGTTTGCCCAAAGTCACAGGAAAGATTCAAGCCATAGCTTTCGAATGCGAGAGACAACAATGATCAGCTTTGTGTAAATGATGTGGATATATTACACTCTCATCTGTGATAAACAAACATCCCGCAATCTTACTGCAGATAACTAGCATAAGCGGGTAACGAGATATCATGGGTAAAGATATCACGGATATCACGGGTAAAGAAATCCACGGATCCTCAGTCTTGACAGATAACATTTATTTCGCACTACCAGAAATCTTTGCAGTTGCAATCCGACCCGATAAACCTAAACAAATGCCACAAAGCTAGGATACACAAGACCGATGGATGCCAATGATGCAATAAATGAGAATGATCAGTAAGAAAACCGTCATTCAGTATAATTATTTGAGCATTTCCCCTCGTGATCAAGATAAACATCATTAAGCAGAGCGGTCGCACCACATTTTGATCAAAAGGGAAGAATCTCTTATACAAAAAAACAATTATCAACAAAACAGACACACAGCGTAAGTTGCTTAGGTTTGTCAACCACATTTTAACATCTTGTGTAAGAACCATCCTGTTGGTCATCGCAGTAAATTCATCATGCTTTCTGAGTTAACGCGCTCGATACTTAAACTGTTACTTCCATCAAAAGTGAGTTTTTGACGGACCTGTGCAATTTCCGTTTGCAGCATCGGTACTCTCTCAATTCTCTCGCATTCTCAAATCGAACAAAATCGTGATCGAGTTTGGAGAGACAATTTCCAACAAACTATGAAATTCTACGCGTTTTCATTTTGGAAAAAATGAGTCAAAGTACAAAGCAATCATTCACTGAAACGTTGCCTTCGAATCAAGCTCACAGAACGGCAGGGGTAAGGCCATCTTGATCTTCGTCCTCATCTTATTCTTGAGCTGTTCGAACCTATGATCCCATCAGGTCAAACAATTGCAACATTATCCATTTTGCATGAATCGCTTGACTCTATCAGACGTCCATTAGAAAAAGTTTCAGTAAAGGACATTACTTTGTCATTCTTCTACAGTTTTGTGGAGAAAACATTGAACAAGAAAAATTTAGCAATAAATATTGGCTGATTTTGTCTAGCAACAAGGCAAGATGTGTTGGAAACAAATCTCTGAGGCATTTCCTACGTCATCAAACACTAAACTGGTTCCCAAGAACTAACCTTTTTGCGCACTTCAGTTCTTTCACTGGTATTCTACTGGGTGCACACTTGCGTCAAAGCACACCCGTGAAATCCAATAATTGCACCCACACTCTGATTCCTGTTGATACGCAAAGGTAGAATAGTTTGTTCTTTTGATGGTTTTAGTGGTTGCCAATCAACAAAAAAATGTCCAGTTTTTCTTCCAACAACATCCATAACTTGTTTTCCTTGTGTCGTGTTCTTGCCTAATGAAACTTGATACATGTGAATGATTTTAATTGGTTGCCTAGTCATGTGAACTAAATCTTGTTGGTGTTTTCAGCATGGTAATATTCCTTTCTACGTTCAAACAAGGGCTTCTGTCAGCATTTTATAACATTGGAAGCAGCTTTCAAGGTTGATTAACAATATGAAATACCAGATTAGCACTTTTAAGCTTTCTAGGAACCTGACCCACTTGCATAAAGCATCTTAAAAATAAGTTCGTGTTCCAAAGGATTTTCTTTGGCACTACGTACACTTGATCACAGTCTTGGCTGCAGGCTGTTCCTGAGGATAGGGAGTACAAGAAATTTTTTTGAAGTGCGGGGAGTGGCCACAGAAAACTGGCATGCTTGTCCAGATGCTTTGTGCAACCCAGCCTTTGGGACTGAATGTTGCTCCCTCACTTACATTCTACTGAGGAATTTCATGTTATTGATTCCAGACATGTCACCTTCGAAAAGTGTTCACCGAGATCATCATAGCTCTAGTGACAAGCGAGATGGCAACCACATTGAATCTTGGAACTCTTCTAGTGATCAGAGAAAAGACACACAGAGAATCAGTGAGAGTGACAGAGGGCGTCAGGTGGTCAAGACATGTTCAGTTCACACAGCGGCTCTTCCCACTATTGTTTATAGGTCAGTGGTTGAACCCATTATTTGATTCCTAGGCAGGCAAAACACTCGTACCGTAAATGATCTAATAAACGCCCTCTCTCTAATAAATGCCTTATATCTAGACGCCCCGGTCAAATCATCATTTTGTGATGAACATCCTTCTCTATTTAACGCCCTGTATCTTATAAGCGCCCCAACCCCTTTCCAGATATTAGGATATTACTCTGTAACAGAATAAAAACTGTTCCATTCATAACACATTAAATGCCTTTCTAAAAATGACAGGGATAAAGCACTAAAACAAGTGCGAGATACTTTAAATATCCTAAGTTAATTTATTGACTTGCTTTCTTCATCAAGAATAGATGCATTTGGAAATAGTGGCTTGTTCAAGTTCAAAATCAAAATAGGGATATCTCTCCGTCACATCTTTCATCTTTCAGTTCTTTACTGAGAATATTGGTGAATTTTCTGCATTTTGGCCTTGCTCTCTAACAGCCAGGAACAATCAAGCCAACTTTACATTTGCTCAGACTTGCTCACACTTGCACAGAAAATGAATTCATTTTCAACACACCAAGAAAACTGGCAATCAGTGCTGAGATCCCTATTGAAACATGCCCAGCCAGTTCCAAGGTATCAGTGTCTGTTGTTTCTTTGTAGACTCCCAATGTATTTGGATCACGCTCAATAGGTTTCTGGCGATTATCTTTATTACATATCAACATATCAACATTATAAAAGTACTGCAGATAAGTTAAAATTGAGCGATCATATCCCTAATTCTCATGACCTCAGAGGTTGAATAAGCATTGATATTACAAAGAGAAATTTGATGCTGATGATTGTTAGGGCTTAAAGGGTAAACTGTTCTGTTTTATTCAGCTGCAGCCATGCCTCAGTGTCTGCTAAGTAGTAATAGTAGTAATTTATTTAATGTCAATAACACGGGGAGTGTTTGTGCAATCTCCCGAGGCAGAGGGTCATGATAAAGTGCTTGAGAAATGTTGGTTTTTGAAAAGAGGGGAAAACCAGAGTACCCAGAGAAAAACATCTCTGAGCAAGGACGATGAACCAACAACAAACTCAACTCACTTATGACGCCGAGTCTGGGAATCTAAACCGTGCCACATATGGTGGGAGGCATGTACCCCCCCCCCCCCCCTTCCCCAACCACTGCACCATCCCTTCTCCTCCAAGGAAGAATCTTTGTTTACACTTTTTGCCTCATTAACATGAGCTTATCACTATCTGATGACGCTAATAAAATAAAAACTCTGAATATTGAAAGGGTATAACAGTTTCAGTTTTCTCTGAAAATTTGAGCCCAATACATCGAACGATTTCGGAGAAATTCTCTTCTAAAAACTCGAAATTTTACAGAGAATGTATGGCTGGTTAGCTTTTTTGCCACCCAGCAATTTCGCACGTTTTGATGGCTGATACTTCCTTCAATATTGCTTGCAAAGAGCTGAAAATTGCACAAATTTCTCAACTTTATCAGCTCTTTCAACTTTTGCATTTAGTTCATATATATGACCACGGCTTCCATGTGTTAAGTCGTATGCTAATGAGGAAAAATGTAAACAATGACGTCAGCAAAGATTTGCTATATAGGAGCTGATGTCAGCAAAGATTCGCCTATATAGGAGCTGACGTCAGCAAAGATTCGCCTATAAAGGAGCTTCATATCACAGTATGATGTGGAAAAGTTTTATTGACGAGGGTATCTACACGTAGGTGTGCAGGGGAGACCCGTTTGGCTTGCCTCCTCAAAAGAAAGTTCTGATTAGAGAACATTGAATAGAGATGACAAATGTTTGTTTTCTCAATAAAAATTTGGATAGCTACTATTGTCAAGCAGCAGTTGCTATTGTGTATTATATTATATTTGTTCCAGAGCGTAAAATCAGTGGTTAAGATCTACAAAAGCATCTTAACTCTCCCAACCTGTCATTTTGTTCATTTGTTGTCTTCAGGTCTGCTCCTGTTGCAGCAAGTATTGGAGGAGAAACAGTTGGTAAGCATATGTACACTCTAGACAAAACACTATAAACAATCAGTGTAATATTATTCTTCTTATTCTTCTTCTATTCTTCTCTCCCTGGTAAATAGGGACCTTCAGATCAGAGTACGAGAATGAGATTGAGTACAAGCATTACTTTCAAATGTCATATCAGTCACTTCCTTAAAATCCTCGCTCCTTCCCATTGTTTACCAGCAGATAAGAAGACCCCAGAAACAAGATTGGTGTGATAAGCTGTTATCTAAACCATGCAAAATAGATTTGAAAAGTCATACTCTTACTCAATCTTGTACTCGTAGTCAGATCTGAAGGTCCCTAATACCACCCCTGCTCCAATAAACACTATCTACAGCTATGGACCACTTTTCCCCAATGAGTAATTGTCACTGTGTATACACATCTTCTTACCTAAACATTGCTTGCAGCTGACTCACCAATTGAGTGCTTTCTCCTTACTAACAAAGATGCATTTTCTAAGACTGTTATACGGTTCTCCTATTTATATTAAGCTAAATTTCTATAAACAAATTGGTAGTTTTTGATAGACTAGCTGGTTTAGATCACTTTATGGTTAAGAGTTGATTTAAAAGAGAAAGCATGGAGTAATTCATTCAGTCAACAAAATCCCCAGTGCAGGCTAAAACTGGGGAAGTTTGGAGTTCTTCTGGCTTTTTGGCAAAAAAGGGATATACACCCCTTTTCCACAAAACCCTCCATTTTGTAATGGCACAAAACTAGCAGTACAGTAGTTTACCTCCCATTCACACCAGGCTTTCTCTTCTTCTTCTTTGGAGAAAGGGGGAATATGCACCCCCCCCCCCCCCTCCTTCCAATAGCTCCTGGGGTATTACAGTTATGACAATGAAACATAAAATGTAAATAGTGAATCCAAGGTAGCTAAATGTGGACAGTGGTATCGTCTTATGTTGGTAAACATATTTACCACGATGTCTAAATAGCAAGGAAATTAAAGGATAATTCATGCAGTGAATTTGAATTTTCATTTCCAATAATTGAATGTTATGATGACACTAATGTTACCTTTGTGGAAATGGTTGTGTAAAGATGCAATGGATTGTTAGTTCTTTTACAAATCACGTTAATGAATTTATTTTCTAGAAAAATGATTGTTGAATAATGAGATTGGATGTCTATTTGCGTTAATAAATTTTAGTTTTGCGTAAATAAATTGCATTTCCTGAAAATGAATGTCAAAAGGAGCTACCATATTTATTTGTCTATAAGCCGAGACCCTAAACTTCTGTCTGCTTTAATCGGGGAGGTTTTCAAAACATGTAAATTGAAAATACTCAGCTATAAGCCAAGACCATATTCAGAGTATTCCATTCTCAAACAAACTGAAATGAACGCAAAAGTTTCGAAACGGAAGAGTGTTTCAATGCAGTATTACCGTAAACAACGGAAAATGCTTGTAAGCCTATTGTGCTGGTAATTAACACGAACTCGATCGCAAATTTCAACACCATATTGTGTGATGAGTTTGTTTACCAAGTGTGGGAATGGCCAATTCTAGTTGGTCAGTTTCATCTAATCAGAAGAAACAGCAGAACTAGCGGATGAGGAGGAGATCGACGACAAATTTGACACCGACCCTGAGTATGAACAGTTAGCCGTATTTACTACGCGCTGAAAACAACAAACGGCTCCTTTTGGAGTCACCGCATAAATAAAAGTCAATGACCAACTTCAACTTGTTTTTGTCATTTATTTCTGCAAGCAGTGTCTCGGCTTATAGACAAATAAATCTATGTTTCCTATGAATTTGCCGTTTCGGAACAATTTTGTTTTGAAAAACACTCAGTTATAAGCCGAGGACCCTTCTGTAGCTCAAATTTTCGAGATTTTGGTAAAGTTTTTTGAAAAAATCGCTTGGCTTATATACAAATAAATACGGTATCGTTTGTCTGTTGATGCTGTTGAATGTTAATACATAATTATGCAAATGTTGTTCTTTAAGGTTTCTGTTCCTGCAAATGACGTTATGTTGGTGTTAATGAAAGTATATTCACATTAATGAAACAGCTATTGACACAAGTGAATGAATATTTTCTGTAAATGAACAGCAAAAGGTGTAAAATGGTGTAAATTCATGCAAGTTGTCATAAGCAGAAATATTCCAATTTTTGAAAAAGCCTCCCTATTAAAATTTGGTACCGTACCAAATAATTGTTCCCAGATCAGTTTTGACTGAAAGAGTCACAAAGTTTGCTGGCACATGCTGAGACATTAAAAAAAAGTTATTAAAGCATGGGCAGAATCCCCCCTCTCCCATCCCATCTAGATAGCATTGAAGTAAAATTACACGTTTGTATTTCAGTTTCACCTGCAGGAAGCTTGCAAGATGTTTCACCTCCAACCACGCCATCTTCACGCCCTAATATGTACGACCAATCCTCGCATACTCCCTCACCAAATTTAATCACTGCAGTTTCACCACAAGTATCTCAGCACCATGGAGTTCCCTCTCCACAACTTCACTACCCTCAACCATCATCACAGTTTCCCCCAAGACATGGAGTACCACTAGGTCAGAATTTATTTCCCCAAGTGCCAGTTACAGGTGCTCCACGAGCGCCGCAGCAATATCCCTTTGCACAGCACCAGTACAATGTTGGACCGCAGGGAGCACAGCACCAAATGAATGATTATAGACAGTACACTCATGTGAATAGTAGTGGGCCACCTCTACCACAGGTGGCTCAGCAAGTCAGTGCCGCACCATTACCTCTAGTAGCACAAGTGCCATCACCACAGCCAGTGAGGTATAATGCACAGGTTTCACCTCAGCCAGCTCTCCATCCGCTTCAACAGGCTACACTTGTGCTACAACAACGGAAGATGTCAGAGGTTTGTATATTAGTTCTCTTGGTGTCTCTCCCTGGCCTCTCTCCTTGAAACAACTTTCTAAACACCAAAATCATTGATTTTTATTTTCAGTGCACCATCAACATTGAAATTGGCCAACAACAATCCTTAATTCTCATGACCTCAGGGGTTAAATAAGCATTTAAGTGCACCATCAACATTGAAATTGGCCAACAACAATCCTTAATTCTCATGACCTCAGGGGTTGAATAAGCATTGATATTACAAGGAGCTTGAGCTGATTTCACTGAATTGCTTTGCACATTCTGACTACACATAATAAGCCCGTCTGCTTTCCTTGATGCTAAGCCCAGCCAATTGAAGAGCTCAGAGCATGACCGATCTATGTTGCATTTTAGCTCAGATTCACTGGAGTTTTTGCATGTGACCTTGAATTTTTCAGGAAACGTTACTTCAATGTTTAATCCACTGCTTTGTGCCTAATTCAGGGCCACATGCAAAAACTCCGGTGAATCTGACCTAAAACAACAAAACTGAAAGCAATCTGAAATTCTACATACGTCTGTTATGCACTGAGCTCTTCAGTTACTAAATAACTATTTGCTCTTAAATGAGCTTTGTGACCTACCCTTTTGTGTTGTTATTTTAACATAACTGTAATCCTCTTTACGTTTGAAAATATTTATAAACATTTCTCAGCAGAAAAATGAGTTATTGCCAGAAATACGACCTTGCTCACCACTCATGAGCATAAAACAATGATACTGAGAACTTGCACACAAGAAACGTTTTGGATTTATACTGCTTCATATTGTGCTTTCCTGCCAAGAAATCCATCTCAATTGCTGATTATGCTTCATACATTCTGTGTATAATAGTTCTGCTTTATCTATTTAACTTCTGTTACTACCAGACATGCCAATAACTGATCAAATAAACTCATTTTTGGAAGCGAATATTGCGAGCAATTAATAAAATTGGGGTAAATTGAGTGGATCCTAGCTCTTTCACTGACACAGTGAGTTACCTTTTTCATTACATTTCTCAAAATAGTACATAGTAGTGAACAATCACATAAAGTTTGAGAAAATTCTCACAACAATTTGTATTTTGTGGGAATTCCGTTAAAGGGAGGTTTTATGTGAGTGTCCATGTCCAGCTAAAGCATTGTTTCCTGTATATCTATGTAGGCTCAAGCTGCAGCGGCAGCAGTAGCTCACGTCCAGCAACCATATCCAGCAGGTAAGTGGCATTTGATCTAAATCTTGAAACATAAGGGGCACTTTGCATTTGGTCAATCATGCCGGTTTGAAGTTTCAGAAAATTTAGCTGCTGAATGGAACAGCATTTTATAGTTACTGGTTACTGTAACCGACTTGGAAGACAAACCTGTTATATTCACAAGTTTTGTTCGTAAACTGAAATGACAATGTCGCCAGAACATTAGGGTAATCTACACTTGTACTCTAGCAAGGTACATGTGTACCCAAATTTCCAAAATTTTATGCCAGAAATTTTGGTCTATTCATTTTCTTACCCAGAATGTGCGGAAGTTTTGGTCAAATGGAAAGTGCTGAAGGTTCAAATGTAGTTTGACAAACTGCCTTTAATAACAATCCTAGTTGTTATAACAAATAATTGAATTAGATTTATAAATTTGTATAGAGCATAATTCCGTCGTGACAAGATGATCAAATGTGCTTTACAGTATGGGCAAACACTCCAGATTGAATTGGAATTTGGAAATGTTGACTTTTGCAATATGATCACAGTTCTGGATGTTAACCCTTCTACAGGAACAAGGTCAGCTCAAAATAAAAAAAGTTGCCAAATGTTATTGGAACAATGAACAGCAGGAAGTAAACTTACAGCTAAGACCGTTCATCTTTGTGCTTATTCACCTAGAGAAAGTTGTATGAAACTTAGTGGAATTTGGAAATGTTGATTTTTGCAGTATGATCACAGTTCTGGTCCCAGTTGTTCAAAGAGTGGATAACTTTATCCACTGGATAAGTCACTATCCAGAGGAGCAAATGTACTCCAACCAATGCTTTTGGCAAGTTTTCCACACGATCCCATTCTTAAATTTGACATATGTTTCTACTCTGTTCACAAATCATAGGACTATCGGGAAAACCTTGCACACATTTTATCTGCCAGACAGCGAACTATCCAGTGGATAAAATTATCCACCCTTTGAAACAACTGGGGCCTGGATGTTAACCCTTCTTCAGGAACGAGTTCAACTCAAAATAAAAAAAAATTGCCAAATGTTATTGGAACAATAAACAGCTGGAAATAGTTTTACTGCTAAGATGTTTCATCCTCGTGCTCAATCACCAAGAGAAAGTTGCGTGAAACTTAATGCTTCTTTCGTAAAGGGTGGGCATCAGGTGAACCCTTCAGGTGGTATTCATATGGAATTGTGACTAAATTAGAATCATTCCTATTTCTTGCAGTAGCACAGCCACCTGCATCACTCCCAACAACCACAGGACTCCCACAGCAAGCTGTGTCACCAGTTCCAGTTCCTTTGCATGTGAAGGATGACAAGCCACACCACAGTTCTCCTGGGTCCCCAGTTATATTTACACAGCAGTCAGCTCTTAAGGATCCCACACCACACCACCCCTCTCCACAGCTTCCATCCTTGTGTACAGCAGGCTCTAATTTGATGTCCTCAAGTCCGCTTTCTCACTCTTCAAATGCTTCAAGTCCAATCCCTGTTTCCCAACCTCCTGTTCCTTCAGTTAATTTACAAGCATTAGGGAAATACGTGGATAAAAATCTTGCATCTCATGTGAATAACTGGCCGACAGAACTTATAGACAGACAGGTATGAACATGTTAGTTTTAACCTTACTCAACCATTTGCATGTACTAGATATTTTAGCTGGGCTTGTCTGCCAGTACTTCAGCTTGTCATTTAACAAGCTTTTATAAGACTTTATCAGTTCTCTTATTGTCCTGTCATTCATATGCACATGTTTTCACACATCAGTGTAAAATATTGTTATGTAAAGTTCTGCAAAATGGTTAAAAGGTATTCAGCCATAACTTCATGCAAGTTCTCTAGCCTCTTAGCTTTTTGGCCTATGCTGTTGTTTTTATTATTATCATCATCATCATCGTCGTCATCATCATCATCATCATCATCATCATCGTCATCAAATTTATTATTATTATTATTATTATTATTATTATTATTATTATTATTATTATTATTATTATTATTATTATTATTGAGCTTAGCTAAGAGTAAAAGAAGACAAACAAACAGGCAACTGAATTACAGAGATACAAAGTGAAAAAAAAGCAACACAATGGCTGGGCAAACACTACAGCTAAGACCAATAACAGTGGTCCCTCTGGCTTAAAAAAGAAATAAGAGAAAGTACAACTACAAATGAAATCTAAAAATAACAAGGATCCAAAACAACAAGATGGGGCTCATTCTAGTCTGCAAGCACAATTGTAGTTCAGACAAATTGACTTGCAAGTCCACACATCTTCCTTTAACCCTTTCCTGCCCGAGGGAAATGTTGAATTTTTCTAAGTCGTTAACTATGAACTGGGAGACCACATGTGATGTACCATTTAAAAGGTATTTTCTGGGGTGTGCTATAAATCACACCAACAGAGATGGAGGAGGTCACATATTAGAGTGAGAAAAGTCCAAAACGAAAGAAGAAAAACATTGAAAATTTTCCTATTCGTTGTACATATTGGGCATCCCCCTAAACTATACCTTAATGTACAGCTCTTAGTGCATTGCTTGTTGTAAGATATCAACTGGGCCCTTAACGTACAAAGGAAAAAAAATCCAAAAGTTTGAGGGGTGGTAAATCAAGTCTCATATAGGAGGGGGGCATGATTTTATGCCCTCAATTTGTAGATCTTTCCAAGATCTTTTGGTTGTGCAAATTTCACACAAATTGACCAAATACTGAGCTCATAATTGCGTCTTGTGCCATATGGAACTCTTGGGCAGGAAAGGGTTAAGTAAACATTCTTAACAGTTCTCATATTCAGAACACTGCACACTGAAGTGTGCTTGTCCTGGAGCCCACGGGTAAGCTGCAATTTGAAAAGCAACATTGAAATTTTTTTAGCAGAAGACCTATTTGAGGTCTGTTTTTGTTATGATAGGGGCAGGAGAAGTCAGAATTTTATTACCAATTTTCTGTACCCTTCCCACTTCCAAGAGGGGCTCCAGTTAAGGGGTTGTTTTTTAAACTGTATTTCATTCCCTTTGATGAATCAAGGAATTAACGTCTTTTATATGCTCTTTCAGTTGCAGAAACTCTGGGAAGACAGTAGTTGTTTCTCTAATGACAGTGATAAAGCCAAAATAGAACAAATTCAACTTCAATCAGAAGCAGGTTTTATGGAAATGAGATTAGAGACTGCTAGCAGGAGGTGAGAGATTCGCTACTCCAAAACTTTGTTAATGTTGTGCTTACTTATAGGGTGGTGAGAGGAGGGGGGGAGTTGAATCTCCCTTGGCATTACTACACTTTTCAATAACATGCAAACTCTGAAATTCAAAACCGAACTAACAATTGCATGTTTTACTGCCATCGGTCATAATTACTTAGACAACCGTCTGACCGCAGAAATACAGAAACCAATAAAAGAGGGTCAACTTCAGCCAATGACAGGGTTTGAACTTGGCCTTTGACCCCTGAGCCAAACCACTTTAGTTTCAAAGATGTCCGCTACACTGACTGATGACAGTGAAACTGTAACGCTTGGTTGAGTCTTGAACTGCCGAGTGCACACTTATGTCCAGAAATGCACCTAACCCTGAATTTGATTACTTCATATAAAACAGACCTTTTTGTCGTTTTCATATGACATCATGTTTGACAGAATTATTCCAGGCACAATAAGGGAACTTATACTTTCCCCACAGCTTCTTGGTCATCTTTGTGGCTTACTATTATTTTGTTAAATCAAGACTCAGAAAACACTAACAATCCTGCTATATGTGTGGGCAATGGATTGGAAATTGGATAACTTTATTTCAATATGGTCAATTCATCAGAACAGAATAAATTTCACCTATGTCCATAATTTTCTATACCTAAAAAGTAACTTCAAAGATTTTAAAAAAATAGTGTAAAAAAAAAAAAAGAAAATGCTGTACATGAATGCAGGGTCTGTTAGATGCAGTTAACGGTTGAAAGAGGTTTCAACACAGAAACCAGTTAGTGATTCTACCTGCCACATAACAGAGTGTAAGCTGTTCCAAAGTACTGCACCACTATAGCTACAGCCGTTTTATGAAAGTTGGTGCAAGGCAATGGAAACACAATTTTGTTTGGGCATTTTCTCAGTGAATATTCAGTTACATGTAAATATGTCACAACAATTGATAAATTGTACACCTAAGAGATGGATTCTTCGAGACTTCCTCCTTTTAATGATCAGTGTGAATGTTCCAAGTGAGGTTTTCATAAATAATTTATATATATTTATACAAACACCAAAGGGTTTTTCAGTGGTTACATGATTAATAGGAATAATAGGGCTCTTCATAAATTATCTGTCCAATCAGAGTACTTTCTGTTTTAGTGGTATTAATAATTAAGCTTCAATTTGAAAAAAAAATGCCCTACATTGTTATGTACTTTGAAGCTTTTGTAACTTATTGTTGCTTAATGCGCCTTTCAATTACATGCGGACTCTGAAGTTCAAAATTCAACCAATTATTATCCTTTTCACTGCTGTTAATCACTGCAGCGGACCTCTTAGAAAGCAAAAACACTTGCTTCGATGGGGTCAAAAGGTCATGTTCGTGTTAATAATAATAATAATAATAATAATAATAATAATAACAATAATAATAATAATAATTTATTACTTATAGAGTGCTATTTACAAACACAGATCAAGAGGGCTTTACAATCAAAAATACTAATAACAACATCTCTAATTCTAATTATGGATATTTAAATGTCAATCAATACAAATATAATGATTTACGATACAATTCTGGTTGGTTATATAGAATTGAACCACCACTGAAATGATTTCTTAAAAAGAAAAGTCTTAATAGAATTCTTAAAAGTTTCTATAGATCTAATAGTTCGTAATTGTAATGGGAGCTCTTTCCACAGATGAGGCGCAGCATGTGTTCTGTGATTGGCGGATTTGTATCCACGGTTGTTACCGTAATTATGATGGACAGCAGTAAAACACACAAATCTTTAGCTGGGGTTGATCTTCAGAGTCCCTATGTTATTGAAAGGCACAGTAATTTTCTCAGAAAATTCATGGTTATGTCTATTTTTCTTTCTGGATTTCAATAGCTCCATAAACTACTTAAATATACCTGTATTTGGAGGCACCATCTTTAAACAGCTTAAAGTTATTCTCGTTAGAATGTTTCTCACAAGTTAACTTGAGCCCAACACTAGGAAACAAATTAAGCTTTGGAAAGCTGTTGAGAATTTGATTTGGAGTTACCATCAAGCTTAAGTTACTGCAATTTTACTGAGCTGTATTTTGTTTTTTCTTTTACAGAATCTCTTCACTAAAGGGAATGACAAGGACATTGGAAGCCCTTCTTGCTGAGTCAGATGCTAAATTCTTGTCATAGTCTGTAGCTGTGAACGTAGTACTGTCATTTGAAGTAGCTATGGAAATTGAACGAGAACACATTTCGGCAGCTGGAAGAGCTTGAAAAGATTGTTTGAAATTCAGGCATAGCATCAGGCGGTTACACTATAAAACCAAATGTACTACGCGTAATGCATGTGGAACATTCAAGTTGCCATTTTGGGTTCCATGTGATTGTCCGCGTACTTGTCGATGAGTAAAATCAAATGGGTATTGGTGTAGTTTAAGATAAAATGATAGTTTTGTATTTTAAGTTGCTGTTTTCAGAAAACCCATTTCATATAAACCGTTGGCAAAGCCAAACGTTCCTGTTATGTTAAGAAAACTTGTGACCTTCCCACCCCTCCCTTATTTTTTTCTTTTCGCTTCCCCTCACTCCCCTGTATCTCCGTGAGCAGCGACTAAATGCTGTTTCTCAGACACGAAACTGTTGTAAATTAAAAACACTGACCGATATGAAAAAGTAAAGAATTATTTACTTTCTAGATGTCATTTTGAGTATTTGTATGAAATATCCCGTCAAATGACTTAAATAAAGTTCTTTGTTGTGGTGATGGTTGTTCGTCTTGCTATCTGTAGGCGTGGTTTGGGGTGAAACTCAGTGCTCTTGGCCTCAACTAGGAGGTTTGGGAGTCTTGCACGCAACACATTTGAAGATGGCGTTCCGCACAATAGCGTGAGCGATCAATCTTTCGAAGTATGTTTAGGCCCTGTTTATATGGAGAAAAGTTGTACCCGGAAAGAGGGTCACCCTCCCAGTCGAGTCAACTTTAGCGAGCGATTATATGGAATAACCAAGATATTAAAATTGATAACAAGATGATTTTTTTTCCGTACTTGGTTTGATAAAGGAGTTTACACCTTAAAAGACCTTCTCGACCGGATCTAGATTTCCTTAGTTATGAAGAGTTTAAACTGTGTTATCAGCTACATACAAATTTTTTGACCTATTTTGGACTAATAATTGCTATTCCACAAGAATATAAAATGGCAATAAAGCGAACGGGGCTACAGCAAGAGCATCCTACAAAACCGTGGGATAACTTGAAAACGCTAACAACCAAAGCCATACACCAAAGTTTCGTGAAGCGTATATTTGAAGAACCCACCGCAAAACAACGCCTTATTGCCAATGGGTTAAAACCGGACCAAATAAGCAAATACTTCAACTTAGCTTTCTCTATCACTATAGAAATAAAGTT
The DNA here is from genome assembly GCF_977016875.1 of Pavona decussata. Classification (NCBI taxonomy): domain Eukaryota; kingdom Metazoa; phylum Cnidaria; class Anthozoa; order Scleractinia; family Agariciidae; genus Pavona; species Pavona decussata. The sequence continues at coordinate 521,426 of NW_028145732.1, forward strand.
AGCTATGTTCCAGTACAAAACCTTACATGATATAGTTTTTACTAGAAGCAAATTATTTAAAGCTAAATTGGTGAGCAGTGATCTTTGCTATTTATGTTCAAAAACAAAAGATCTAAAACATATGCTTGTTTCATGTCCGGTGATATCAGAGTTCTGGAAAATCTTTCTGGAATGGTATGAGACTCATACTACCATAAAACTAGAATTGTCAACCGCAAAAATCTTATATGGTATCATAGATAACGACAACCTTTGTAATTTAACTAATCACCTCCTACTTATTGCGAAATACTATATATATATTGTTGCAGTATTAATGAAGAACCTTTGTCTTTTAGTACTTATCTAACTATAGTGATAAACAAAGTTGAAATCGAAAAACAGATCAACGAGGACTAATTCAAATGATCGTTATTACAATAAATGGAAACCTTTAATAGACAAAAAGTTTGTAACTTAGAGCTGTATATTACTTTTCTTTGTACTTTGTAAGATATAACGGAAATAAGCAAGCCATAGTAGTGAATGTAATTGTATTCTTTTTTTTTTCTTTCGTTGTATCCTAGTGTATTGTAAGTATTATTTGTACGTATTGTAAGGGTAATATAGATATTGTCAATAAAAAATGTAAAAAAAACTTTAGCGAGCGCTTAAATGAGAAAAAAGTTCACCCCTTTGCCCGAGCCAACAGCGCTCGAGCATGCTGATTGTCTTGCCTTGACGGAGTGACCCGGTTAGGCGAGCCAAAGTGTTTATATGGAGTAAAGTTGGCCCGGTTCGGAGGGTGACCCTACCATCGAAAAAGGGTGTCCCGGCTAGGCGGTAAGGGTAGTTCACGGGCATAGTCCACCATCCATCGTCCAGAGTCCATGAGTCCAGGTATAAGTACATGTCCGTTTTGATACAATATTGCCATTCGAAAGAGTCCTCTAAAAAGCTTGGTTGGGACACATTTTTGTTAGAAATTCGCGACCTAACCAAAACTGCAGTTTTTTTGGCGGGCCTACCCCACCCTCCTCAGGGGCAGTTCTATGACTGGTCCCACGGGAGGCACAAAACCTACTCCATAGTAGATTTTCTTGCATGCTGATTCCATTTTCAATGTTTTTACTTGACTCTGACGAAAGCAAAGTCAAATACTCACCCTTATATGAACGGGAAAGCAGACTGACGATTTTGGTAGGTCGCCATTTTTAATCAAGAATGTTGCCAATGGAAAGAGCGTCCAAAAGAACTTGGTTGGGACAATCAAAAAAAAAAATAGAACTTGGCGACCTAACCCAACGCTGCACTTTTTTGGCGGGCCTACCCTACCCGCCTCAGGGCAGTTCTATGATTTTGGTCCCACGGGAGGCACAAATAGTGTTTTCTTGCATGCTGATTTCCTTTTCAATGTTTTTGCGTGACTCTGACCAGACGAAGGCAAAGCCAAATACTCACCCCTATATGGACTTTGATGCAAGGTGACGATTTTGGTACGTTGCCATTTTCAATCACGAATGCTGCCGTTCAAAAGAGCGTCCAAAACACTTGGTTGGGACACATTTTTTTAGAAATTGGCGGCCTTAACAAAACCGCACTCTTTTGGTTGGCCTACCCTACCCCCCTCAGGGGCAGTTCTATGACTCTGGTCCCACGGGAGGCACAAAAATAACGCCAAGGTAGGTTTTCTTGCACGCTGATTCCCTTTCCAACATTTTTACTTGACTCTGACGAAGGCAAAGTCAAATATTCATCTAGTTTTGATCGCTTTTATTAAAAAAGAAGACATTAAGTGAACGAGAGAAACATTATGACAACAGAATAGATAGATAAATCGCCACGTGGGACACGAAGATATTCGCGAAGAAAGCAGTGTTCGATAAATCGAAATTTCCGGTGCTAAAGCTCACGAGAGGACGCGTAAACATAAAATCTGCTTCTCCAATAGTGTGTGTGCGGACACGTGACCCTTGATTTACCGTCCGCCATGTTGGAGGACCACTTTGATGGGTTTTCCCTGTGTTTACCATTCAGAGTGCGGGCATCGCAAGTGCTTTCAAGATATACCTCGCATTTTCCTTTCCTTCCTTGTGAATTAAAATCGGAAAGGTAGCTAATTTACAGTGCCCTTTTGTCATTTAAGGTATATTTCAACCACAAAGCCCCTTTATATCGATTTTTTGAGCCCTATTTTTTTCAATTTCTAAAACCGATTATTCCGCTCACTTTGTTTTGTCGGCCCGATTACTTTTAAATTTGAAAACATGATCCCGGTGTTGAAAATCGGTGAAACTAATAAAAATTGGTTTTAGTGCAACAGTTTCTTATAAATTGGGATCATTTTTCGACATGACTACGAGTGAAGAAATCATGACAAAAAATTGTAAAATCTACCAGTCTCACGGCGTATCTCTGCGCGATTTGTCTCGGTTCATTGATTGCACGCTACAATTTGTCTGCCTGAATTTTTTTATTCGAATTAAATGGTTTCTATGAGAAAAATTGCCTTGATCCACGCGAGTTTCAGTGCAAGCAGCCTTCGAACGATCAAACTAGAGTGTGAATTGGTCTTGTTGATATAATGCCGTCGTTTTGTTTAATTGTTGGTTGTGGGAACAAAAGCGACAAGTGTCCGAATGTAGCGTTTTGCCGTGTTCCGAAAGTTTTAACAAACCAAGGAGAACAAACGGAAAGATTGTCATCAGAAAGACGTACTCTTTGGTTAGCGGCAATCAGCAGAGATGACTTGACAGAAAAGATTTTAGAAAACGACAGAGTTTGTGGGAAACATTTTATCAGTGGCACTTTGGGATAGATTCAATCCCGATTGGATCCCAACTGTGCACCTTGGTCACGAGAAAAAATCAATCGACGAAACAGCAAAATCACAAGCTAATCTGGAGCGTAGTGCCAGAATCAAGGAGCGCAGAAAACGTAAAGCCGAAAGAGAAGAAAAGGAAAAAGTGAAAGTTATGAAACTGGAGGAGGCTAGCGAGCCAGTTGAAGCGTTAATTGATGACATCGAAGATGTTACAGCTGATATGAGAGAGTTAAAATTAAAACATGTTGCCACAAATACAGACGAATCTGCCTGTCTAGCTGGTCGGCAGGGGGCGCCAGGACAAGTTTATGATGAAGAGTATTTTTGTAATGACGATGACAAGGTCAAATTTTACACTGGATTGCCTTCATACGAGATTTTGATAAAAACATTTTCCTTTATTGCTCCTCACGCAACTAGGCAATTCTCCCGTGCTCGCTTAAGCAAGTTTCAAGAATTTATTATGGTCCTTATGAAATTAAGGCTAAACGTACCTCACCAGGATCTCGCCTATCGGTTTGGTGTATCTCGATTTGTTGTTTCAAGAGTCTTCAATTCATGGATCGAGGTAATGGATATTCGCTTGTCTCCTTTGATAGTGTGGCCTGAGCGCAAAGACCTTCAGAAAACCATGCCGAAATGTTTCATAGATGCATTTGGTCTAAAAACAACTGTGATTATCGACTGTTTTGAGATTTTCATTGACAGGCCTACCAATTTGCTGGCAAGGGCACAAACATTTTCTAATTATAAGCACCACAACACCGTTAAGGTGCTCATTGGCATTACCCCCCAAGGATCAATTTCATTTGTCAGTAAAGCATGGGGTGGTAGGGCATCAGATAAGTTTGTAACTGAAAACTCTGGTTTCCTTACAAACTTGTTGCCTGGAGACTTAGTTCTTGCAGACAGAGGGTTCACTGTCCATGAAAAGCATATGGTACTACCAGGCAAGCTTAAATATCCCTGCTTTTACCAAAGGGAAAAGTCAGTTAGATCCAATCGATGTGGAGAAGACAAGAAAAATTGCAAACGCACGAATACACGTGGAAAGGGTGATTGGAGTTTTGAGTCAAAAATACACTATTTTGCAAAGTACATTACCTACAGATTACCTCACATGCAGGAAAAAAGAAGAGAAGGAAACCCCTTTGATTGATAGAATCATCAGGGTATGTTCTGCATTAGTGAATCTGTGCCCTCCAATCATACCATTTGACTAAAACTCACTCTTTGTAAGTGAACTAAACATGGCTTTGCATTTCAATTTGGTACACTTATTGAAAAAATAATTGATAATGCTCATAATTCTAGGGTCATAACATTAATGCAATGCTATAATGTCCTGATTGACATTGTCCCTTATTTTATCAGATATCAGAAATATTGCTGTAAGGTATTTTAAACATCTTCTAATTTCAACAAACTTAGATTCATGTTGAAAATTTTAAAACTCTCAAGATCACTGTAAACATTGCCACGTTTGACATAAGAGTCAAACTCTTTCGCATCAATGCAGTAGGGACACTTAACCTCACCCAACCCAAGGCCACAACAGTCATGGGAACAAATGAAATCGGGAGTGGCATGCAAAAATGGGTAATCTTTGTTTATGAATGTACCACACTTGACTGCTTTAAAGTTGTTATGTTTTGCCTTCATCTGCTTTTCATATTCAGCGATTGCCACTGTTGCCAACTCTTCATGTTTGCAGCCATGCCTTGTAGCTGCAGAAGGGAAGTTCAACACGTCGGGATAACAAATTGTTCTGATAAGGCCCGGTTCAGACGCCGAACTTTTCATGAGCCGAACCTAATACCTTGAATTAAGCACATGAAAAGTTCGGCGTCTGAATCAGTTGAGAACGGCTGTTTCAATTTGGAACGGCCCAGCCGTTCTTCCCGCCTGGCTCAGCCGGGAATTTCGGCTTTGGAACAGCTTTGATTCAGACGCCGAACTTTTCATGAGCCGAACCTAATGCATAAATTATTATAACGTATTTCAAATAAAAGAATAAAAAAAAAAAAAAAAAAACGCTGACATCTCGATTAGTTTTGCTTCAAGTAAATTAAGTTCGGCTAATTAAGTTCGGCGTCTGAATCAAAAGGCGGGATTTTCGTGATTTGGGCCGACCTTAATTTGAATTAAGTTCGGCTCATGAAAAGTTCGGCGTCTGAACTGGGCCTAAGAGATTGTGATGGCTGTGCAGGATCAGTGTGACATGCTGCATGCCATTGAGATGCACCAATTCGTCTAGCCCTGTGATGATAGAAAGCACTGCTTTTTGCTTGGTTTATGGTTTCTTTCTCAATCATTTCTATTCGCTCATTTGTGAGGCTTATTTCAACTTTGTAGCACTGTTCTAGTAGCTCAGTATAATTAAGGTTTATGTATTTCTCATCACATAAATCTCGGATAGATGGTATCCCTCTCGTTTTGAAATAAATTCATCTGCATATGTTCCTACTAAACTTAGACAAACAGGTTTGACTTTGCATTCATTGAGAGAACTGTACAACTGTTCAAGTTCATCCTTAGTTGGTTGCTGCACTGACCCCTGTACTGTAGGTGATTCTTTTATCCCTGTAGAGGATTGATTACTGTTATCATTCTTGCCGCACAAACTAAGATCGTTTAAAGACTTCTCCAGGCTGCCTTCAGTTTTCTTGCTGAGGAAAAGTTGATGTCATTAACTCTCGCGTAATCAGCCTTTTCAACATAACTTGGCAAAATCCAGCCACACTTAACCTGCGTACACGCTAACCTTCCGTTTTGTCTGGTGACAACTTCAAGATAGAATAGTACACTTGCTATATGTAAGCAACACTCACCCAGGCCAGCCATACACCCTGCACAATGTGCTGACATCACAGTACCTTATTCGTTTGTTATAATCCACAATTGCACTAGTGGTTCATTCAGTCTCTGCGAATGTCTTACTTTGGCCAACACCACAAACCTCTTGTTAATCATACATCCAAGGACACTGGAAATGAAGCCACTAACCATCTGGTTGTAAGCTTGAAGGCTTCTGTAAGCTTTAAATTGTGCGTTGGAATAAATCTAGTATCGAGCACAAGATACGAAAGTAAGTTTTAAATCCATGGATTCAACTGGTGGAAGGCACTTCTCGCTCAACGTTTTAGCTGGGATGAGAAGCGGATCTATACCAATCTCAGAAATTTTATCGAGATACCTATATTTTACCTTGCCTTCAAGATTTTCGCTATAATTTGAGAGCATCACAGGCTCACTCCCTGTTGTTTCAGTCGCCATTTTGATTACGTAAGTCCTCCAACATGGCCGCCAGTAATTTTGTGACGTCATCCGCACACACACTATTTGTTGCTGCTTTTCACCTAAGGGACCGATCGTTTATTACGTCCTAGCGGGGGGGGGGGGGGGGTGGTTTTCTAAAAAATCGAGTGTATGAAAATTTTACCCCCCCCCCCAAAAAAAAAAAAATCTTTCAAACAAAAGTTTAACCCCCACTGCAATGACAGTTTGAAAATTTCTATGGTTGGCCTGGTGGTTGAATTGTTGAGAAGTAGACTGTTCACAGTCCCCCTATTTTCCGTCGGATTCTCGAGACCGGTACGCTTCGATGGAGCTGCCGCCATCTTGGTTTGTAAAAGCGAGCGCGATCTGGGGAGAGTGTCTAAAGTAGTTTAGACACTCTCCCCAGATCGTGCTCGCTTTTACAAACCAAGATGGCGGCGATTCCATCGAAGCGTACCGATACCGATACCTTCCAGTATGCAGATTTGTGTACGCTACTCAAAATGGCCTTGAAACTAATGCCTATTTTCATTAAAATAAAAGTGTTTCTGGTATGTGATTTTCTCTAAATTAAATCTCATATCTCGAAAGACGAAGAAAAGAACTTTATTTGTTCCAAGTTTCAAGCTCAGTCTGATTCAAACTCTTTCCCGCTCAAGGAAGATCGAATATGCATGCGATACTTGCGGCTCGCAATTCACGTCACGAATTATGAGATCAGAACCGATTCACAAACACTTGACATCTGGAGCCCGTGAATCTTTCCAAACATCACATATTGGTCCCTAAAACCAATCAGACTGACTGAAGACAGCCATTCAATGTTTTCCGATCCCAGATTTCTTTCCTATTCTGCTCTAAAATAATATATTTAGTCCGGTCAATTAGCCTACGAAACATGTGCAACAAATTTGCATACCATTTCGATGTCGCAGGAAAAAGTAGTGCAAATCAAACTTTACAGCTCCTTTATCTTCTTAAATGAAGCAGTCGATCAGTAAAATGGAGAAAAACGTGTGACTTTGTTCCTGTCGTGTTGTTTTGAGTGTTCGCTTTCAGCAGCGACGGCTCAAATCATAAGCCAATGTGACACTGAACATTCACTTCGCTGACGTGGGTAACGCGCACCGGCACGTGATCCTGGCCAGGCATTTCGGTATCGGATCCTGCGCGTAGAGAGCGCTTTTAGAAACTGAAAACATTGAAAAGTTCTGCTTGTGGGCCAAGCTACGACTACGTACCCTGATGATGAAAACTTTGTCAAGCTAGAAGACTGTACAAGAGATGCGAGAGCCCGTCTTGCCAGCTTTGTATTATTTTATTTTTTTTTTGGCGGAAAAAAATTCAAGTATTAGTGTCATTTCGTTTTTTAACTTACAGTTATGCAGACCCTGGAACGTCGATTTTTTCACGAAAAAAAAAGACATCCATAACAACCATCCTCACAATTAAAAATATGAAATCTGTATATTTGAGTAGTGAATTCCCCACCAACCCGACCTCCCCCTCCCCCTAGCGTCAATAATATTGCGGTTATTGTTTACTTTCCTAGACCGTTTTCTCGCTGCTCCTGCCAGTTTTTTTCAACTCCGTGAAAAAAAATAATAACATGAAATCTGAAATTGGAAAATTAATAGGCGAAATACGGCCCTCACCCGCTCGTGCTAGTAATAGGGTAGATACGGCCCTCACCCGCTTGCGCTAGTAATAAGTTAGTTTTCGTGGCCTTCACCAGACAGACCAAGGCTGGCAAGATTCCTATCCTCTCGGAAATTGAAAGAAACTGGCAGGAACAACGAGAAAACCGGTTTAGGAAAGTAAACAATAACCACAATTGACGCTTATCGCCAGGGGGGATGTGGATGGGGGAGGTCGGGTTGGTCGGTGGGGAATTCACTACTCTGATACCCTTAAAGTAACAAATTTTATATTTTTAATTGTGGGGATGGTGGTTATGGATATATATATTTTTTTTTTCCCAAAAAAATCGACGTTCCAGGATCTGCATTACTGTAAGTCAAAAAACCAAAAACTGACACTAATACTTGAACGTCGATTTTTTTTTGTGGAAAAAACTAAAGCTGGAAAGGTGGGCTCTCAGATCTCTTGTACAGTCCTTAAGCTTGACGAGGCCATCATCACCAGAGTAGTCGTAGCCCACAAGCAGTACTTTTCTAAAAGCGCCCTGAACGCGTAAGTGCCTGGCCAGGATCACGTGCGCGTTACCGGCATCAGCGAAGTGAATATCGAGTTACAGTTGTTTTGTCACACTGGCTTATTGATTCGGAGCCGTCGCTGCTAAAAACGAAGGATCACTAACCGTTTCCGGGAAACCCACCTACGTTCACTCGATTCCAATTCCACTCGTTCTCAATTCCTTTCGTTTTACACTGCACACAATTTAAAATCGTCACTCTATTTTACGATCGAGTAAATCGTCACTCGATTTTACGATCGAGTGAATTGAGACTCCAGCAAAAGGAAAAAGTCCATTGAAGAAAACTGTTATTTAAACTATTTTACAAGAATCACAAATAAATTAAATATTATTGACTTTATACTAATGTCTTTATACAAAGACTACGAAAGGGGCCTCGGGAGATCAAGCCACAGCCAAACCCCTCCCACCCGGCTAAAAACACATTTCAAATGTGTAAACTATAAAAAGAAAACGGCAGAGACCCCAGGAGACCAAACCACAGCCAAGCCTCTCCCGCCTTAAAAACACCAAATCAATTAAACATATAAAAAAAAAAAACAGGAGAGACCCTGGGAGGCCAAGCCTCAGCCAAGCCTCTCCCGCCTTAAAAACACCAAATCAATTAACCATATAAAAAAAAAAACGGGAGAGACCCCGGGAGGCCAAGCCACAGCCAAGCCTCTCCCGCCTTAAAAACACCAAATCAATTAACCATATAAAAAAAAAAACGGGAGAGACCCCGGGAGGCCAAGCCACAGCCAAGCCTCTCCCGCCTTAAAAACACCAAATCAATTAAACATATAAAAAAAAAAAACAGGAGAGACCCTGGGAGGCCAAGCCTCAGCCAAGCCTCTCCCGCCTTAAAAACACCAAATCAATTAACCATATAAAAAAAAAAACGGGAGAGACCCCGGGAGGCCAAGCCACAGCCAAGCCTCTCCCGCCTTAAAAACACCAAATCAATTAACCATATAAAAAAAAAAACGGGAGAAACCCCGGGAGGCCAAGGCACAGCCAAGCCTCTCCCGCCTTAAGAACACCAAATCAATTAACCATATACAAAGAGGACGGGGAAAGAACCCGGGAGGCCAAGGCACAGCCAAGCCTCTCCCGCATTATGGACACCAATCAATTAATTTTATAAAAAAAGAATACGAGAGAGACCCCGGGAGACCAAGCCACAGCCAAGCCTCTCCCGCATTAAAGACACCAATCAATTATTTTTATAAAAAAGGAAGACGGGAGAGACCCCGGGAGACCAAGCCACAGCCAAGCCTCTCCCGCATTAAAAAAACCAATCAATTATTTTTATAAAAAAGAAGACGAGAGAGACCCCGGGAGACCAAGCCACAGCCAAGCTTCTCCAGCATTAAAGACACCAATCAATTATTTTTATAAAAAAGAAGACGAGAGAGACCCCGGGAGACCAAGCCACAGCCAAGCCTCTCCCGCCTTAAAAACACAAGTCAATTATTTTTATAAAAAAGGAAGACGGCAGAGACCACGGGAGACCAAGCCACAGCCAAGCCTCTCCCGCATTAAAGACACCAATCAATTATTTTTATAAAAAAGGAAGACGGGAGAGACCCCGGGAGACCAAGCCACAGCCAAACCTCTCCCGCATTAAAGACACCAATCAAATATTTTTATAACAAAGAAGACGAGAGAGACCCCGGGAGACCAAGCCACAGCCAAGCCTCTCCCGCATTACAGACACCAATCAAATATTTTTATAAAAAAAACGACGAGAGAGACCCCGGGAGACCAAGCCACAGCCAAGCCTTTCCCGCATTAAAGACGCCAATCAAATATTTTTATTAAAGAGAAGACGAGAGAGACCCCAGGAGCTCAAGCCACAGCCAAGCCTTTCCCGCGTTAAAGACACCAATCAATTCTTTTTATAAAAAAAAAGACGAGAGAGACTCCGAGAGACCAAGCCACAGCCAAACCTCTCCCGCATTAAAGACACCAATCAATTATTTTTCTAAAAAGGAAGACGAGAGAGACCCCGGAAGACCAAGCCACAACCAAGCTTCTCCCGCATTAAAGACACCAATCAAATATTTTTATTAAAAAGAAGACGAGAGAGACCCCAGGACACCAAGCCACAGCCAAGCCTCTCCCGCATTAAAGACACCAATCACATATTTTTATAAAAAAGAAGACGAGAGAGACCCCAGGAGCTCAAGCCACAGCCAAGCCTTTCCCGCGTTAAAGACACCAATCAATTATTTTTATAAAAAAGAAGACGAGAGAGACCCCAGGAGACCAAGCCACAGCCAAGCCTTTCCCGCGTTAAAGACACCAATCAATTATTTTTATAAAAAAGAAGACGAGAGAGACCCCAGGAGCTCAAGCCACAGCCAAGCCTTTCCCGCGTTAAAGACACCAATCAATTATTTTTATAAAAAAGAAAACGAGAGAGACCCCAGGAGACAAAGCCACAGCCAAGCCTTTCCCGCGTTAAAGACACCAATCAATTATTTTTATAAGAAAGAAGACGAGAGCGACCCCGGGAGACCAAGCCACAGCCAAGCTTCTCCCGCATTAAAGACACCAATCAAATATTTTTATTAAAAAGAAGACGAGAGAGACAGCAGGACACCAAGCCACAGCCTAGCCTCTCCCGCATTAAAGACACCAATCAAATATTTTCATAAAAAAGAAGACGAGAGAGACCCCAGGACACCAAGCCACAGCCAAGCCTTTCCCGTGTTAAAGACACCAATCAATTATTTTTATTAAAAAGAAGACGAGAGAGACCCCAGGAGACCAAGCCACAGCCAAGCCTCTCCCGCGTTAAAGACACCAATCAATTATTTTTATAAAAAAGAAGACGAGAGAGACCCCAGGAGCTCAAGCCACAGCCAAGCCTCTCCCGCGTTAAAGACACCAATCAATTATTTTTATAAAAAAGAAGACGAGAGAGACCCCAGGAGACCCAGCCACAGCCAAGCCTTTCCCGCGTTAAAGACACCAATCAATTATTTTTATAAAAAAGAAGACGAGAGAGACTCCAGGAGACCAAGCCACAGCCAAGCCTCTCCCGCATTAAAGACACCAATCAATTATTTTTATAAAAAAGAAGACGAGAGAGACCCCGGGAGACCAAGCCACAGCCAAGCCTCTCCCGCATTAAAAACACAAGTCAATTATTTTTATTAAAAAGAAGACGACAGAGACCCCGGGAGATCAAGCCACAGCCAAGCTTCTCCCGCATTAAAGACACCAATCAAATATTTTTATTAAAAAGAAGACGAGAGAGACCCCAGGACACCAAGGCACAGCCAAGCTTCTCCCGCATTAAAGACACCAATCAAATATTTTTATAAAAAAGAAGACGAGAGAGACCCCAGGAGACCAAGCCACAGCCAAGCCTTTCCCGCGTTAAGGAAACCAATCAATTATTTTTATAAAAAAGAAGACAAGAGAGACTCCAGGAGACCACGCCACAGCCAAGCCTTTCCCGCATTAAAGACACCAATCAATTATTTTTATAAAAAAGAAAACGAGAGAGACCCCGGGAGACCAAGCCACAGCCAAGCCTTTCCCGCATTAAAGACGCCAATCAAATATTTTCATAAAAAAGAAGACGAGAGAGACCCCGGGAGACCAAGCCACAGCCAAGCCTCTCCCGCATTAAAGACACCAATCAAATATTTTTATAAAAAAGAAGATGAGAGAGACCCCGGGAGACCAAGCCACAGACAAGCCTTTCCGGCATTAAAGACACCAATCAATCATTTTTATTAAAAAGAAGACGGTAGAGACCCCGGGAGACCAAGCCACAGCCAAGCCTCTCCCGCATTAAAGACACCAATCAAATATTTTTCTAAAAAGGAAGACGAGAGAGACCCCGGGAGACCAAGCCACAGCCAAGCCTTTTCCGCATTAAAGACACCAATCAAATATTTTTATTAAAAAGAAGACGAGAGAGACCCCGGGAGACCAAGCCACAGCCAAGCCTCTCCCGCATTAAAGACACCAATCAATTATTTGTATAAAGAAGAAGACGAGAGAGACCCCGGGAGACCAAGCCACAGCCAAGCCTCTCCCGCAATAAAGACACCAATCAATTATTTTTATAAAAAAGAAGACGAGAGAGACCCCGGAAGACCAAGCCACAACCAAGCTTCTCCCGCATTAAAGACACCAATCAAATATTTTTATTAAAAAGAAGACGAGAGAGACCCCAGGACACCAAGCCACAGCCAAGCCTCTCCCGCATTAAAGACACCAATCACATATTTTTATAAAAAAGAAGACGAGAGAGACCCCAGGAGCTCAAGCCACAGCCAAGCCTTTCCCGCGTTAAAGACACCAATCAATTATTTTTATAAAAAAGAAGACGAGAGAGACCCCAGGAGACCAAGCCACAGCCAAGCCTTTCCCGCGTTAAAGACACCAATCAATTATTTTTATAAAAAAGAAGACGAGAGAGACCCCAGGAGCTCAAGCCACAGCCAAGCCTTTCCCGCGTTAAAGACACCAATCAATTATTTTTATAAAAAAGAAAACGAGAGAGACCCCAGGAGACAAAGCCACAGCCAAGCCTTTCCCGCGTTAAAGACACCAATCAATTATTTTTATAAGAAAGAAGACGAGAGCGACCCCGGGAGACCAAGCCACAGCCAAGCTTCTCCCGCATTAAAGACACCAATCAAATATTTTTATTAAAAAGAAGACGAGAGAGACAGCAGGACACCAAGCCACAGCCTAGCCTCTCCCGCATTAAAGACACCAATCAAATATTTTCATAAAAAAGAAGACGAGAGAGACCCCAGGAGCTCAAGCCACAGCCAAGCCTTTCCCGTGTTAAAGAAACCAATCAATTATTTTTATTAAAAAGAAGACGAGAGAGACCCCAGGAGACCAAGCCACAGCCAAGCCTCTCCCGCGTTAAAGACACCAATCAATTATTTTTATAAAAAAGAAGACGAGAGAGACCCCAGGAGCTCAAGCCACAGCCAAGCCTCTCCCGCGTTAAAGACACCAATCAATTATTTTTATAAAAAAGAAGACGAGAGAGACCCCAGGAGACCCAGCCACAACCAAGCCTTTCCCGCGTTAAAGACACCAATCAATTATTTTTATAAAAAAGAAGACGAGAGAGACTCCAGGAGACCAAGCCACAGCCAAGCCTCTCCCGCATTAAAGACACCAATCAATTATTTTTATAAAAAAGAAGACGAGAGAGACCCCGGGAGACCAAGCCACAGCCAAGCCTCTCCCGCATTAAAAACACAAGTCAATTATTTTTATTAAAAAGAAGACGACAGAGACCCCGGGAGATCAAGCCACAGCCAAGCTTCTCCCGCATTAAAGACACCAATCAAATATTTTTATTAAAAAGAAGACGAGAGAGACCCCAGGACAACAAGGCACAGCCAAGCTTCTCCCGCATTAAAGACACCAATCAAATATTTTTATAAAAAAGAAGACGAGAGAGACCCCAGGAGACCAAGCCACAGCCAAGCCTTTCCCGCGTTAAGGAAACCAATCAATTATTTTTATAAAAAAGAAGACAAGAGAGACTCCAGGAGACCACGCCACAGCCAAGCCTTTCCCGCATTAAAGACACCAATCAATTATTTTTATAAAAAAGAAAACGAGAGAGACCCCGGGAGACCAAGCCACAGCCAAGCCTTTCCCGCATTAAAGACGCCAATCAAATATTTTCATAAAAAAGAAGACGAGAGAGACCCCGGGAGACCAAGCCACAGCCAAGCCTCTCCCGCATTAAAGACACCAATCAAATATTTTTATAAAAAAGAAGATGAGAGAGACCCCGGGAGACCAAGCCACAGACAAGCCTTTCCGGCATTAAAGACACCAATCAATCATTTTTATTAAAAAGAAGACGGTAGAGACCCCGGGAGACCAAGCCACAGCCAAGCCTCTCCCGCATTAAAGACACCAATCAAATATTTTTCTAAAAAGGAAGACGAGAGAGACCCCGGGAGACCAAGCCACAGCCAAGCCTTTCCCGCATTAAAGACACCAATCAAATATTTTTATTAAAAAGAAGACGAGAGAGACCCCGGGAGACCAAGCCACAGCCAAGCCTCTCCCGCATTAAAAACACCAATCAAATATTTCTATAAAAAAGAAGACGAGAGAGACCCCGGGACACCAAGCCACATCCAAGCCTCTCCCGCATTAAAGGCACCAATCAAATATTTTTATTAGAAAGAAGACGAGAGAGACCCCGGGACACCAAGCCACAGCCAAGCCTCTCCCGCATTAAAGACACCAATCAACTATTTTTTATAAAAAGAGAAGACGAGAGAGACCCCGGGAGACCAAGCCACAGCCAAGCCTCTCCCGCATTAAAGACACCAATCAATTATTTTTTATAAAAAGAGAAGACGAGAGAGACCCCGGGAGACCAAGCTACAGCCAAGCCTCTCCCGCATTAAAAACACCAATCAAATATTTTTATTAAAAAGAAGACGAGAGACACCCTGCGACACCAAGCCACAGCCAAGCCTCTCCCGCATTAAAGGCACCAATCAATTATTATTTTTATTAAAAAGAAGACGAGAGACACCCTGGGACACCAAGCCACAGCCAAGCCTCTCCCGCATTAAAGACACCAATCAATTATTTTTTATAAAAAGAGAAGACGAGAGAGACCCCGGGAGACCAAGCCACAGCCAAGCCTCTCTCGCCTTAAAAACACCAAATAAATTAACTTGATAAAAGGAAGACAAGAGAGACCCCAGGCGATCAAGCCACAGCCAAGCCTCTCTCGCATTAAAAACACCAATCAATTATTTTTATAAAAAGAGAAGACGAGAGAGACTCGGGGAGACCAAGCCACAGCCAAGCCTCTCCACATTAAAAACACCAATCAATTATTTTTATAAAAAAGAAGACGAGAGAGACCCCGGGAGACCAAGCCACAGCCAAGCCTCTCCCGCATTAAAGACACCAATCAATTATTTGTATAAAGAAGAAGACGAGAGAGACCCCGGGAGACCAAGCCACAGCTAAGCCTCTCCTCCATTAAAGACATCAATCAATTATTTTTTACAAAAAAAAAAAAAGAGAGAGACCGCGGGAGACCCAGCCACAGCCAAGCCTCTCCCGCATTAAAGACACCAATCAATTATTTTTTATAAAAAGAGAAGACGAGAGAGACCCCGGGAGACCAAGGCACAGCCAAGCCTCTCTCGCCTTAAAAGCACCAAATAAATTTAATTGATAAAAGGAAGACAAGAAAGACCCCAGGCGATCAAGCCACAGCCAAGCCTCTCTCGCTTTAAAAACACCAAATAAATTAACTTGATAAAAGGAAGACAAGAGAGACTCCAGGCGATCAAGCCACAGCCAAGCCTTTCTCGCATTAAAAACACCAATCAATTATTTTTATAAAAAGAGAAGACGAGAGAGACTCGGGGAGACCAAGCCACAGCCAAGCCTCTCCACATTAAAAACACCAATCAATTATTTTTATAAAAAAGAAGACGAGAGAGACCCCGGGAGACCAAGCCACAGCCAAGCCTCTCCCGCATTAAAGACATCAATCAATTATTTTTATAAAAAAGAAGACGAGAGAGACCGCGGGAGACCAAGCCACAGCCAAGCCTCCCCCGCATTTAAGGCACCAATCAATTATTTTTATTAAAAAGAAGACGAGAGAGACCCCGGGACACCAAGGCACAGCCAAGCCTCTCCCGCATTAAAGACACCAATCAATTATTTTTTATAAAAAGAGAAGACGAGAGAGACCCCGGGAGACCAAGCCACAGCCAAGCCTCTCTCGCCTTAAAAACACCAAATAAATTTAATTGATAAAAGGAAGACAAGAAAGACCCCAGGCGATCAAGCCACAGCCAAGCCTTTCTCGCATTAAAAACACCAATCAATTATTTTTATAAAAAGAGAAGACGAGAGAGACTCGGGGAGACCAAGCCACAGCCAAGCCTCTCCACATTAAAAACACCAATCAATTATTTTTATAAAAAAGAAGACGAGAGAGACCCCGGGAGACCAAGCCACAGCCAAGCCTCTCCCGCATTAAAGACACCAATCAATTATTTGTATAAAAAAGAAGACGAGAGAGACCCCGGGAGACCAAGCCACAGCTAAGCCTCTCTTCCATTAAAGACATCAATCAATTATTTTTTACAAAAAAAAAAAAAAAGAGAGACCGCGGGAGACCAAGCCACAGCCAACCCTCTCCCGCATTAAAGACACCAATCATTTTTTTTTTATAAAAAAGAAGACGAGAGAGACCCCGGGAGACCAAGCCACAGTCAAGCCTGTCCTGCCTTAAAAACATCAATCAACAAATATTTTTATAAAGAAGAATTCTTTTCATGTTTAGGGTAGTTGTTCGCTATCGGTCTCACGCCAGTATTTAGCTTTAGATGGAGTTTACCATCCGTTTTGGGCTGCATTCCCAAACAACCCGATTCTTTGAAAGCACATCGTTAGCGGCCGTCCGCGCCACAGACGGGGTTGTCACCCTCTGCGACGTGCTGTTCCAAGCATTTTAGGCACGGTCGGCCGCCGAGAAAGTGCTTCTCGCAACTACAACTCGCCGAAGCGTTTGGGCCTCGGAGATTCCAAATTTGAGCTTCTCCCGCTTCACTCGCCGTTATTAGGGGAATCCTTGTTAGTTTCTGTTCCTCCGCTTATTAATAGGCTTAAATTCAGCGGGTAGCCTTGCCTGACCTGAGGTCCAGATATGTTTTTGTCGTGGGACTCCGCGCGTGCTCCAGACGCTCACCCAGCCAAGGACCAAATGGATTTTTAGCCTTCGCATGGGGGTGTAGAACCACGCACGATGCGAGTCTCTCTGCTTTTCAAGGGACACGGCGGCATAAGTGTGCCGTGACGCCTCAATGCCGCACACTCTAGTGCGTTGGATGATATCCGACACTCACTGCTTATCGCAGCTGGCTGCGTTCTTCATCGATGCGTGAGCCAAGAGATCTACCGTTAAAAGTTGTTTCTCCCTTTTTTGTTTTCCAACACTATTGGTTCTCAGACTGACTAAACATAAAGTCGGGGCTGACCGAACGTACGCCAACCGGCGGGCGGACGACCATTTAATGGCACGAAGACCGACCCCTAAGAGATTGCGTACAGTTCACTCAGTAAACAAGTCTCAGAGACTCTTTTAAGGGCATCACAGACCTGTTATTCACTTCTTGACTCTGGTTGCATACCAACAGTCCCTCTAAGAAGTCAACCGCGAATCGGGATTCGCGTAACTATTTAGCAGGTTAAGGTCTCGTTCGTTAACGGAATTAACCAGACAAATCACTCCACCAACTAAGAACGGCCATGCACCACCACCCATAGAATCAAGAAAGAGCTCTCAATCTGTCAATCCTCACTATGTCTGGACCTGGTGAGTTTCCCCATGTTGAGTCAAATTAAGCCGCAGGCTCCACTCCTGGTGGTGCCCTTCCGTCAATTCCTTTAAGTTTCAGCTTTGCAACCATGCTTCCCCCGGAACCCAAAAACGTTGGTTTCCCATAAGGTGCCAAAGGGGTCATCCAATAACACCCTCTGATCCCTAGTTGGCATCGTTTATGGTTAGAACTAGGACGGTATCTCTCGTTCTTGATTAATGAACACTTTTGGCAAATGCTTTTGCAGTAGTTCGTCTTTCGTAATTCCAAGAATTTCACCTCTGACAACGAAATACGATGGCCCCCAATTTTCTCTCTTAATCATTACTTCGGTTCCAGAAACCAACAAAATAGAACCAAAGTCCTATTCCATTATTCCATGCTTACGTATTCAAGCGCTGAAGGAAGGCAAGAAAAGTGCTTCTGCGAAGGAAAATATCCTCCTGCTCTTTTGCCTCTATCATTAGCCAAAGGCTAGCCTACACAACTTCCATCTACGCTCTGCCTGCCACTTCAGTGACAATGCATTTGGGCATCATTTTTTTCCCTCCTTCGAAAGGAAAGCTATAAGCCCAACTTTCCTTGCCCGTTAGTCAATTCTGCCCTCTATTTCTCCGCCTGGCCGCCTTGGAACATAAGGGACAGGGTTTACTAGCCAGCTCCTCTCGGAACCTTCGCGACCAACCTGCCCACACTATAACCCCCAAACGATCATAAGGAGACTACATCATACGGTAGACAGAAAAAAAGCGCGAAAAAAATGAAATTTTTGAAAATCTAACCCACAACCAGCCAAATCGTTAGTAAGTCATGCCAAATGATTGGCGACATTTTAAAAAAGCCATTTAAGCCACGACATCCCATAATTTAACGCTTTTAAATATTTGTCACTATACGCACTGTAAGTACCCCACTAACCTTAACCTCAGATTTTACGGGAACATGTTCAAATTTTAACACACGTCTCAGCACGAGCAATTACATCAAAATTCATCACAAAAATCAGAATTCTCCAATTTTTTGGGAAAATTCACTATATTCACTGTAAGTTCCTAACTAGACAGGATGGAAAACTCGGATTTTACGAGAACGTGTTCCAATTTCGACACACGTCTCAGCCAAGCAATTACATCGAAATCCATCAGGAAAGTCGTGGTGTGAAGAGGTCTTTCGACTAAGAAAAATGGTGGTGTGAGGAGGACTCACCTAAATCAGAAAAAATACTCTTATAAGGGGACTGGTAGCAGACAGAGTCCACTGAACCTAGTCCCCTAATAAGTGTATTTCTTTAGCTTCTAAGAGGGTCCTCCTCACATCACCTTCTTTGTCTCTAACCCTAACCCTAACCCTAACCCTAACCCTCGGGGGCAGTTCTATGACCTTTGTCCCACTGGAGGCACAAAACCTATCCCGAAGTAGGTTTTCCTGTATGCTGATTCCATTTTCAATGTGTTTACTTGACTCTGACGAAGGCAAAGTCAAATACTCACCCCTATATGGACGGGGAAGCGAAGTGACGATTTTAGTAGGACGGCATTTTCAATCAGGAATGTTGCCGTTCGAAAGAGCGTCCAAAAAAACTTGGTTGGGACACATTTTTTTTAAAATTGGCGACCTAACCAAAAGTGCACTTTTTGGCGGGCCTACCCTACCCCCTCCCCCCCCCCCCCCTCAGGGGCAGTTCTATGGTTATAATACCACGGGAGGCACAAAACCTATCCCAAAGTACGTTTTCTTGTATGCTGATTCCATTTTGAATGTTTTTACTTCAGTCCCAGCCACTGACCACAATTCATCGTGTCACAGCCTCAAATGGGTTTGTGTCAGGTAAGCTTGATTTTTGTCAAAAACAAACCACAAAATTACATAAACGACCCTTCTGACTATTAAAGTGTGTAATGAAGGCATTGAGATTTAATATTTGATTGAAATATCTTTTGTATCATTCATAAGGAAGGAAGAACAAATGAAACCAAATGAGCGTTTAACAGCACCCCAAAATTATGATTCTTGGCCAAGCCTTCTGGAAGCAGCTAAGGTGCGAAAACACGAGGCACTACTTGATTTAGCGAGGAATGAAAAGGAAGGGGAGGTGCCGCCTGTTTACTATCACTGAAGGTGTAGGAGTATCTTTACCCTACTGAAGCGAAATGTAGAATGCATTAAGCAAACTGAGCAAGACGAACAATTGTTAGAAAGGCCACGGAAAAGAGGAACTCCATCAGACGCTAGAATTTTTGAGGAGGGGTGTATATTTTGCGGAAAGGAAAAGTATGTCAACTGCGTAAAAGAAAAGTTGGTGACGGCTACTCAGTTACGTGTCGGCCAGACGTTGCGAGAGACTGCACTTAGAAAATATGATGACAAGATCATAGGCCTGACCAGTCGGGATATTGTTGCCGCTGAAGCCCAGTACCATAGGTCTTGTTACCGAAATTACACCCGTCCAGATAGGAAATCACTTGACCACAACCTTCCCCCAGATCCAGAAGATGATGTGGAGAACTGTGCTTTCTCTGATCTCTTTGATCACATACGAGAGGAGGTGATGGCAAAGCAGAAGGCAGTCAACATGACTCATCTGACAAGTAAGCTCGAACTTTTTGCCCATGCAGTCAAGAGGACTGCAGAAACTCAGTTAATCTACGAAAAAGCACATGAGAAGAAAAATCGAGGAAGAGTTTGGTTCAAGCTTAAGTATTTTCCCCAATAGCAATGGAAAATTGCTTGTTTTGCAATGTAACCTAAGTCTCAGGGAAACAGTTAAAGAAAAAATTGCTCTGGAAAAGGAACTCGAGCTCTACAAGCTTGAAACGAGCACAGATATTGCAAATGTCGTTGCTAAATGTTCTGCCTATATCCGACGATCCATCTTGGATACGAAGTACAACACACCGTGGCCAATTCATCCAGATGATGTTATACCAGGCAAATTCCCCATTCCAGAATGCCTCAGCCGATTCTTTACCGGTGTACTCACTGGAGACAGCAACGCAACTGATCCTTCCACAAGAATAAAGATGTTGGTCAGCTCTTTCAGCCAAGACCTCATCTATGCCACGTCATGTGGCCAGAGCAAACCTTCTAAACGCATTCTGTTGTCATATGGGTTGAAAACGCTGACCGGGAATGTAGAACTCATACAAATGCTGAATAGACTAGGACATGGTGTGTCCTATACCCAACTAGAAGAAAATGACACAGCTTTGTGCCTGCAGAAGATGGCAGCAAACTTAAATCAGAGAGTAGTTCCTCCAGCTGTTATTCAACCGAACGTGTTTACCAACCTGGCGTGGGACAATATCGACAGATTAGAGGTGACACTCACGGGGGGAGGAACCACTCATCGTGAATGGAATTGCTATTCAACCAAAGGTGTATGGACCACAACTCCCCAGCGCTCAGCCTCCTGTTGTCGGGAAAGGCAAGCAGAGGACCATCACACAGGAAGTCCAGCCCCTAGCTGAATATATCGCAGGAGAAAGAGTAGGACCGCAACCCCTCAGAGCAGCCACGATGGATTATGGTGGCCAGGAGCAGATTTCTAGACGAAAGGACCTAGTTTGGTTCATTTCAAGACTGCTTGAAGGAAAAAATCAGCATACTCCCAGCTGGAGAGGCCACAACATCAAGTCTCGTAGCCATGAACCGGTTATGCTAGATGTTGTTGGATATCTTCCAACAATCAATGCACCTGCGACTCAGCTATCTACAGTGAACAAGATCTTTCTTTCTTTCTTTCTTCCTTTCTTTCTTTCTTTCTTTCTTTCTTTCTTTCTTTCTTTCTTTCTGTCTTTCTTTCTCTCTTTCTTTGTTTCTTTCTTTCTATCTTTCTGTCTGTCTGTCTGTCTGTCTGTCTGTCTATCTGTCTTTCTTTCTTCCTTTCTTTCTTTCTTTCTTTCTGTCTGTCTGTCTTTCTTTCTTCCTTTCTTTCTTTCTTTCTTTCTTTCTGTCTGTCTGTCTGTCTGTCTTTCTTTCTTTCTTTCTTTTTTTGTTTCTCTCTGTCTGTCTTTCTTTCTCCCTTCCTTCCTTTCTTTCTTTCTTTCTTTCTGTCTGTCTTTCTTTCTTTCTTTCTTTCTTTTTTTCTTTCTTTCTGTCTGTCTGTCTGTCTTTCTTTTTTTCTTTCTTTCTGTCTGTCTGTCGGTCTGTCTTTCTTTCTTTCTTTCTGTCTGTCGGTCTGTCTTTTGTTCTTTCTTTCTTTCTGTCTGTCTGTCTGTCTGTCTGTCTTTCTTTTTTTCTTTCTTTCTGTCTGTCTGTCGGTCTGTCTTTCTTTCTTTCTTTCTGTCTGTCTGCCTGTCTTTCTCTCTTTCTTTCTTTCTGTCTGTCTGTCTGTCTTTCTTTCTTTCTTTTTTTGTTTCTCTCTGTCTGTCTGTCTTTCTTTCTTTCTTTCTTTCTGTCTGTCTTTCTTTTTCTCTTTCTTTCTTTCTGTCTGTCTGTCTTTCTTTCTTCCTTCCTTCCTTTCTTTCTTTCTTTCTTTCTTTCTGTCTGTCTTTCTTTCTTTCTTTCTTTCTTTCTTTTTTTCTTTCTTTCTGTCTGTCTGTCGGTCTGTCTTTCTTTCTTTCTTTCTTTCTTTCTGTCTGTCTGCCTGTCTTTCTCTCTTTCTTTCTTTCTGTCTGTCTGTCTGTCCTTCTTTCTTTCTTTTTTTGTTTCTCTCTGTCTGTCTGTCTTTCTTTCTTTCTTTCTTTCTTTCTTTCTGTCTGTCTTTCTTTTTCTCTTTCTTTCTTTCTGTCTGTCTTTCTTTTTTTCTTTCTTTCTGTCTGTCTGTCTGTCGGTCTGTCTTTCTTTCTTTCTTTCTTTCTTTCTGTCTGTCTTTCTTTCTTTTTGTCTGTCTGTCTGTCTGTCTGTCTGTCGTTCTTCCTTTCTTTCTTTCTTTCTTTCTTTCTGTCTGTCTGTCTTTCTTTCTTTCTGTCTGTTTGTCTGTCTTTCTTTCTTTCTGTCTGTCTGTCTTTCTCTCTTTCTTTCTGTCTGTCTTTCTTTCTTTCTGTCTGTCTGTCAGTCTGTCTTTCTTTCTTTCTTTCTTTCTTTCTGTCTGTCTTTCTTTTTTTCTTTCTTTCTTTCTGTCTGTCGGTCTGTCTTTCTTTCTTTCTTTCTTTCTTTCTTTCTTTCTTTCTGTCTGTCTGCCTGTCTGTCTTTCTTTCTGTCTTTCTTTTGTTGTTTCTCTCTGCCTGTCTGTCTTTCTTTCTTTCCCTTTTTCTTTCTTTCTTTCTTTCTTTCTGTCTGTCTTTTTTTTTTCTTTCTTTCTGTCTGTCTGTCGGTCTGTCTTTCTTTCTTTCTTTCTGTCTGTCTTTCTTTCTTTTTGTCTGTCTGTCTGTCTGTCTGTCTGCCTGTCTGTCTTTCTTTCTTTATTCCTTTTTTTCTGTCTGTCTGTCTCTCTGTCTGTCTTTCCTTTTTTCTGTCTGTCTGTCTTTCTTTCTTTCTTCATTTCTGTCTGTGTTTCTGTCTTTTTTTCTTTCTTTCTTTCTGTCTGTCTGTCTGTCTGTCTTTCTTTCTTCCTTTCTTTCTGTCTGTCTGTGTCTTTCTTCCTTTCTTTCTTTCTGTCTGTCTGTCTTTCTTTCTTTCTTTCTCTCTGTCTGTCTGTCTGTCTGTCTGTCTTTCTTCCTTTCTTTCTTTCTGTCTGTCTGTCTTTCTTTCTTTCTTTCTCTCTGTCTGTCTGTCTGTCTGTCTGTCTTTCTTTCATTCTTTTTTTTTTCTGTCTTTCTTTCTGTGTTTGTTTTTTTCTTT
The DNA here is from genome assembly GCF_977016875.1 of Pavona decussata. NCBI lineage: Eukaryota > Metazoa > Cnidaria > Anthozoa > Scleractinia > Agariciidae > Pavona > Pavona decussata. The sequence goes on from NW_028145732.1 coordinate 544,797, forward strand.
CTCTCTGTCTGTCTGCCTTTCGTTCTTCCTTTCTTTCTTTCTTTCTTTTCTTCTCTCTGTCTGTCTGTCTGTCTTTCTTTCTTCCTTTCTTGCTTTCTTTCTGTCGGTCTGTCTGTCTGTATTTCTTTCTTTTTTCTTTTTTTCTGTCTGTCTTTTTTTCTTTCTTTCTTTCTTTCTTTCTTCGTCTGTCTGTCTGTCTCTCTTTCTTTCTTCTTTCTGTCTGTCTGTCGGTCTGTCTGTCTTTCTTTCTTTCTTTTTTTCTTTCTTTCCTTCTTCCTTTTTTTCTTTCTTTGTTTGTTTGTTTCTTTCCTTCTTTCTTTCTTTCTTTCTTTCTTTCCTTCTCTCTTTCTTTCTTTCTTTTCTTCTTTCTTTCTTTCTTTCTTTCTTTCTTTCTTTATGTCCTTCTTCCTTTCGTGTTTTTTTCTCTCCTTTTTTCTTTCTTTCTTTCTTTCTTTCCTTCTTTCTTTCTTTCCTTCCTTCTTTCTTTCTTTCTTTCTTTCTTTCCTTTTTTCTTTCTTTCTTTCTTTCTCTCTTTCTTTCTTTTCTTCTTTCTTTCATTCTTTCTTTTTTCCCTTCTATCTTTCTTTTCTTGTTTTTTCTGGATCCTTTTTTCTTACTGGAGTCTCAATTCACTCGATCGTGAAATCGAGTGACGATTCAATCGATCGTTAAATCGAGTGACGATTTTAAATCGTGTTTCAAACGTAAAACGAAAGGAATTGAGAACGAGTGGAATTGGAATCGAGTGAACGAAGTCGGGTTTCCCGGAAACGGTGAGTGATCCAAAACGAACACTCAAAACAACACGACAGGAACAAAGTCACACGATTTTCTCCATTTTACTGATCGACTGCTTCATTTAAGAAGATAAAGGAGCTGTAAAGTTTGATTTGCACTACTTTTTCCTCAACATCGAAATGGTATGCAAATTTGTTGCACATGTTCCGTAGGCTAATTGACCGGACTAAATATATTATTTTAGAGCAGAATAGGAAAGAAATCTGGGATCGGAAAACATTGAATGGCTATCTTCAGTCAGTCTGATTAGTTTTAGGGACCAATATGTGATGTTTGGAAACATTCACGGGCTCCAGATGTCAAGTGTTTGTGAATCGGTTCTGATCTCATAATTCGTGAAGTGAATTGCGAGCCGTAAGTATCGCACGCATATTCGATCTTCCTTGAGTGGGAAAGAGTTTGAATCAGAGCTTGAAACTTGGAACAAATAAAGTTCTTTTCTTCGTCTTTCGAGATATGAGATTTAATTTACAGAAAATTACATATCAGAAACACTTTTATTTTAATGAAAATAGGCATTAGTTTCAAGGCCATTTTGAGTAGCGTCACAAATCTGCCTGCTTTAGAAAGCAGCCAGCGAGTTTGGAATGTTTATTGTCATTAATTTTCTTGTGAGATGGTTGGTCTAGGTTTTGTGTCAAGTTTCAAGTTCATTGAGTTATTTTACACCGTGAACGGGGCTTCGTCCTTTGACCTAAATTTTCGCGGTTTTCATCGGCCCGTGACCGCACCTAGGCCGCATTTCAAACTCTTGCAATTTTCTCAAAAAATAAAATACCTTGGAACTTTAAAATATGATTTTCGAAAATAGTTAATCCAAGGATATCTTGAGACGAAATATCAGAAATTCGACCAAGTGGTCGCTAAAAAGCAGTTCTCGATTCTTACTGGCAGCCGCTCTTAAAGCTACAAGTCAAAGTGAATTTTGTTTTTTGCTAATTTAATTTTCTCCTCAGTTTCCGGACCCAAAGCGCTAAAAAAACATGTCTGCGTTTTGCCATATTCAATCGCAGTGAAAAGTTATAGAGCATTTTCGAAATAGAATGAAAAAAATGTGGAGTAATTGTACAAAAATCGCTCTCGGAGAAAAAATATTTCCAAAGAAAAAATTCGCAGAGACATGCTTGTTGTTTATATGTTAAACTAGCTACTGTCCAAATTTGAAGGCAAACGAACAAATTCCTTTTGAGTTTTAGCTCTTTGAAGTGGCTCCTCCAAGTGAAAAAAATATATTCGAGAAAACAGCGCTAAAAATTCGGCAATTCATTTTATTTCAAAATTCTTGGTTTAGTTGTATAGCCAGCTCTATAAGCTTTAATTTGATATAAGGGTTCAGGTATCTACAGTTTAAACCGGACGCGCTACATCGCTTGTACATCTGAAGGTACCGGGTAACCTTAAGGGGAAGAGGTAGACTCTCAATTAGCAGTAATGCCTGTAAACTTAATGCTTGACATAGCTAAGTGCCATCTGTACTCAAGACAATAATATTATAATATTTTACTGTCCTTTAATACATTGTACACTGTTGAAATCTTATGGACACATTTTCAACAGGTTATACAAGAACTTTTAGTTTTTGCATTTAAGCTAAAGCACCTGCAAAAACTAAGATCATCAAGTCATGTTGATGACCTTTGTTTGTCTGTGACTGTTGTGGCTTGCTTAGAACGGCAACCCAGGCAAGAAGACATTAGGTTGTCTGGCTAGGAGGATCATAGCTTTATTCTTTCAGTCTCATGTTCAATGAAAATTATTGTTTTGCAGATTCCTTCACTGTATGCCATATTAAAGTACCCCTGTGACGAAAATTTCATTTTCTATCTTTTTGCATTTTCGTGTAGAATATGACCTTCTTACTCATGTTACCAAATTTCAATCCTTTACGGCGATTGGAAGTATTTTTTTTTTAGCTTTTTATTCGAGATTTCACGGCCGCCATTACTTGGCCTTGTTCCGGAAGTTAAGGCTCAAATTACAGGAAGTGACGTCATTGGCTCACTACGAAAAATTCCACATGGCTAATTTTCATATGGATTCTACTTCATAAACTGTATTCTGCTGTTATTTAGTTCGCAACAGCTTCTCCTGGCCAACATTAGTGTTGCTAATTTCCCAGTGTGGTCCACATAAATATTATTTTCCATCCAAAAGAAAACCAGACCATTTAATGCTAGTAACATGTTGTAAAAAGAGAGTCAACTGGTGAAGGCACAGTAGATATTGACTTTAAACTGTTGACTTTCTTTGGGTACATAATTGTACATTTACAGTTTGAAAAATAATTACTAAATTGTTAAGTACAAGTGTGACAAAAAATTATTAAGTTTTGTTACTTCAGGATATATAAAGTGGAAACTGAAACTATAATAATTACTTTCAAGTGTGGTTTGATACTTCAGTTGAAAGCTACAAACCTAGTTTTCTTATTTTTAAGATGGCTGTGACTTGGACACAGTAAGGCAGTGGATGGACAATGAAATGTCAGAGAAAGTCCCAAGAGAAAAAATGCAGGTTATACTGTAAATAAAGGTTTTAGTTTTTAAAGCATACTGTATAGATGTACAATAATTTGAATTTCCTTTCCCCACCCAGCCTATCTCAAACACTTAGGCTATGTGTAGCCAATAGTAAATTGCTGAAAACATACTTCAAGGGATCAAAATGGGTTTACAGTAAGTTTGATCAAGATAGATGTGTGTTTGGGTTAACGAAGTTCGGCGCACGCCCGAAAGTTAACGACAAAACCGACCGACCGACCAACCAACCAAGTCAACAGTGAGCTATCGCTATAACTCGTTCATTACGCTACGCGCATTCACGAGTTAAAAAGTTGGTACACTAAATGTCTCTGGAAGACAGGTGTAAAGAGGAGAAGACCCTCGTAAAAGAAGAAATGCTTCGTTTTTTCACATTTATTTCAGAGCAAATAAATGCCATCACTTCGTACCTAGAGAAGGAAAGTGTAGATAGAGGTTTAATGTCACTCCTTCAACAGAAAGTTGATGTCTACAAAAAGAATCGTCAGTTATTGACATGCATGTGTAATGACTCAGTTATATTTCCTACTTTTGAAGACCATGAAGAAACCTATTTACAATTTAGCGAAGTTGAGTTAGAAACACCTGTTGAAAATCTTTATGACTTTAGTCTCTTCGAAGACCTAGAATGCCATTCCACACCTATAAGTGGGTGGATTGATGAGGATTTTGATTAACAATAGTTATTAAGCTAATAGTGAAAGTTTACAAGTCATGCATATGAGAATGATGTGTTATTCAGTAATGACACAGGCAAACTCGGGGAAAAGGAAATCCGAGTGCTCCTATCAGGAGTCGAACCTAAGGCCTTCCAATTAATAGTTCGGATGCTCTAACACTGAGCTACAGCAGATTCGTGGGAGCAAAGGCCATTGAACTAGCTTCATGGGACAAACATCCTGCATACTGCTAGGGTTGGAATGTCAATGAGTGGCATAAAATTATGCGCAATGAAAGGAGATGTGAGATATGTGTATATTTTCTAGGTCAATATGGCATGATTGTCTCCTTATTTCTCACTGGGAATAGTTTTGTAAAGTATACAGCAGGCTTGTACTAAAGAGTGTGTGCACGACGGCCATGTTGGAGGACCGAAACAGTACAATGATTTTTCCTTTGGGAAATATATTCTATTTTTATGCAAATATCTTCTATTGTTTTAGTCCTCCAACATGGCCGCCGTGCACACACTCTATTTCAATATTACAATAAAGCGAGCAGTTATTAATTATCCAGCAACTGGAGTGATAAAGTTTTCTGCATTTGATTAGTAGTGTTTATAAATTTACAAATGCGCACGTAAAATTCTTGTGTCCATTTGTGCCTTGATAGCCAATGCTAGTTGTTAAATTAACTGACCAACTGGAAGTACAATAAAGGAGCAATTCAGAACATCAAATAATCTACAAGGTCTCAGCTAAATCAAAGGCTCTCTCATCCAGCGGGTTAGCCACTGTCAATCCAAGTGGCCTAATTGTCCCGTTTACTTTACTGATCTGACAAAATTAAGTCCTTCATAATAGTGACATTTCAGATTTTGTCTCAGCTAATCAAGCCAACTTGAATAACATAAGTCAGATTTCCCTACAAAAGCAACTGGCTCAGATTATCTGATAGTTCAGCCAGTTAAATTGCTTATCCCAATTGCACTTTCACCTGGCTCATCCAAGTCAGTTTCATAATCTGAGTCAGCTGGGTCATCCAAATCAGTTTAATAATCTGAGTAACCAGGGTCATCCAAGTCACTTTCGTACTCAATATGCGATGTGTAAGTGCGGGGTGTATTGATCATCACTGGAAACTCCCGAAATCAACCCCTATTTTTTGTGTGATTTTGTTAATATCGGAAAAACGGGGGTCAATATG